>NC_058131.1:269188013-269516092 GCF_016433145.1 Gracilinanus agilis | reverse complement strand
TCTGTACCAGCAGCAATACAATGACCCAGGACAATTCTGAGGGATTTATGGTAAAGACGCTACCCACATTCAGAGGAAGGACTGCAGGAGAGGAAACATATAAGAAAAACAACTGCTTGAACGCATGGGTCGGGGTGGACATGATTGAGGGTGTGGACTCGAAACTACCACACCAATGCAACTACGAACAATTTGGAAATTGGTCTTGATCAAGGACACATGACAAAACTAGTGGAAATGTGCATCGGCCATGGGTGGGGGAAGTGCAGGGGGGGTGGGGGCGAAGGGGATAGGAGGAGCATGAATCAGGTAACCATGTTAAAAATGTATATTAATAAATGTTAAAAAAAAAAGATCATTGAGATCCCTTCAAACTCTTAATTTTTTGTAATTTTCTGAGGGCAGATGCATATATTCATTCAATCAGCACTGGTTACATATCCACCTGCCTCCTGACTTCCTATTGCATCTTGCTTCCTCATATTGTATTTTATCTTGCAGTTCTTTTAAGTGTTTAACATTTAATTATATTGTATATTATAGTTTTTTTGTTGACATCTTTCCTCCCATACAAGACTGTAAACTCCATTAAGATAGGGGTTATGTCTTATCTACATTTTATATCTCCTTGAGGAGGCACTTAACATATTTGTTGAATAAATGAATGCATGAACAATGCCACAGAACATACCTGAAAACTGTAGACCATCCCTAAGCACTCGTCCCTTGGGCCAGGAATAAGGTAGTGTAGTCACAGAAGTAGGTTCATGTAAAGATACTAGAGCACTTCTTTTGTCTGTCAAGTGAAAGACTAGCAAGTGGCAGGAGAATTCTTCATTTCAGTTTAATCCAACAAGTATTTATTATACACTCAATTGTATGTCAAGTTCTAGATGAGGTACTAGGGATACAATGACAAAAATAAAATACTATTTGTTCTCAAGGAGCTTACATTCTCCTGTGTAAATAGAATTAACTCCAGCCCATTCATAGTCAAAAATCTACTCATCCTAGGCATAGAAATTATGTCACCCTCACCTTCCTTAGTGGGGAGGGGAGATGAGCTACCCACAGGTGACAACAAGTAACAAATCAAGAACAAGGGACTGCCCTTTGGGCAGTCCAAATCAATGTAGAGACTGCCATTCGTCCATTTGAATTAGAGGTGGACCCACGGGAAGTGACGAAAGACACTATCTCTTTAAGTAAGTTAGTTAGTTCCCGTGGAGGCAGTTTCCGCTCTGAACTTGGTACTGAAGGACCTCTCCTGAGACCACATAACGCTTACACTCTATTGTCACGTGGGTAAGTTAGGCTGACTTCCTTGGCCTATCTAGGCCGCTTCCAAACTCTGCCTATCTGGTTGCTGGGCCTTGTGGCTTGCAGCTTCATTTATTTAACCTTTTAACCTTCTCTCTCTTCCAGGCCAGACCAGTCCTGGACTAGCCTCTCCCTTTCTCTTTATTCCTATACTTTTACCTTCCTGATTGTAAATAAACTTGCCTCAACCCGATGCTGACTTGGATCTGATTTAATTAGGGAATCAACCTGAATTGTTTATTCCTGGCGGCCACGTTTTAAATATATATCTATAAAATACCTAAATTTTCCCTCTTACACTCCTGGGAGGAGCATACAAGACATTTTTATAGGAGGTAGCACTTTAAGTGGAAGTTTAAGTTCCTTTAAAAGGAACAAAGGGAGGGAGAGAATCACCTGTGTATTTTTAATGTAACAAATAAAAAAATAAAATTTAAAAATAAAAAAAGGAACTAGGGATTCCAAGAGACAGAGAAAAAGAAGAACATGACAACCATTAACATCCAAGAATGATTTTTCTGTTCAATGACTCCTCCTATGGGGTGTGCACTATATTACCTTCAGTTCTTCTATCTTATACTTTTACCAGTGTGCATACTTTATTCTTTTCATGCCTTAGTACATAGTTTTTGTGAACTCTGGTGTCCAAAATAATTCATCATCTCATTGTCAACGTTCTCTCAATGAACTAAACCTTTCTATATTTAAGTTGGCCAATTTTCAGACAGCAAATTTAGGCTGTTTTTTTTTTTGTTTGTTTGTTTGTTTCTGTGCCCACTCTCAAATATTTTTTACCTTGGTTTAGGATGTACCAAAAGATCCTGTTCTACTGACATATATTTTGGTAGCACAAGATTATGTCCATACTGTAATGAAGCATTTAAGTTTTAAAAAGAAGTGTTAGAGAGCTCAAGGCCAGGAAATATTTCTACCCATAATCATTTATTTCCCAAATCTTCCTTAGGGTTCAGCAGAGGCAAACAAGTAGTTCATTTTGTTGTTGTTCAGTGCCTGCAGACCACAATTCAGATTCCACAATTCACTGACTGTAAAGTTGAGTCATCATGAAAGACGACTAACTCTATAGCACTGTCCTTGACAAGAGTCTGTATTAGATACTCTGTAGAAGGAGTCTGGAAACCCAGAAGGATTTATATAGTACATGGTCTTAGATTCTAAGAGTGAATAGATGAGGCCCGTGTTGATCAAGTTAACCCATAGTTTACTCTTCATCTCCAATTTCTGTGACTCTCCCTGACCCTGGAAATTCTTTCATCTCTCCCATGGGAGTCCTTTCCCCAATTTGAAAAATGTTGGTGTATAGTCTTAATTTTACCTATGGGTTTGACAAATAATATATTTGTTTCTAAAGGTTACTTTTCTCCATTTGACTTTTTCTCACTCTTTTCTTGTGACATCTTTCATTCCATTGTAGCACTTTTTGCTGGGTGGTAATGAACTGTAATTGGAGTTGGGGATAAAATGTGTTTTCTTCCTTCCTTCCCCTTCCCTGGGGCTAGGAAAGTATTTTCCTATTTAAATGTCAACTTAGCTCAAAAACATTTCCCCCCTCTAACCCTAGCCTCTTTAAAACCAGCCTTTACATTAACAAATAAAAGGAAAAGTAAGAAATTCAGTGTAACTAAAGTTCAGCCTGTTCAAAGCTTTCATGATTGTACTGAAGCTTTCCTTGGGAATTTTGGAAACCTTGTAAGCAGAATTAAAATAATTTCTCAGCAATGAGAGAGCAAGCTGGGGGCTCTCCAACAGATGTAATCACTCAAGGAAAACTTTGTTTGCCTTGGCTGAGTTACTCCTTCATTTTTTCCCTCTTTCATGCAGCCGCCAATCCTCCCCTCCTTCCTTTTCCCTTATTCCCCCCTCCCCTTCTTCTCCCTCCCCTCATCTGTTTCTTTCTTTGTCTCTCTTTCTCTGCCTAGACAGTCATTGCATTCTGGATCAAACAATAACAGCTTGGCTATTTCCAAAGCCAACAGCAAATCCAAATGAAAGAAGGGGGCCTTTGGTTGTCATAAGAATTCGTGGCTACCCACTTCCTAGAATTAAACCCTTAGCTCTGATCTGTAACCTAGCCAAGTCTGAGACAATGACTGGGTTTCCATTTTGTTCCTTTGATAGAGAGTTAGATACGTGCTCCAAATGGGAAAACAAAACCTACGTCATGATAAAGAGACAAAATCCAGTTTCTCACATGGTAGGTCCATTCCTTCATTGTGACATGTTCCCCACTTACCAGCACCCAGACTATTTTGCATTCCCAGGCAGAATCTTAGTCAGGCTTACACTGTGGAAAATATAATTGTTATTTGTCTAATTCTCAGAGCACTTTGTCCAATAATAGAAAATACATATAGGTGATTGAGAAAAGGTCATAGAATGGATGATTCGAAAAAGATCTTTTTGCTATGTAGTAGTTACAGTTTATTAAACAAATGTAAAGTCATGTGTAGGCCATATTTTCACAAAGTTCGTAGTTAGAGGTGAATATCTATTTGAAAGCATATTGAACTTTTAAAAATTTAAGGCAATGGAATTTAGAGGAGACAGAAAATAGATGAAAGTGATATAGGGAGAGATTAGTGAGCAATGGAAGGTTATGATGCATTGAGAAAGAGAGAGGTGTGAAAAAAGGCTGTTTTATATAGTGGGAATTTACAGTACTATGTTATAGTATGAAAGTCACCTATTGAGAACGGTTAAGTTGAATACTAGTTTTCCCTCGGGTAATCATCTTGTATCCAGAACCTGATGGCATCTCATCTCTGATCATCTCTAGGCTCCGTTGTTAATTGCATTAATGTTACCCAGAAGTGCTAACCAAACTCACGGGAAAAGTGGACTGTTTGCAAAGCTAGCTGTTTTCTTGGTTGAGTTGAGTGATATGCCTGATTATTGTATACCCTTACAACTCTTCTCAGGCAAGAGTTTCTATTCCAAAGCAGGATTTATCTCAGGTAAGCCTAAACACATTCTGATCAAAAGATTTTGGATTGAAAAGATTGAATCTGGGAGCAGGTCTGTCTAGGAAACTATATGTGATTTGATGGCTCCTTTTCATAGAGATAGTGCTGGTCTGATATAGATGCCTTATGTTTCTCCAGCAACTCCCTCTTTTCTGTTTTCTAGCTCCTTGCACACACCTTTGAGCCTCTTTTGTTCTCTTCTAGTGGCATCATTCTTTTGCCTCCCTCACAGTTAGAATTTTCCCCATTAATAACAGGAACTCTGCAGGAATAGAAACAGAGGCCTGGCTAATAGCAGATGAAGATCCATGATTATGCTATCCTTAAATAGCTGAAGTTTACTAACATTTAACTACCCCTAGAATTTGGTATTGATGTACAAACCATAGGTTCAGATGAGTTCTTAAAAACATCATATCCTAATATGGCCCCAGAATCCTTAAATATTCCAGGATCTGCAGCATCATAAGAATGGATGGCACCAGGATTGTTTCACGGATGAGCAGTGAGACATATAGAGTTTAATGATTCCCTCTAAATCATATGGCAAGTTATTAACAAAGCCTAGAATAGAATCTAGCTAAGATGGTGCCCATCCTTCCTCTTGTTGCTTCAAGGGTGGCATTACCAGCTTTTCCCAGTCCCAGTGTTGATACCAATGCTATCACTATTATTCGTGTCTGGCAAAGTATACATCAACGTGTGAGGAGTGGAATTAGGAAGAACACCTATAATTCATCCAGGAAGTGCTGGAAGAACCAATAGGACCCTTAATACTGTGAGACCATGGTCTTATACCAGTTGGGAAACTTAAAATCCACACATAGAAAATCAGGAGTTTAGACTAAGAAGTAGAGGTTTTTTTGTACCAAAACATATTTTTCTTCCTAGAAATTCCAACTAATTTTAATACTGTAACATAATAAAACTCCCTATTGAACATGTCTCCACTCACCCTGAAGTATCACAAGACCCTCATCTTTGACAGATGGGAAGGAACACTCAGGCACAAAGAATCCAAAAGACTTGTTGAAGATCTCACAACTGTCTCTCTTCTTCTTATTCCCAGCCTGGGCTAGGTCAAAAGGCCCTGTCCATTCTCACACCAGGGTTCCACTAGAGCACTTAATACTTGGGATTTTTCTTGGGTACAGTTCATAGATCATTAAGCATAAACATATCCACCAAAAAATTTCCTATCCAGGAGTTAATCCTAGTGTTTGTGATTGAGGAGAAAAAAACAGAAAAGACAAAAAGAAATGGTTAAATGTGCTTGCCTTAAGTTGGATATTTTAATATTCTGTTAGTCAAAAGCCTGTGGTAGAAAAAGGCACAAAGAAATTAGCATTTGAATAGAAACCTAGGGGAGCAAGAAGTGGTAGTTTTTCTTAGTGACCTATGTTATTTGGATTAAATTTTATTTCTTGAAATTACCATTAAAAATCAAAAATATGAGATACCATTTTCCTCATCTCTCAAGTTCACCCTATACACAATCTTTTATTCCCTTACTAAAAACGGGTGAGATTTCCTTGTAAGCAGATGGATCCTTATGCTGAAAATTTGAATCACCTCTGCATGTTTTCCTCAAATTGTTATATGTTTGAGGTTCAGCCGAAGTATTTATTAGCCTCATAGCATTATTTTTTTTTTGGAGGACTTGTAAGAAGACTGCTTTCTTTAATTTCCCCATATACATTATTTAATATAACCTACATGGTTGTTGCTGAAATCTTAAAGCTTTCAGAAAAGTCAAATAACTTGCTTATCTTGTTCATTCAGATAAACACCTCTCAACATCCTGTTTTTCTTATGTCATACGAACAGGAAAGGAACGATTGTTTGAAATGTGCGTCAGCTGTAGCTGTAACCAGGCAATCCCTGAGTCTCCAGTCTACCATAGAGGCTGAGAATTGTATGCTCCATGTGTCTGGAGTATGGTGACAACTTGGTTCAAAAATGCTTCTCAGGGGTAAAAGATGGAAGCTTCCATAAAAGCCACCTGGGGATTCTGATAGGGAACCTAATAGCCTCTGATACTGGAAGGGAAATCATCTAGTTCTCATCTTAAGAGGAATAGGTGACTTGTGATAAATTTCAAAGACTTTTTCAGTAAGACTCTGGAACCATGGACCACCACTTGATATCAGAAGAATGCAAAAAATGTCTCAGTATGTTGGGTGAACACCTCTATGATAAATTTAAAGGAGGACACAGAGGAGGGTGATGGGATAGGCAGCCACAGATGGGTTGCAATCTGTATCACTGGAAGGACAGTCCAAGTGGATGAGATATAATGGACTACAAGAGAGTATAGTAGAATGTATTGTGGCTTATGGGAGCTCTTTGAGGACAGGGACTTCTAAAAAAATTTTTAATCTTTGCACCTCCAGCACCTAGCACTTTGCTGGGGTTTAATCAATGTTTGAAACAGAGTAGTATTGAAAGATCTAAAATTGAAAGGGGCTATTCAAGCAACTCCCTCATTTTGCTGTTGAAAAGATGTGATTCAAAAAGAGGTCTTGTAATTTGACCAAGATTGTATAGGTAGTAAGTAGCAGAGATGGAACTCCAAATTCAGTGCTCTTACTGAGAGATCAAATGCCCTGGAAAAATCTGAGGAGAGAGAGAGAGACATGATACAATATTCATGATATATAAATAGTAGGATAATTTTATAAGTTTTGGGCTACTCTTATACCTTATTCCTGAATCTTATATCCAGAACATTTTCTTATATCTTATCCACTATTCTCATTTGTGTAAGAAGGATCACAAATTGAGATTGGGAAGTGATGTTGAAAGTTCTATATTCCAACTCTCTCATTTGACAGATAAAGGAATTAAGGCTCAGATATTTTATGGGTTGGCTAAGACTGCATGTACTCAAATGGCGCTGTAGTCTTATTGATGTAGATGATCTTTCTAACAATGCTAACCCATCCATTTCTGCTCATTCTGTGTTACTCTTGGCCATGTCATCTGTGCAGTTTAAAATTCTTCTAATCCCTGGGAGACATAGTCTCCCAGGACTCCCTGCTACAACTTCCCCTGACACCTCCCACTTCCTTTGTGGGAAGTGTTGGAGAAAGTATAAAAGAGAAAGTTTGGTGCCTTTTGGAGGTCTGCTCTGCTCTCTCAAGCCATGAGGCTGACTGACTCTCTCTGATCCTGAACTCTCTCTACCCAGGAGACCCTTTTCCCCTACCTAACCTTTTCCCTTTCTTAATCTAAATAAAACCTGAAGGGCTCTGGTCAATTTCCCCCTGCTGGGGCTGGGACCTCTACCTTCCTTTCCCTTCCTCTACCTTCCTCTCTCCTTTCTCCCATCCATCCTTCCCTTCCTCCAATCCTCCTACCTTCCTTCCCTTCTCACCCTCATACATCTTAGAAGTCCACCAAGATGCTGGGAACCTTCCTTGCTTTCTTTTCACTTCAAAAGAACATTAGTAAAATACACAGGATGTCCACTGGTTATCTTTTTTTTGGCTATATGAGAAGCCCATTTTCTTTTTTATCATGCATTTCATTGGTAGCATCCTTTACTACTTCTTTTTTTTTTTAATTTTTAACATCCTTTACTTCTTTTTGGCTTCATGGTCCTTATTTGGTATATGCTGTGACCTGCATATACCAACAATGTGCCTTTTCATTTCCTATCAAGGGATAGTCATTTTTCATTCTTCTGAGATCATAGTGTTACATGACTTATAGTTATATACAGCAACATTAGTAAGATATTGGCAATTAAAAGATGATTCTTTATTTCATGGAGGAATTCAGTGTCATTAAGAAAGCATTTCGCTTTCCTGAAGGCAATCTCGCTTGCTTCTTCCCTGCTGTTTAATTCTAAGTTGCTCTTCATTTGCTCTATTGTCCAGCATATGTATACTTGTGGACAAACTCTAGAGGTTGTCCATATAATTACAGAATATAATCTAGGCAACAGATATTCTTTATCAACTTGATTTTTCATGTGTAAATGGTGAGACCAAACTCTTTGGAATGGTTGTGAATCTCATATGGAGATTTTGCAGTATTTCAGGGCTTGATGCAACCAACACAATATTATCTGAAAGGAAGAATACTTTGTAGGAGCTTGCTATTTTTGCTAAGTCTACTCCATGAGAGTGGCAAATACCTTTAATAAGCCTGTCTCTCCCTATGATATTCCTCTAATGAATTTTTTTCAAATTTTAAAGCCTTATTGAAATTTTTAATTTTTTAAATCACCTTAATTTGGGCTTTTTTTTCTAGGAAAAGCAGAAAATCACTTATTCCAAAATCATGTAGAAATTTAAAATTAAATTCTTTGGAGAAGGAAGAAATAAGCATATATTAAGTGCTTACTATCTATATACATATGTGTGTGTATTATAAAAATAAAATTAGGTAAACAATGCAAGGTGCAAGGAATGCTAAAGAGACTCTTGTTTATGAAAAATAAACTATTTATTTAAATATATAAGGGGGAAAGGATTTATAATTCTAAGGGATTCTAACTCCAACCAAATAAACTCCCAGGTCCCGCAAGGAACTGCTTCTCCTGTGGTTCACAGGCTATGCTAATCCTCCCTGATCTAACTAACCAAATTTATACTAGTCTAAATAAAACTAACCAATATAATGCTTAACTTTGCCTTTAAGTTATATAACCAAGACATATATATCTTGGCTATAAGATAACCAAGGCTAGCTGGTTTAGTTTCCACAAGACTCATTAGGACTCTGAGCCTTAATGGACTCAGAGTCCAAACCAAAGACCAGGTTTTGTTTGGTCTTTTCACAGTTTAACCAATCTATAGACAATAACAGATAAATGAATAGTGTTTCCCAAGTTGGAAAAGAAAACACTCCACTCCTTCAAGTTTTTCCCTCAGACTGAGATAGAGAGAGGCAAAGATGTTACCTTCTCCACCCCTGAGAGAGAAAGAAGCTGCCTGTGGCTCTGTCAACTGCCAGAAGCCCCCTCCTGGAATGCCACACTCAGAGAGTGTAACTGTCATAGAAATAAGGGTTATAACTGCCACCAATTGAAATTAACACTCTCAGCTCCATTTGAAACTCCAATTCTTCCTCAAGCCAGCTTCTCTACTTCTTAACTCTAAACTAATAAAACAATACTTATTTTCTAATATCATCCTTATAGTATATATGAGATAATAGTTGTAAAGTGCTTAGCACAGTACCTGGCACATAGTAAACACTTTAATAAGTGCTTCCTTTTTTTTTTTAAACCCATACTTCTGTCTTAGAATTGATACCAAGTATCGGTTCCAAGGCAGAAGAGCATTAAGGGCTAGGCCAGTGATGGGCAATCTTTTGAGCTTGGTGTGTCACTTCGAGAAAAAACACACCATAATTTCACGATAATCTAGGCAACAGATATTCTTTATCAACTTAATTTTTCATATGTAAATGGTTTCATGTAAAATAGTTTAAATAACAAAAATGTATAATTGTAATATATAACAGTATTTGACAATCCAAAATAGGTAAATTAATATAGGTAGAATTGTCATCCATAGTGCACAGAGTGTCTATACTACACTACAGCAAATGTTTCATTCTCGGCATGAAGCTCCATACTTCTCTGTATATGCGACCGTGTGTCATCGAAAATGGCTATGCTTGTCAGTGCTGACACACGTCATAGGTTTGCCATCACCGGGCTAGGCAATTAGAGTTAAGTGACTTGCTCAGGATCACACCAACTAGGAAGTGTGGTCAGTTTTGAACTCAGGACTATCCATCTCCACACTAGGTGAGCCACCTAGTTGCCCCTAAATACTTCCTTCTTTCCATCCTTCCTATAAATACATAGACGCAGACACCTCCCACCTCCCGACCCCACACACATAGTAAGCTTAATACAGATCCAACACCATTAGGAAAAATTTTCCTCCAGCATAACCTCTTGATGATTCCCCAAACTACTACTGCTGGAGTCTTTTCCCCCTCATTGGATTAATTTTTGTTTTTATTTATTTGTCACATTAAAACCCCTAACAGTAACTCCCACCTTTCCTCCTCCCCCCCATTAGAGAAGACATCTTTTGACAAAAAGATAGATGTATATATGAAACTGTCTTACTTTGGTGACAGATGTATATACAAGTTATTCTTCAAACAACATTTCTGTTACTATATATAATGTTCTCTTGGTTCAGCTCATTTCATTCTTCTTAATTTCCTGTAAGTCTTTCCATGTCTTTCCAAAATTAACCTTCTCAAGATCCAGGAGAACACTGTATACAGTAACAGAAATATTATATGATGATTCTGTGAAGGACTAAACTGTTACCTGTAATACAAGAATACAAGACAACCCCAAGAAACTCATGATTTAAAAAAGTGCTATCAACAACCATAGAAGGAACTGACAGTATATGAATGCAAATTGACCTGTGCCATTTCTTGTCTGTTACCTCCATTTTTTTTTACATGTGCGATATTTCTTTTTTTCAGGACATGAGGAATCTGGAAATATGTATTGCATAACACTGGAATGACGACTATATCAGATTGTTTACTTTCTGGGGAGAGGGAAGGAGAGAGAGAGAATATTTAGATTGCAAAAAGATCAGAAAGCAATTCTTTAAAAATGTCTATACATAATTAAAGAAAAGAAAAAATGAATTGAAAGTGAAAAAAATAACCTGCTTGTCATTTCTCATGGTGCAGTAGTATTTCATCATAATCATATGCCTCAACTTGTTTAGCTAGCCATTCCCTAATTGATGGTCATTCCCTCAATTTCCAATTCTTTGCTACCACAAAGAAGCTGCTATAAATATTTTGGAACATATAGGTTCTTTTCCATTTTCCTTCACCTTAAGAAATAAACTTAATAGTGGTTTTGCTAGGTGAAAAGTTATACACAGTTTTAAAATTCTTTGAGCATAATCCAGATTGCTCTCCAAAATGGTTAGATCAGTTCACAATTCCACCAACAGTGTATTAGTGTCCCCTTTTTGTACTTTTCCTCCAACATTTGTCATTTTGCCCTTTGATTATTTTAGTCAACCTGATAGGTATGAGATGATATCATGTTTTGACTTGCATTTCTTTAACTAATAATGAATTAGAGCATTTAAAAATAAAGTTCTATATGGCTTTGTTTTCCTCATCCAAAAACTATCTTCATATTTTTATCAATTGGGGAAGGATTCATATTCTACATATTTGACAAAATATTCTGTATTTCAGATATGAGACTTCTATCCAAAAAATTGTCTATAAACATTCCCCCCAATTTACTACTTTCCTTCTCATCTTTGCTACATTCATTTTTTAGTACAAAACCTTTTTCATTTTAATGTATTCAAAATTATCCATTTAACATCTCACAATGTTTTCTATCTCTTGTCTATTCATAAATTCTTCTTCTGTCTATAAATATGATAGATTTCTGTTCTAATTTGCTTCTATTTTCTTTTGTAACTCCTATTGTAACTTTGAAGGGGAGAGAGAGTTGGAGAGTGGGAAGGGTAGTTAAGCAAAACTTGTTGATACATGGATCAAGCCTGACAGTAAGATTCCATTTCTGCAAAGATTGCCTTTTCCCCTCCCTGGTACTAAGTTTGTTCATTATGATTAGATAGTGTTTAACTTCATTTTTTGTTCTTTTCATTTACTTTATTGCCATTAATGTGTGTTTTGTTTGCCTGGTTCTCATTTAACTTTGCATCAATTCATATAAATTGCCATGCTTCTCTGAATTCTTTAAATTCATTATTTTTACAACACATTCATTGACTACAATTTGTTTACCTATTCCCTCAGATACCACCCATTTTTCTTTATTAACATCTTATTGATTCCATTTGTGTTTCTATCACATTGATTTCTGAATAAGCCCCTCATAACTTTCCTACCTAGTAAGTCATTCCTTGTAACCCTATTCCCCCAAAACCAACCAAATTTAAAAAAAAAACCAGCTCAGCAAAACTAAACACATTTATCACATCTAATGACATATATAACATTCCACACCCATAGCCCCTCACCCTTCCTGTAAAAAGAGAGTAGTGCATTTCCTTATCTTTTCTCTGGGACCAATGTAAGCAATTTCACAGCATTTGACTTTTTTTTTTTTGACATTGTTATCTGTATTTTATATATCATTTCCCTAGCTCTGCATATTTCCTTCTATATCAATTCATACAATTCTTCCCAGGCTTGTTTTAACTACTCATATTAATATTTCTTTCAGTGCAATGATATTAAGTTACATGTATATACCACAAGTTATTCAGTCATTCTCTATTAAGTGGATTTTTACTTTGTTTCCAGTTCTTTGCTATCAAAAATGCTGCTTATGAATGTTTTGGTATATATAGGATCTTTCTGTCCTTGACTTTGAAGTTTTTGATTAGCAATGGAATCTCTAGACTAAAGGGTATAAGCATTTTAGTTATCTTCTGTAATATCATTTCTGATATGCAAAATGGAGAGCAGGATGAGTGACACTCAGAGTTTAGAATTTGGAACCAACCTAGATTGTCATGAACCAGCAAGGAGAAGCAGTTACTAGCAGGACTATAAAAAGGAAAAATTTAAATAAGAAGCTCTCTCAATCCTGAGAAGGGCCTTGGGGAAGTTGGTTGGGGTTTGGGTAGGCCAAACCAAATCAACTTAAGATACCTGCATCCTGTTCTAACTGCTATCACACCTTCATCTTCTGTGTAAAGCTGTGCTATACATTCAATCAACTGAACATCAAGGAAGAAATAACATCAATACTCAAAACAATCTGGTTCAGGCCAAGGTGCCTGGCCTAGCCAGGTTGCTACAGAGAGGACAAACTTCTCCAGCTGACAGTCTCAAACCTGATTACCTTTAATTAACAACGACTGATCATTGGTAGTTTTAGCCAAGCTTTCCTGATACCTCTTTCCTTCAACCCTGTTCCCTTTCCCTAAGTTTGTTATTATTAAATGCTAAAGCTTACTTAGGTGGATGTCTTCATTGCCCTAAGAGTCACTGATTATATCCTTGGGTATTTGAGGGAAAGGGATTGCTCAAACTAAAGTTAAATTTCAGTAGCGTTATCCATCAGCTTTGAAGCCAGGATAAGCAATCAAAGAAACTGTGTGATCTAACCCAGCAGTTTCTTATCTGATCACTTATTCCTGGGACACTGTTGTGTTGGAGCTGGGTGTTTAGTTTAGTTTCAAATATTTCTGTGGGGTCTTGGTGTGCACTACCACAACTTGGTGTTCATCTAGGCATTCTCACTCTCACTCAGCTCAGATCTTCACACCAGCAAAGGACCATGGACCATCTCTTTATAAGCTAACATCAACATAATACTTCCCCTTCCCTCTAATTACATCCCCACCTTTTCTCTTCTGTTTCCTATTGCATGAGATGTATTTCTATACCCAATTCTTTGAGCATATGTGTGAATGTGTGTATATTCTTCCCTCCTTTGACTAGTTTAGATGAAAGTGAAATTTAAGTGTATGCCAGTACCCTGTACCACATATTCATTTGTTTGGATTTTTGTTCACTATTTATTCTATTTGTCTATTTGTTCACTCTGATTATGTGAGATAATTTCCTTCTTTCCTTCATACCTGTATCACTCTTTCCTTCTCTTTCTTTTTGAAAAAATATTTTATTTGCTCTATTCAGTGACAATCTGCCTGTCTTCTCATCTCTCCGTAGCCTACTTTTTCTCTTGATTGAGAAGACAAGAAAAACAAAACTTATTAAAAACATGCATAATTGGAAAGGCAAAAAGGCAGGATTTGGCTGATTAAAAGAAATAGAATGGCTCCTAGGCCTTCTTTCTAATTAGACTCTATAACTCCAAGTAATGATAAGGTTCAGAGGTTCATGTTTCATCTCCTTGTATTTTTAAATGTAGTTTATCTTTATTTTAGTCTGTTCGTGTTTACCTTCTTATGTTTCTCTTCATACCTATGTTTTAACTTCAAGTTCCAACACAGCTCTGGTCTTTTTGTCAGGTATGCTTGGAAGTCCTCTATTTAATCAAAAATCAAATTTTTTTTTCTCTTAGAACATTATACTCAGTTTGCTGAATGAGTAATTCTTGGTTGTAAGACTGTCTGCTTTGCTTTCTGGTGTGATCTTTCCAGCTCTCTGTAGCATCATAATAGTGATTGCCAAATCATATGTTATCCTGGCAATGCCTCCTTGTTACCTAAATTCTTTCTTTCTAGATGCTTGTAGTATTTTTTCTCTGATTTGAAAGATCTAGATTTTGATTATAATATTATTGAGAGTTTTCATTTGGCAATTACTTTCTGGAGCTGACCATTAGATTCTTTCCATTTCCAGGTTCCTCTATGATTCTAGGATACCTGGGCAGTTTTCTCATAAAATGTCTTTATATATAATACTCAAACTCTTTTGAGCTCCAGAGAGGTTTTTGCCCTGAGGCTATTTTTCAAGCCTCCATGGTGGCATCTGGTGGTGTTTGCTGTGTGCAGCCCTGCCCTATTTCTGCACCCAAGCTCTGTGTTCCTCAGCCACCTGGAGTCCCAAGTCATGTTGTTCTTACGGGCAAGTCTGTGGTGTCCTCAGCTCTCCCCCCAAGAACCTAGAGGTTGGCCTGCTCTCGTGCCAACTCTGGCATCATAGATGGAGTGAGGGAGGGTTGATGAACTCGCACTTTGGTGGGAGTAATTTTGCCCCCTTTTAGCGTGGAAATGCCCAAACTTTGCCTACCTTCAATCCTGTACCCTATAGTGGAGCCCTTTTACTCATTTGATTTTGGTTTTGCCTTTTTGAAGTACTTTATAACAGTCAGGGGAGAGGAGAGGAAGAGCCTACTCTCCTCACTCAGACTTCTGTGGAGCAATCTCTAGGTCCTCAGGGACAGGCTGAGGACACCACAGACTTACCCATAAGAGCAGCAAAACTTGGGACCCCAGGAGGCTGAGGAGAACTCAGAGCTTGGATGCAGAGATAGGGCAGGGCTGCATCAGCAGATGCCTCCACAGAGACTTGAAAAATAGCCTCAGGGCAAAAACTTCTCTGGATCTCAATACAAAGATCTCCTACCTTCCTCACTCAGACTTTTAGCCAGGAAGGAACAAAGCAATGGCCACCAATACCCAAGAACTAAAATCCACAACTACCAAGAAAAAAACCTTGACCCTAGATACTTTTTATGCAGAAAAACTCCAGACTATAGAAGAGGCAGCAGAAGACAACAAACTCAAATCTTACCTCCCCCAAATTGGAAATTGGTCACAAGCTCTTGAGGAGCTCAGATTTGAGATTATAAACCAAATTAGAAAGATAGAAGAAAGTTGGCAAGAAAAGTGAAAAATACTTCAAAAGAGAATAACAGCTTAAAAGACAGAAACTCCCACTTAGAAAAAGAAGCCTAGAAATAAAATGAAATGATAAGCAAATTGGAGACCAGAATTAAACAGCTGGAAGCCATGAAAAGCAGGATGGAACAAAATGAAAAGGAAAATCAAAAGATCATAGATAAAAACCAGTCTTTAAAGACCAGAATTGGGCAAGTAGAAGCCAATGATCTCACAAGACAGCAAGAATTAATAAAGCAAAGTCAAAAGAATGACAAAATAGAAGGAAACATGAAATATCTCACTGAGAAGATGATTACCTGGAAAACTAGTCTAGAAGAGTCAACTTGAGAATCATAGGCCTACCTGAAAATAGAGAAACAAACAGAAATCTTGACATAATTCTATAAGAAATTATCCAAGAAAACTACCCTGATGCTCTTCAACAAGAGGACAAAATAGACATTGAAAGAATCCATAGAGCAACCTCTACATTAAACCTTCAAAAGACAATGCCCAGGAATGTAATTGCCAAATTCAAAAGCTTCCAAGCTAAGGAGAAAATATTATGTGAGATAATTCAGATATCAAGGAGCACCAATCAGGATCACACAGGATCTGAAAGCCTCCACACTAAAGGACTGCAAGGCTTAGAATATGATATTCAGAAAGGCAAGAGAATTGGGTCTACAACCAAGGATCCCCTATCCATTAAAACTGACTATATACTTTCAGGGGAAAGTATGGGCATTTAACAAAATAGAAGATTTCCAAATATTTGTAAAGAAAAGACTAGAACTAAATAGAAAATATGATGTCCAAATACAAAAATCAAGAGAAACATGAAAAGGTAAATGAGAGGGGGGGAAATTTTTATTTCTTTTTTCAAGGGCTTCAATAAGGTCAAATTGTTTATATTCCTATATGGAAAAATGATATTTGTAACTGTCAAAAATTATATTCACTCTTATAATAGAAGAATTATCACAGGTAGAGGTTAGGGTACTAAGTGGTTTAAGATGATATACCAAAAAAAAAAGAAAAGAGTGGGGAGGGGGGAGGAATAGAAGATTGGCAATAAGAGAAACGTGAAGGAATAAGAAAAATAGGAAAATCTATACCACATAAAGAGGCACATGGGAGCAGGAGGGGAAGAATACATCATAAGAAGGAGAGGAAGAGAGTGCTAATAGATAATACTTAAACCTTACTCTCAGTGGAATCAATTCAGAGAGGGAATAGCATCTAGATCAAATGGGGTATTGAATTCTATCTTATCCTACAGGGGAGATGAGAAGGGAAAAGCAAGTGGGGGGAATGGGATGGGAAGAACCAAAAGGGAGGGAAAGAGAGGAAGGAGGATATTTTATAGATCCTAAAGAAAAATGAGAGGGGAATAAGTAAAATAGGGGTGGGGATTAGGGGTTCTGATTAAAAGCAAAACACTGGTGTATAAGGCAATAGTGAAAGAAGGAAGGGCAGGACTAGGAAAGGAAATCAAAATGATGGGGAATAAACAGGTAGCAATCATAACTCTGAATGTGAATAGGATGAACTCACCCATAAAACAGAAGCAAACAACAGAGTAGATTAGAAACCAAAATCCTACCTTATTTGTCTACAAGAAACACACACGAGGCAGGTAGATGCACACAGGGTAAAGGTAAAAGGCTGGAGCAAAATCTATTGGGCATCAACTGAGAAAAAGGAGGCAGGAGTTGCAATCATGATATCTGACAAAGCCAAAGTAAAAATAGATCTACTGAAAAGAGATAGGGAAGGTAATTATATACAGATAAAAGGCAGAATAGACAATGAGGAAATAGCAGTAGTCAGGATGTATGCACCAAATGGAATAACATCCAAATTTTTAAAGGAGAAACTACTNGAAAGAAAGGGGGGGAGGGAATTTAATAGACCCAAAAGATAAAAATAAGAGGGGAATAAGAAGGGAGGAGGTAGAAGAAAGGGAAGTAAAACAAGATGAGGATTAGGGGGACTGATTAAAAGCAAAACACTGGTGTAGAAGGAAATAGTGAAAGAATAAAGAGCAGGACTAGGAGAGGAATTGAAAATGATAGGGACTACACAGCTGGTAATCATAACTCTGAATGTGAATGGGATGAACTCACTAATAAAACAGAAGCAAATAGCAGAGTGGATTAGAAACCAAAATCCCTGCATATGTTGTCTATAAGAAACACACATGAGACAGGTAGACACACACACGGGGTAAATATAAAAGGCTGGAGCAAAATCTATTGGGCATCAACTGAGAAAACAAAGGCAGGAGTTACAATCATGATATCTGACAAAGACAAAGTAAAAATAGATATGATTAAAAGAGATAGGGGCTTCCAGGTTAAGATGGTAGCAGAGTAAAAAGCAGCTGCTTAATCTCTCCTAACCCACACAACACATCACAGCAGCAAGAGATAGAAAGAGAAACATGTTTTAAAAATCACCCTAAAAATATAAAATACTTAGGAATCCACCTACCAAAAAAAATACAGGAATTATACGAAAACAACTACAAAACATTTTAAAAACAATTAAAACTAGATCTAAACAATTGGAAAAACATTGATTGCTCAAGGGTAGGATGAGCTAACATAATAAAAATGACCATTCTACCCCAATTAATTTACCTATTTAGCACCATACCTATCAAACTACCAAAACCTTTTTTTCTAAATTAGAAAAAACTATAACAAAGTTCATTTGGAATAACAAAAAGATCAAAAATATCAAGGGAAATAATGAAAAAAAAAATGTGAAGGGAGGTGACCTAGCAGTAACAGATATTATACTATACTATAAAGCAGCCAAGGACGGTCCCAAGCCCGGCTGAAAAAGGAGGAGGGTTGGGCGTGGGGCTAGCAACCTCACCCCGTAAAAAAGTCTCACTTGCTACAGAAACAGCAACCTCATTAAACCAAGAAAACCAACGATCGCCTAGTCTGGAAGATTGCTCTCCAACAGAGTCCATGATGTGTGCTGGCGAAAGCCTTTGAGAAGCCAGTTCGTCGATATATCTTCTGACGACCAAGGTAAAAACCAGAATAGCGACATGGAACGTAAGAACCTTATATGAAAGCGAGAAACTTGCTCAAGTATCACATCACAGTTTCCCGCAAGTGGAGAAGAAGCCTTCTAGATGCCCTAGCAAGACGTGCAGATGTGGCCTCGGACCATCAACTCCTGGTGGCAACTTTTAGAACTAAGTTGAAATCATTCAACGATCTTTCAGGCAGATTATACCACAAGCTCGAAGATCTGCCGAAAATGAAACAAAGGCCGTCGAAATGACTTGGGCCCAGCTGGGGGAAGTTGCCCAGAACAGAGTCCTTTGGCGTGAGATGGTTGTGGCCCTATGCTCAACAGGAATAACAACAATAACAACAACATAAAGCAGCAGTCATCAAAACGATATGGTACTGGCTAAGAGACAGAAGGGAGGATCAGTGGAATAGACTTGGGGTAAGTGACCTCAGCAAGACAGTGTATGATAAACCCAAAGAGCCCAACTTTTGGGACAAAAATCCACTATTTGACAAAAACTTCTGGGAAATTTGGAAAACAATATGGGAGAGATTAGGTTTAGATCAACATCTCACACCCTACACCAGGATAAATTCAGAATGGGTGAATGACTTGAATATAAAGAGGGAAACTATAAAAAAATTAAGTGAACACAGAATAGTATACCTGTCAGATCTCTGGGAAAGGAAAGATTTTAAAACCAAGCAAGAGTTAGAGAAAATTACAAAATGTAAATTAAATTATTTTGATTATATTAAATTAAAAAGCTTTTGTACAAGCAAAAACAATGCAACTAAAATCAGAAGGGAAACAACAAACTGGGAAAAAACTTAATAACAAAAAACTCTGACAGGGGTCTAATTACTCAAATTATACAAGGTGTTAAATCAATTGTATAAAAAAATCAAGCCATTCCCCAATTGATAAATAGGCAAGGGACATGAATAGGCAATTTTCAGATAAAGAAATCAAAACTATCAATAAGCACATGAAAAAGTGTTCTAAATCTCTAATAATTAGAGAAATGCAAATCAAAACAACTCTGAGGTATCACCTCACACCTAGCAGATTGGCTAAAATGAGAGAAGGGGAGAGTAATGAATGTTGGAGGGGATGTGGCAAAATTGGGACATTAATGCATTGCTGCTGGAGTTGTGAACTAATCCAACCATTCTGGATGACAATTTGGAACTATGCTCAAAGGGCTATAAAAGAATGCCTGCCATACCACTGTTGGGTTTGTACCTCCAAAGAGATCATAGATAAACAGACTTGTACAAAAATATTTATAGCCACACTTTTTGTGGTGGCAAAAAACTGGAAAATGAGGGTATGCCCTTTCAGTTGGGGAATGATTGAACAAATTGTGGTATATGTTGGTGATGGAATACTATTGTGCTCAAAGGAATAATAAACTGGAGGAATTCCATGTGAACTGGAAAGACCTCCAGAAATTGATACAGAGCAAAAGGAGCAGAGCCAAAAGAACATTGTATACAGAGACCAATACACTGTGGTAAAATAGAAAGTAATGGACTTCTGTACTAGGACAATTCTGAGGGATTTATGGAAAAGAATGCTACCCACATTCAGAGGAAGAACTATAGGAGAAGAAACAGAGAAGAAAAGCAACTGCTTGAACACATGGGTTGAGGCGGATATGATTAGGGATGTAGACTCGAAACTACCACACCAATACAACTATCAACAATTTGGAAATAGGTCTTGATTAATGACACGTTAAAACCAGTGGAATTGCGCATCAGCTATGGGGGGCGGGGAAGGTTGAGGGGGTGAAGAGGAAAGTAAGAGCATGAATCATGTAACCATGTTTACTTTTCTAAAAAATAAAAATTATTAAATGTTAAAAAATAAAAGAAAAAAGAAAAAACTCATGAATGAAATTTTAAAAAAGAAAGAAAAAAAGAGATAGGGAAGGTAATTACATTTCCTGATAAAAGGCAGTATAGACAATGAGGAAAAATATCAGTACTCAACATGTATGCACCAAATGATATAGCACCCAAAATTTTAAAGGATAACCATTGGAGCCTAAGGAGGAAATAGATAGCAAAACTATAATAGTGGGAGACCTGAACCTGCCTCTATCAGATCTAGCTAAATCAAACTAAAAATTAAATAAGAAAGAGGTAAGAGATGTGAATGAAATCTTAGAAAAATTGGAGTTAGTAGATATGTGGAGAACAATAAATAGGTACAAAAAGGAATACACCTTCTTTTCAGCAGCACATGGTACATTCATGAAGATTGACGATGTACTAGGGCATAAAAACATGGTAAACAAATGCAAAAAAGCAGAAATAATAAATGCAACCTTTTCAGATCATAGTGCAACAAAAAATAATAATTAGTAAGGGTACATGGAGAGGCAAATCAAAAATTAATTGGAAATTAAATAGTATGATTCTCCCAAATCAGTTAGTTAAAGAACAAATCATAGAAACAATAATTTCATCGAAGAGAATGACAATGATGAGCCATCCCATCAAAATCTATGGGATGCAGCCAAAGCAATACTCAGGAGGAAATTTATATTCTTGAGGGCATATATTAACAAATTAAGGAGGGCAGACGTCAATGAATTGGGCATGCAAGTTAAAAAACTAGAGAGGAAACAAATTAAAAATCCCCAGATAGAAATCCTAAAAATTAAAGGAGAAATTAATAAAAGTGAAAGTGAAAGAACTATTGAATTAATATGACTAGATGCTAGTACTTTGAAAAAACAAATAAAATAGATAAAGTATTGGTTAATCTAATAAAAAAGGAAAGAAGAAAACCTAATTAACACTATCAAAGATGAAAAGAGAGACCTCACCTCTAATGAAGAAGAAATTAAGGAAATCATCAAAAACTATTTTGCCCAATTATGTGGCAATCTAGGTGATATGGATGAAAATTTACAAAAATATAAATTGCCTAGATTAACAGAAGAAATAGAATTCTTAAATAATCCCATATCAGAAAAAGAAATTGAACAAGCCATCAAAGAACTCCCTAAGAAAAAATCCCCAGACCAAATGGATTCACAAGTGAATTCTATCAAACATTCAAAGAACTGATCCCAATACTATACAAACTATTTGATATAATAAGCAAAGAAGGAGTTCTACCAAATTCCTTTCATGACACAAATATGGTACTGATTCCAAAGCTAGTACTATAAAACAGTGGTCATCAAAACAATGTGGTATTGGTTAAGAGACAGAGGGGAGGATCAGTGGAATAGACATGGGATAAATGACCTCAGCAAGACAGTTTATGATAAACCCAAAGAGCTCAGCTTTGGGGACAAAAATCCACTATTTGACAAAACCTGCTGGGAAAATTATAAAACAGTATGGAAGAGATTACGTTTAGATCAATATCTCACACCCAACACCAAGATCAATTCAAAATGGGTGAATCACTTGAATATAAAGAAGGAAAGTATAAGTAAATTAGGTAAACATAGAATAGTTTACCTGTCAGATCTATGGGAAAGAAAATGTTTTAAGACCAAGCAAAAGTTAGAAAATATTACAAAATGTAAGATAAATAATTTTGATTACACTAAATTAAGGTTTTGTACAAACAAAACCAATACAATCAAAATTAGAAGGGAAGCAACAAATTGGAAAAAAATCTTTATAACAAAAACCTCTGAAAAAGGTCTAATTAATCAAATTCATAAGGAACTAAATCAATTGTATAAAAAAGCAAGCCATTCCCCAACTGATAAATGGGCAAGGGACAAGAATAGGCAATTTTCAGATAAAGAAATCAAAACTATCAATAAGCACATGAAAAAGTGTTCTAAATCTCTTATAATTAGAGAAATACTAATCAAAACAACTCTGAGGGTACCACCTCACACGTTGCAGATTGGCTAAAATGACAGCAAAGGAAAGTAATAAATGTTGGAGGGGATGTAGCAAAATTGGGACATTAATGCATTGCTGGTGGAGTTGTGAATTGATACAACCATTCTGAATGGCTAGTTGGAACTATGACCAAAGGACTTTAAAAAACTGTCTGCCCTTTGATCCTTCCATAACACTGCTGGGTTTATACCCCAAAGAGATCATAAGGGAAAAGACTTTTATAAAAATATTTATAGCCATGCTCTTTGTGGTAGCAAAAATTGAAAATGAGGGGATGCCCTTCAATTGGGGAATGGCCGAACAAATTGTGGTATCTGGTGGTGATGGAATACTATTGCACTAAAAGAAATAATGAACTGGAGGAATTCCATGTGAACTGGAATGACCTCTAGGAATTGCAGAGCAAAAGGAGCAGAGCCAGGAGAATCAGAGATGGATACACTGTGGCACAATCGAATGTAATGGACTTCTTTACTTTCAGCAATGCAATGATCCAGGACAATTCTGAAGAAATTATGAGAAAGAGCTCTATCCACATTCAGTGAAAGAACTGTGGGAGTAGAATCACAGAAGAAAAACAACTGCTTGATCACATGGGTCGATGGGGATATGACTGGGGATGTAAACTCTAAGCGATCACTAATGCAAATGTCAATAATATGGAAATAGGTCTTGATCAATGACACATGTAAAACCTAGTGGAACTGCTCATTGGCTACGGGAGCGGGGTGGGAGGAGGGGAGAGAAAGAACATGAATCATGTAACCATGGAAAAATATTCTAAATAAATTAAAAAATTTTAAGTTAAAAAAAATCAGGGCACCATAGTGGGAACAGGCACCAACTAGACAGTTAGGTGGTGCAATAGACAGAGCACCAGGCTTGGAGTCCGGAGGACTCTAGTTCAAATTGATTCTTCTTAGACCAGAAGTCTGTCAGAGACATATTTATTAATTAAATTTCAATATGAAGAATCTAGAATTAGAGAGTAAAAATCCAAAGGGTGAGCGATTCATCCTACCTATTCAGATTTTCTCTGACCAAAGACAATTTTTTGTAAATTTTTAGCATTCAAGAACAAAAACAAAATTTTGTAATCAGTATTAAGCAAAAGCACTAACCATTAGAATAGAGTACTAGGTATTTAGTTAGCAAGTTTTGACTTATCAAACAGAAAAATTCATAATATAGGTCTTCCTAAAACTTCAGTCATTTTTTAAGCACTCATCTGAGGATTCTTCTTTCAACTTGGTTAAATGTGAAGGCATGTGTAAATACACACATTTATTAACTCAAATAATGCATTCTATTGACTAGAAGATACTCTTGCCCTTGTTTTGATCATTACCCTAATCAGTTTCAGGAAGGACTCCTTTCTGAAATGATCAGGCATCTCCTTTTGAAGTAGGTTAAAAACCTTCATAAAAATTATATGAAAAGATTTCAATGTAGGTTATTATTTCAGAATTCATAGGTAAAGGAATGCTGATAAGATCTTTCATTGGCATTAGACCAAGATTTTCTTTTAATATTTATAATTTTTTTCAGTCAATAAGTATTTATTTTCTCTCCCACTTTCCACTTTAGAAGAAAAAGAAAGGGAAAAAAAACCCTCATAACAAATATTCACAATTTGACTAAACAAATTATCACTTTGACCACGTCCAGACACGTCTCATTCTACATCTTGTGTCTATCAACTTTCAGTCAGAATTAGAGTACTTGATTGTATTATGTTTAATGATGCTATAGGACATAGTCTGGTGTTATTTGTCCTACCTCTCACCTGCACCAACAAATTATGTCCCCAGAGAGTGGCTTCTGCACAGCTTAAGGATTCTATTGCTAACCTGAAAGGTGGAGGGAATATACTTCCCTCACAGTTTCCCACTTGTGTATGTCCTACTGTGATTATTGTCACTATCTCAATTAGCCAAATTTTAACAAACTTTTAGAAAGTGATATTTACTAAATTGATAAGTCTGTGGCCACAGTATATTAAGAATTCAGGGAAAAGTGGACTTGAGAACACATGAGGCAAAGGTGTCACTTTACAGTCACTGGAAACCTTTTTTTTTTCTTTTTCTGGAGTCATCAAGATATACCTTTTAGGTATAGTGTGACATTTCTCTTGGGCTCCTTTCCAGAGCCTTTCATCTTGTCAATCTGTTCTTTGCTTCTGTTGCAGACTATGCTGCCAATGATTGCTGCCAGCTAACTTCTGCTAGCCACTGCAGCCCCAAGGATGCTTCTAGGATGCTAGATGAAAGGTGTAAATCCTCTAGTCTTTCATTTTTGTTTTTTTGAAATGTGTTATTCAGGTTTTTGATCCATCACATTGTCTTTTAAGGAAACCCTTAAAAAAATGATTATCTCCGTGTGCCTTACTTTCCAGATCATTTGTTTTTATAGTAGATGTTTCATGTATTTTTCCATTTTTTGCGCTCAACCAAGCATTAATTAAGTGCCCAGTCAGATGCTGTGCTAAGTGCTATGAGTTAAAGGAAAGACAAAAAAAAAAAAAAAAAAAAGGAGTCCCAACTCTCAAGGAGTTCATGGTCCAACTGGAGAGACAGCATACAAAAAACTTTGTACAAACAAGTTGTAGACAAGATAAACCAGAGTTAATCAACAGAGGAAAGGCATTAGTATTAATAGGAATCAGGAAAGGCTTTTGTTGAAAATAGAATTTTAGTTGGGCCTTGATAGAAGCCAGAGAAACCAGATGGAGATGAGAAGGAGAAAGAAAATTTCAAGTATGAGGAAAAGCTTATAAAAATGCCTGGCACTGGGAGATAGAGTTTTGTGCAACAAATGGCAAAGAGGCTAAAGTCATTGGATTGCAGAGCAGGTTCGGGGTTGGGGGTGGAGGTGGGGAGAGCAAGGTGTAAGAAGACAGGAAACATAGAAGATAGTCAGATTGGAATGACTTTGAATGCCAAACACAGGATTTTATATTTGTTCCTGGGGTGATAGGAAGCTGTGGAATTTATTGAAGAGGAGGGTGCCATGGTCAAAGCTGTATTCTCAGAAGATCATTTTGACAACTAAACACAGGATAAACTAGAATAAGGAGAGACTTGAAGTAAGGAGGCCAATCAGAAGGGTCTGCATCAGGGTGGTAATAGTATCTGAGCATATGTGAGAGATATTTGAACATAAAATCAACAGGCCTTGGCAGCAGGTTAGATACAGGGGATGGATGAAAGAAAGAGTTGGTAATCAGGGATGACATCTCGCTTGCAAGTCTGGGTGACTGGGAGAGTGTTGCTACCCTTTACAATAACAGGGAAGTTGGGAAGAGAGGAGGATTTGGATGGGAAAGATAATGTAAGTCTTAGACATGTTGAGTTTAAGATGTCCACATAATATCCAATTCTAGATATCTAACAAACAATTGGAGATGTGAAAATAGAAGTTTGGAGACAGATTAGAGCTAGGTAAATATATTTGAGAATCATTTCCAAAGAGATAATGAAATCCATGGGAGCTAATGAGAACAAGTAAAATATCATAGAGAGAGCAATGTAGAGGAAGTCCTAAGTAAAGCCTGGAAAGGAATGAGACATAACTGACCTATATACCCTCCTTAAATGGAGGTTCTGTATCATAATACATGTATAACCTAGATCAAATTGCCTGCCAGCACCTGGAGGGGGAAGGGAAGAGAGAAAGGGAGATAAGTTCAATTATATAACTTAGGAAAACTTGTGTAGAAATTTGTCATTACATGTAATGTAATTGGTCATATATATCTCATATCATCATATCATCATCAATCATATATATATATATATATAATGGAGGTTCTGAAAGGAACCATCCAGTCAGAGGGAGGCCTCAGTGGGAGAGGAAACTTCCAGTGTGTGAATTCCAGGGCCTGAATGAGGATTCCAGATGAAGAGCTTGGAGCATAGCAGATATCCTGAGTAAAACTTGAAGAGGAATGAGACTTTATGGGAAAATAGAATCTGCTCTAACATCCCTGAGATTAAGAACAAAAATTGGTTGATTGAGTTCTGCTAGACAAAGCTAACACCCACACTAGCTCCTTTTCTTTGAAATAGCAATCATTAATTAGCCAAAAATTAAGCCTTAGAGATCATGGGCCACATGGTATTTAACAATGCTCTTGCAAAACAAAAAAAAAGTTGAGTTTTCATTAGTAGATTTTTCTTTCAATGTTTGACTTCTGATGTTCCCTTTACTAGCTATACAAATGTTTTTAATTTGAAAATGAATATAGTTTCCAGCATTTTCAACAAGATTGATGTAATAAAATAACAGAATTTTGTAATGCCTAAAGCCCAGAAGACAGTGTCTGCCCCGCAGCAGCCAACCCCTGGGTATGGCTCTAGCTAGGGTCTCAGTATGTGTTTCTTGGATTGTGTGAAAGAGGAAAAGAAAAGAAAGTAGTTTTATGAGTTCCCTTGTGGCCTGTGGTTTACATAGCTTTAAAATATATTCCCAGGCCAAAAGAACTTGAATGAGACTTGTAAAATGGTGTTGTTGAGAGAAAGAGTAAAAGTTGACCCTAATTAAAATTTTAAAACTACTTTTCACAGAGATTACATTGGATATGACTTCATTATCTCTTGATTGTACTAGAGGCAAATCTTGGGGTCAGGTCTCCACAAGGCCAGTTCAATTCCTTACCTGCAAGTGAAATTTGCATCTGTCTGAAAGATCAGCATGGGGGTGCTGATGGAAGATTAGAGAGCAAAGTATTTGCTTAGTTCTTAATTGTAGTGCAGATCTGCCAGGGTATCACAATGATGTTTTTAGGAGAAAAGATGATTTTCTTGGGTTTTCTTTTACTCTATAAGGACTGACCAGTTGTGAAGTTTCAGAAAACACTAAACCGTACCTTCTTTGGTAGACTTTCTTGTCAAATTAAAAGAAAGGGAGTGAATATTCCTTGGTTATACTTTGTCTGAACATTAATCACTAAATTCTACAAAATGTACTTTGTTGTATATAATGTAAATGTTTTACAGATCTATCCCACTTTAAGCAAGTCATTTTGTATAGACTCACTTTTATACAATATCATAAACTCTATCTGGAAAAATAAATATTCTGAAGCCTTAGATTTTCTAATTACCTGAGGTTTAGCTTTTCAAGCATCAATTTAAAAAAATTTAAAACCTAAGGCTGCATGATTGAAAAAAAGTTGGACTGTATGACTGTGCAAGTCATTTAATCTCTCAGCATCCTGGTTCATTCTCTGAGAGTATGAGTTGCAAGGAATGTATAGACTTTCATTGGTCAAATTTTCTTTTTATTCAAAGATATTTTCTTTTCCCAATCACATGTAATGAACACTTTTCAACATATGTTTCCCAAAATTATAAGATCCAAATTTTCTTCATTCCTCCATTCCCTCCCCACTCTTGGAGCTAGTAAGCAATTTGATATGGGTTATGCATCTATTATCATGCAAAATGTATTTTCATATTGGTCAGTGTTGTAAGAGAATACTCAGATAAAACCAAAACCCCAAAATGAAACCATACTAGATAGTATGTTTTGATCTGTGTTCTGACTCCAGCAGCTCTTTCTTTGGATCTTTGTCATAAGTCCTTCAGAATTGTCCCAGATCATTGTATTGCTGAGAATAGCTAAGTTTTTCACAGTTGATCATTGTATAATATTGCTATTACTGTGTATAATGTTCTCCCAGTTCTGCTTATTTCATTCTGCATCAGTTCATGTAGATCTAAGCACAATAGTGTTCCATCACCAATATAGACCACAATTTGTTCAGCCATTCCCCACTTCATGGACATCCCCTCAATTTCCAATTCTTTGTCAATTGATGAATTTTTTTTATCAGTGTTCCCTATATCAATTCAAAGATCCAGATTGAATACTTTGGCACCTCAGTGAATCTGAGATCTCAAAAAGGTAAGTATTCCTACCAGTAATTTTTGTATTGATATTCTGGTCCACTCTAAAAGTTCTTGTGGTTATCTCATTTCAAGGCACTTCATTGTTTTGTTATCTTTTCCTTCTCTGTTCACATGCCTTCTTTTCCCATGCAACCCTTGACCATGTCTCCCACAACTCCTATATAAGGTATCTATACAATGTATTAGAGTCCTTCTTTTTATTCTCTTGATAGTACATAAACACCAGATCTGGAGTCAGGAAGATCCTGAGTTCAAATCTAGCTTCATACAACACCTAGCCATATGACCCTGGACAAGACACTTAACCCTGTTTCCCTCAGCTTTTTCATCTGTAAAATGAGCCAGAGAAGAAAATGGCAAACCTCTATAATATCTATATCAAGAAAACCCCAAATGGAATCACAAAGAGCTGGACACAACTGAACAGCAATAGCCAGTAGAATACAAGGGCTGTCCATTTGTTATCTTTGGCTATTATTTTATGGACCCATTTCCTTGGTCACATACATTGCTTTTAATGAACAATTAATTATTGATAACATTTTGTAGCTTATTTTCACCTTCTTTTCCCTTTGAGTAACCCACAGTGCTTATTCTTAAGAAACTGATATTTCTTGACTCCCTGCCACATACTCTCACTGGAGGAATATCAGTGTAAAAAGGATACACCTGTTTCAAGAAGCTTAGGGATTATGAAAAACTCTGCACAGTTTTCTCAGTGTTCCTTCAGCTTCCTTCAGTTAGTTCTGACATTTGTCATCTTTGCCAATGTACCGTGAGGTGAAATATCCAAATTGATTTTATTTGCTTTTTGTAATTATTTGAGAACTGTTTGTTTATATCCTTTGACAACTTGTCTATTGGTGAATGTCTCTTCATCTTAAATATTTGTGTCAATTCACTATTAGAGCTTTATGTAATTGAAATTTTCTGTTTTATCTTTTTATGTTTATACTTATTATGGGTGAGTTGTAAATTGGTTCAACCAGTTTGGTTTGAATTTGAGTTTGGAAAACAATTTAGAGCTCTGCAAGAAAAGTAAATTAAACTCTTTTCATAGTGTTGGAGAGATTCCATTGTTAGGTACATATCCCATGGAATATGTGGAATATTCAAAACAAAGAAAGGTCTCATATATTCCATAATATTTAGAGCAATATTTTTATATGAACAAAGTATTGTAAACAAAGAGAGTCACCATCATCTGGCTAATGACTGAACAAATTGGGGTTCATGGAGATAATGGAATATTGTTATACCATAAGAAATGACTAATATAAGGAATCCCGAGAAACATAGGAAGACTTGTGTGAAATGATGCATGATCTCCTAATTAGTAAAAGATTATAGCATATCTAGCCCATATCCCTCCCCCACTTTCTACTTCTTGTTCTGTGAGCAGTAATTAAATCAATGCTACTTTAAAGAACATGTCAGTCCATTGTCCTATGACTCCTCTTACACTCCCAGTGACTTCCCAGTACAAAATAACCCTCTTTAACTACCACTTTTCTTTCCTTACAATATAAGCAACTTGAGTTTACTGTCTTGCTTTTTGTATACTATCTGGCAATCAGTAAATATTTTTCATTCATTTATTCATTTCTGTATCCTTATGCAGCACTTTGGATACTATCTGGCAATCAGTAAATATTTTTCATTCATTTATTCATTTCTGCATCCTTATGCAGCACTTTGGATATGGTGATAAAGTTTTAAAATGTTAGTTTCACTGTCATTAATGTAGAAAATAATTTTTTGTAAAAGTCTTGGCAGATGTTTTACATTTTTGATGTTTATTTTCCATTTTTCCAATTTTCTCTTAAGAAACATTTAGATTTAAGTGAATTCTCACAACATTTTTGTAAATTTGTTTTTATCTTTGCTACTTACTGTTTTATGAGGCATTGTTACTCATAATCTTTCACATATTCCTCTGTAAGATTTTATAAATGAACATATATCCTAAACCGGTATCGCTTTTTACTACCATATTTCTGTGCTTTGCAAAGAAATCAAGTTTCTGGGCTCATTAGACTTTATATTGTGGCAGTAGATTTGTATTGTTATAATTTCCATAGGAAATGCTAAGTCTACATCAATTTGTGATGTTTTATTCATTTCCTATTTCTATTATTATTGACATACTTAAATAGTTCCAGCGGGAGCTGTTTTAAAAAATAATTTTATTGATTTCTTTTGTTTTCATATTACCTGCATTTCTTAGTATAATCTTAATCCTCCCAGTGAGCCATCCCTCTTTAAAAAAAAAGAATAAAAGGTGTGTGTAGGGAGAGTTCAGCAAAATTAGCCAACATATTTTAAAAGTCTGAAGTCATATGGAAAGTTTTTTCCACATTCCTCATTCCCCGCCTCCAGAAAGAAGGGAGAAAGAGCAATACCTTCTCAAATCTCTTCTTTGGAGATAATCTTAGCCATTATAATTCTACAGCATTCTTTTTCTGTTTTTTTATTGGTGCTGGAATGCTGGCTAGAAAGCCAGCCTTAAAGCCAGGAAGACTTTGGGTTCAAGTTCTGTCTCTCTTTGCCCTGGGCAAGTCAGTCAACCTTTTCCTCTGGGCAAGTTTCTAAGACTTTAAATTGCAGAGAAGATGCTGATCCACATTGGTAAAAAAGGTGTTTCCTCCCTTGAAATTTCAATTTATAAATTATATTACAGATCCTGTTCCCTCTACAATAGAAAAACTATGAGCTTCATTTATTCTGCTACTCACTATTGCTATGGATTCTTTTCCTCTCTCTGTCTCTGTTCTAATTAATCATCAACTGTCTTAAGACAATGATGGGCAAACTTTTGAGCTTGGTGTGTCAAAATTCGCCAAAAAAAACAAGCATAACTCGAGTGGTGTGTCACTTTGAGAAAACATAATTTCAAGATATTTATAGTTTAAATAACAAAAATGTATAATTGTAATATATAACTGTATTTAATAAAACAAAATAGGCAAATTAATATAGGTAGAATTGTCATCTATAATGCACAGAGTGTCTACACTACACTACAACAAATTTTTCATCCTCAGCATGCGACCCCATACTTCTGTATGCAGCCATATGCGGCTGTGTGTCATCAAAAATGGCTCTGCATGTCAGTGCTGACATGCGTGTCATAGGTTTGCCATCACTGTTCTAAAAGAAAAACTGCCCTTAACCCCTTCCTCACATTCTTTCATCCTCATCCCCTTCAATCCTACACCACCCCTTCCATGTACATTCTGAAGTTCCTGTTCCATAGTAAAAAAAAAGTTACCTGCATTTTGTATCTTTCCAACACATTCTTTTCCTCTCTCAGCTCTCACTAAGACCTTTCTCCCCTCTGACAACACTGCATCCTCATCTATCCTTCTTTGAAATCTACTCAATAAAAATTTCCCATCCAATCAATATGGTACCTGCAGTATATTTTCTTTCCTTTCTTAAGAACTTCATTACCTGGCTCACCATTTTCCTCTCTTCCTCAATTCCTAACCTTATATTAGATGAATTTAATATTCAAATAGATACTCAAACTCTCTAACTCTCCAATTCCTTAACCTTCTTAAATCTCATGACCTTCTTCTTCACTTTCTACACATAAAGATACTAACATACTAGATCTCATTGTTACCTACAAATATACCTCTTTCCTAATGAAAACTCTAATATTACTCTATCCAACAGTAACCTCTGATCATTTCCCCTCTCCCTATCTCTCAACCCTCCTAAACCTGTTCTTCATTCTCATAATGGCCCTCAATACCAAAAAGGGCAGAGCCAATATGATGAAGAAGAGAGAATATACCATTTGAGATCTCCCAATATTATTCTCCAAACAACTTTAAAATAACATATCAAATTGAATTTTGGTATGGCATAACTATCAAAAGGGCAAGATAAGATATTTTTCTAGCCAAAAAAACTTAGGAAATTAGGGGGAGAGAATCTGTGATCATGGGGTAAGGGCTGGTCCAGAACTTAGGACAGCACAACACCAGCAATGGAGCAGCTGCAGCAACAACAATAACAGTTCTAGGAGTTCTCACTATCCAGAGATTGTAAAGGGGATTAGACAAATGGTCAAAAAGAAATTACAGGAGTGTAGTCACTAGGTACAAAATAAGGAGCCACTTAGCTACTCCATTGCCTATTATCCAACTCTGGGTTACCATTTCGGAATAGAGAAAAGCACTTGCAGTTGTAAGGGAGCAGAGTCTCTTCCTGGGTGGGAATCAGAACACAGACTAGGAGAGCAATGATCATGCCTGTCCCTGGATCATAACACCTTGAAATACCAAAAACTTACAGATCCCTGGAACTGTGAAAATAGCACAGTGAAAAAGCCTGAAATTTTGGACAGCAACTCCCTACCCCCAAGGATAAGTAAAGCCCAACTAACATAAAATTCAGTGTCAAGCAATAGGTTGGAAAAATGGGCAAACAATAAAAAAAAAAAACCTGACCACAAAAATCTACTATAATGACAGGGAGGCTCAAGATACAAGCTCAGAAGACAAAATGATGTGAAAATATCTATAAACAAAACCTCAAAGAAAAAATGTAGATTATCAACAAGCCCAAGAATTCCTAAAAGAGCTAAAAATTTTTTTAATCAAATAAGAGCAATAAAGAAAAAATTGACAAAAGAAATGAGAACAGTGCAAGAAAATTATGAGAAAGGAATTAGCAGTTTGGTAAAAGAGGCACAAAAATACTGAAGAAAAATAACTCTTTAAAAGACAGAATTGACCAAATGGGAAAAGAAGCAACAAAACTTCACCAAAGAAAATAATTTCTTAAAAATTAGAATTGGTCAAAATGACTCTATACATCAAGAAAAAATAAGAGAAAGTAAAAAAAATTTTAATAGAAGAAAATGTGAAATAGCTCCTTGGAAACAACTGACCTAGAAAACAGATCAAGGAGAGATAATTTAAGAATTACTGGATTACCTGAAAGCCATTTTCAAAAAAAAGAGCCTATACATCATATATCAAGAAATTATAAAGGAAACTGCCAAGATATTTAATAACCAAAGGGCAAAATAGAAATTGAAGGAATCCACTAATTACCTCCTGAAAGAGATCCCAAAATGAAAATTTCAGAACTCCCAGGTAAAAGAAAAATTATTACAAATAGTTAGAAACTATTCAAATACTCTGGTGCCACAGTCCAGACCACACAAGATTTAATAGTTGACATAATAAAGGAGCAGAGGACTTAGAATATGATATTTCAGAAGGCATAAACACCAGAATTACAACCAATAGTAACCTGTCCAGCAAAATTGAGTATAAAACTTCAGAGGAAATAATTGGTTTTATTTGTTTTTTTAAACCCTTACCTTCTGTCTTAGAGCCAATAAGGCTCCAAGGTAGAAGAGTGGTAATGGCTAGGCAATGGGGGTCAAGTGACTTGCCCAGGATCACACAGCTGGGAAGTGTCTGAGGCTGGATTTGAACCTAGGACCTCCTGTCTCTAGACCTGGCTCTCAATCCACTGAGCCACCCAGCTGCCCCTGAAATAATTGGTTTTTAAAGAAATTAAAGACTTGCATGCATTCCTGATGAAAAGATCAGAGCTGAATAGAAAATTTAGCATACAAATAAAAGACTCAATAGAAACATAAAAAGGTAAACATGAAAGAGAATTCATAAAGGCCTTACTAAGATTATGGAAAGGTGATGTATATAACTCCTAAGAACTTTATCATTGTTAGGTTAGCTAGAAGGAATCTACATAGACAGAAGGCATACAGATAGATATAAGTTGATTATGTTGGTATGATCTCAAAAGAAGAGTGAGAAAGAGGCATGCACTGGAAGAAGAGGAAAGAGTGAGGAAGAATGGGGAAAATTATTTCACCAAAAAAAAGAGGCATGCAAGGAAGAATATTTATAGTGAAGAGGGAAATGGGGGCAATGCTTGAAACTCACTCTCATTAGAATTGGTTCAAAGAGGGAAGAATACAGTTGGAATAGAAATCTATCTTATCTAACAGAAAATAGGAGGGAGAGGGGCTGAAAGAGACAGTGGTTATAAAAGGGAAGGCAGATTAAGGGAAGCAATGTTCCCAAGCAAAACAGACTTTTGAGAAGGAAGAGAAAAGAGGGAGAGAGTGAGAGAGAGAAGTATAAACAGAAGAAGGTAGTATAGAGAGAACTATGTATCATAAGAGTGAATGTGAATGGGATGAACTAACCCATAAAATGGAAATGGATATCAGAATGGAATAAAAACCAAAATCTAAAAATAGGTTATTTACAAGTGACACCCTTGAACAGAAAGACGCATAGAGACTTAAAATAGGGGCTGGAGTAGAATTATATTTCACTTGAAATAAAAAAGGCAAAGGGAACAAACATTTTGGACAAAGCAAAAGCAAAAATAGATCTAATTAAAAGAGACCAGCAGAGAAACTACATTTTGCTAAATGGTACCATCAACAATGAAGTAGTATCAGTATTAAACATATATGCACCAAATGACATAACATCCAAATTCTTAAAGGAAAAATTAAATGTTTCAGGATCAAATAGACATTAAAACTGTACTATTGAGGACCTCAATTTTCTCCTCTCTGAGCTAAATAAATCCAACCATAAAATATGTAAAAAATATATAAGAAAGAAATTAAAGAAATGAATAGAATTTTAGAAAAGTTAGCTAAAATTGACCTGGAAAAAATTTGAATGGGAATAGAAAGGAATATGCCTTTTTTTTAGGCATACATAGCACCTTCATAAAAATCAGCCAAATATTAAGGCACAAAATCCATACAAACAAATGCAGAAAAACAAAAATAGTAAAATGCACCCTTTTTAGATCATAATACAATAAAAATTACTTTTACTAAAGGACCTATGGTCAGATGATAGTAAATATTAGAGATGAGATTTAAAGCCATGTTTTCTTGCTTTTAAGTCCATTGCTTTCCCCACTAATTTGATGCTGCTTCTCAAAGCATATTAACCTATGTTTATTATAGCACTTTATAGATAAAAAAATTTTGTTCATAAATTATTTCCTTTGTTCCCTATAAGAACAAACTCTTTTAGATATGAAGAACAATTATTATCACCTTCATTTTACAAATGAGAAAACTCATGAATGAACAATGTATACAAAAAATGAACTTGAACATAAACTATTTACTTCTCTACAGATTCTGTTCTAGTCATTGTAAATATGTTCAAATGTTTTTGCCTAGTTGAATTACTGTGCAAATATTTTCTGTTCAGCTTTTTTTACTTAGCATTTTGCAGACATCTTTCCATGTAATGAACACAGTCCACATACTTGCAATTTTTCATAGCTTTATGTTATATCATTAGGTTGGCATCAACACGCATTATTGAAAGTGTACTCTGGATCCATGAATTTTTTTTATTAACCTTTACCTTTTATCTTAGAATCTCTACTAAGTATCAGTTCCAAGGCAAAAGAATGGTAAGGGCTAGATAATTGGGTTGAAGTGACTTACCCAGGGTTACACAGCTAGGAAGTGTCTGAAACCACAATTGAAACTATGTCTTCTCACTCCAAACACTGGGCCACCTAACTGCCCAATGTATGCATGAATTGTTAAACCTATTCCTCATTTGCCCTACTGGCTTTCCTGGGGCATGATTTCCATGACTTTCTATATTATTGTTTCTCTTACCTTAGAAATGATAAAAAGGCCAAAAACTTAATTTCAATTTAGGTTGTTATACTATAGTCAACAACAGAGAACTATTAAGTTTTTAATCTCAAAAGTTCTAGAGCTTGGATGGAAGGGGAAAGATTCAGTGGGCCACTGATTTGTAGTGATAAAAATACTTTGGTTGTAAATATATAGTTTTTTGTTTGAAGGTATAAATATGAATCTTCCCTCTTGCTCTTGTTAAAGCATTGCAGGAGTAATATCTGTTGTTCGGTTGTTTGGGTTCCAGAGGGAGGTTTTTGACGCTGTAATCCTGACTGACGGTTGGGAGGTTAATGGTTTCCAAAAGAGTGGCCTGGAATGCCCCATTTCTCTCCACTAGAACAATGCTCCAGTGTGTCTAGGCTGCCTGTACAGAAGCAATAAATCTGTTTTGTTTTGTTTTTTTCTCTCCCTCAATCCCCCCTCCTCTTCCCCCCTCTCCCCTGTCCCTAGGCCAGGACCCACTCCTGTTACTGAAAACCCTTCAAACTCTATGGACAAAGAGAGAGATGCAGAAGGTAAGTCCCTTTCTTGGAGCCTGCCCCCTGCACAATGGAGCTTCTAGCTGTATGCAGAGCATGTCCTGCCCAGCACAGGGCTGTCAGGACTGTGATTGTGTTTGGTTACATTACGCAGGGGGAAAGCCCTGGCGATTGGCAGGCCGGGGGAGGAGGCAGGTCTGTCTGCTTCTCAGCAGACCTGAGGCACAAAGGAGAGAATTCCTCAGCACTAAGGCAAAGGGGCTGGAAGCCTAAAATTTCAGCACTTTTTTTCTTTCTCAGCACAAAACCAGGGTGAACCAATTTGGGATCCATGAAGCATGTTGTAATTCTTTGTCCTTAAATAGCACCTTTGGTAGAGGTCAAAGTACTTTACTCTCATTAACCTTCACAACACTCTAGTGCAGTAGCTCAGGAACAAGGATGATTATCTTAATTTTCTTAAGAAACAGAGAAGTAACAGATGGATAGTGTCCATCTTCTCAAGGCTAGGGCCACTATTCCTCTCAATCCAGTCTCTGCCTAGCTCTGTCTTGCAAATCAGTTTTGAAAAATACGCAGGCCACTATTAGTTTTTCTCAACACACTGGATCTTGGTAAAAAGTGTTCCTTGTCTTGGGATGATGCCTGCTTTTGGAGATTCCAGGCCTCAGATTCTTTTAAACACAATCAACCTCCCATATGTGTAGTTCAGTGGCCTATCTCAGAGAAAAAACGATAATATTCATCATAATAGCCATTATTTATTGTTTGCAAAACCTTTTATCTGTTCTGAGTTTTAGATGGAAAAAGGCTGTGCATACATTTACATCCCTTCTCAATAACCTCTCCACCATCAAAATGGAACAAAAGGACCAGGAAGACCAAGAACTACTTGATTTCATGTGATTTCAGCTCCCAACTATATTCAGATAATTCCACAATCAGTGCCTCCAGCTCTACACTCATTTCCCCCCTACCTTTGTGGCTATTACTCTAGCTCTTCTCCTCTTCCTGACCATCATTCCTCCCACAGCATACCAGGACTTCAGATATTATTGACTGCTCCCCTGCATACAATGATCATTAGTTAGAACAATGATCACTTCTGACCCAGTGATGAAAGCTGCCCCACACAGAGCTTCTGCTGTATCACCTGGAGCTTCTGAGAGACTCAGGAGCATCCTCAACACTTACCACATAATTGAAAAAATCTTAAAAACATCACCCCAATAAGTACCTAGTAATATACCTGGAGTACAGCATTCTGAAGTGATTTGGGGTAAGGAAGAAGGTCATTTTCCAGATCAGCTGAAGTTTGAGATCATTTTTGAAGAAAGTGTTGGGCTCTCAGATTTGTAAAGCAGTGGGTAAAACTGGATCTGTTGAAAGTTTTTAGTGAAGTTGAAGAAACTGTGTATTTGATTTTGTTCTTACTCTGTTGGGAAATTAACTTCAAAATGCAGTCCTTGAAAGCCAATGCCCTGAAGCTCCTTGATAATTTTTGTTGGAAGGTATTCATGCCTTTTCTTCCTGGCTCACTGGTCTGCTAGTCTCTTGTTAGGTTTAGTGATTAAGGAAGTGCTGATGACAAGCTCTGTTTCTGTGCTCATGAGTAACTAAAACCATCATCTAGAGACATGAGGAGGCTAGGGCAAAACCAGTCACACACTTTATTTTTTACATGATTTTGGAAGTATAATTGATTTACTATTTTCTTTATATTTAAAACCAAGAGAAGGTGGGGAAATAAGAGCAGCAGAACAGTAATCAAGATACTTTGAGGAAAATAATGGAAAACATTCTTGCAAGAGTTCACCTGTAAACAAAATCATTAAGTTGCAGATTCTGTAAGCATATGCAAACTTGTCAAAATGTCATTACTTAGAAATGATTGGAGGCAGTCCTATAGTGGAAAGAGAACTGGACTGTGAAATCTGGGAGACCAAATTCAGGTCCTGTGGTGTGTCGTTGACTTCAGGCAACCCTCTAAGACTGTAAGTTGCTGAGCTCAAATTGATCTTCATTAGTAAAGGAAAATTTTTTTTATCAGATATTACATGAGCCAGTGGTTTCTAAAGTAGAGTAATGGAGTGACTGGAAGTAATAACCTCTTTGTTTGCAGTGCCTCCTCCCCAAGATAACCATTCATGAGGCTCATCTCCAGGACAACCATAAGTACCTGATCCCCTGAGATTCCTCTACTTTGACCCTTCCTTCTGTTATACAAGCTCCAACTTCCCTCCTTCTGAGGCAGGAATAGGCGTCTCAGGGCAATTATAACTTACCTGATAATGAGTGACATGATAACAGTAATTAAATGGCCAGAAAAGGTTTTCAGGCCCGCTTACCAGTAAGATAAGACAAAAAGTTCACCTGTCAGAGTCAGAAGACTCTGCAGAATGGGAATTCAGAGTTGGGGAGTTTGGGGAGAAGGGAGGGAAGTTCAAGTTAGAATTAGTGGGAAATACTAGAGGGAGGTGAGAGTATTGGCTATATAGGATAGGCAGGAAGGTGGATCAGTGGCTAGAAAGTCCAAACATATCTGAAGGAAACTCAATGGTTTCTGCCAAACCAAACTTCTTCCACTCTTCCCTGTCACTGAGGAGGGAAAGAAGCCCTTTTAGTTTACCCCAGTGGTCCATCTCTGTATCATCTTCTGCTTTGCATTCACCAGTTGACCAGTTTTGTTTTTCTCCTCCAAAATATCTCTTATATCAGTCCCTCCCTCATTCAGAACCATACCACCTCTCTCTTGCACCATTACCACAAGGCCAAAGCTAATTGGTTTTCTGCTGACAGTTATGAAATACTGATATTTTTTTACAACCAAGAGCAGGCCTCCACCTTCTTACTGACTGTTCTGAGCTTGCACCCAAAGCAAACCTCCCCCCTCCTTCTTGACTGTTCAAGGTTTGCAACCAACAGGGTGTGGTAGACTTAGTAGAAACTTTTGGGTTATAGACTTGCCTGTAAACAAGATTTGATACTACTCTAAATTATATTTTTGATAGCTAACTTTTATAAAGCAAACTATTATTTGACTATTAACTCAAAACTAATGATTGTGTTATGAAAGTAATCATAAAGGCTAATACTATTATAATCATAAAGGGAGGCAATGGGTTTCACACTCACAGTCTCTAGATCTGGCTTTCCATCTAGTGAGCCATGTAGCTGCCTCTGGCTACAAATCTTAACAATGTTTAAGAACACAAGAAAAGGATACTTAGCTTAGTGTTGTGCTATATAATAACAAGGTTGGATTGGGGGAAAGGTTTAATCAATATGTAGAAGAGGCAAAAAAAGTCCTTTAGCATATCTTAGCTGCCCAACCCAGCACCCATACTCCAGATATTACCTTTGTTCTTCTGGCCTTGAAGAAAAGCTCTAAGGCAGTGATGAGCAAACTTTTTAAAGAGGGGGCCAAAGGAAAGGAAATGCTCATCTGTCAGTCTGCTTCTAAGGCAATTCTTTAGAAGTTTCATTGTATTGTATCCTACTCATTGTATTCATCAGATTAGGAATAATGTCTCCCAGATAGAACATTTCAGGGGGCCAGATCTGGCCTGCAGGCGGTAGTTTGCCCATCACTGCTCTAAGGAATGAGAACTAGAGAATAAGAGCTAGAATCTGGTGTCTCTAAGTAACGTAATAAACAATCTGTAATTATATGTTATATGTTAATCTAGAGCAGTGGTTCCCAAAATTTTGGCCTACCACCCCCTTTCCAGAAAAAATATTACTTAGCACCCCCTGTCACATACTATCACCGCCCCCTTACAGTTATTTACTGCCCCCAAATGCACCTGTGGCCATCACTGCTGCTCTGGATCATTGCAGCACCCACCAGGGGGCGGTGGTGCCCACTTTGGGAATCACTGATCTAGAGGAAGGAGTAAACTGAGAGAGATCTTAAAAACTAATAATGTTAAAATGTCTATAAAAGAAAAAAGGAAAAAATTTATATGTAAAAAGTATAACTTTTTTTAATGAAGTGACCACTATTTAATATACTATTTATACAACCAAATGATTTTGTTGATTGAAAATATTGACTAGTTTTTTGCTATGTACCCTCTGTGGAGTACAGAGTGATACAAAAATGGAATGAGACACAAACTCTGCCCTCAAAAAACCTTATAATTTGGTAGGAGAGATAAGTACAAAAATAACATAATACACTATAGAAAAAATTATTTGTCTTCCCTTGTAACCCAGCACTTAACACAGTGTCTGGCACATAGTAGGCTCTTAAATGTTAGTTGACTATGACTACCATAGGAGTAATGTTATGATGGCTTAGAGGAGTGAATATAAAGTAGTTATTTGGGAAGGTTGTTCTTATTTGAATGATACTAATGCTGTCTAATAAGGTTTGGTACATAATAACCATTTTGTAAATATTTGTTAAATAAATGAGTCAAACAAATCATTCTTAGAATTGCCTCAGAGGCAGTTTGCAAACCATCCTGTAAAATGATAGCTATGTAATTGCAGCTCCTTTTGAGTTACAATCAATTCTCAGTTTGATTACTTACATTTAATCAGATTTGATCAGACTGGCTTAAGACTCTTATCAGAATCAGATATGTTTATAAAATATGGAAGATTTATGTCAGGGACTATTAAGAAGTATATGCTGTAGGCAACCACCTCATGACACCCACATTGTCCCAATTAGTATATTACACACAAGCTCTAGTTCCTCTCCCTGATCGGCCTTATCCCAGGAGCACTGGAGACAAAAGTTTGGAATATTGTCACCATTAATGTATTGCTGTCTGTCCAAGGGGATCATGCCCACAACTCTGCGGTCTCCATAATATGTGTATCCAATATCAGACATTTCACTTTAAACAGGAACTTATCCATTGCCATATAGAAAAATATCATTTCTTTACTTTTCAGACTGGATTTCTTAGAGCACTGAAAAGGATGATTCAGGCTTGGTAGTAGGAGCACTGGGTATGAGGAAAGATGGCTTACTTCTCACTCAGTCATGCTGTGACAGTAGAAAATTGATTTTCTTTGTAAGTGAGAATAATTTATACCATGGAAGCAAAAAAATAAAAATGATTCTGTGATTGCTGAATGAAGGTTTAGAGCAATTAGATGATTTTGAGGAAAGTTTTAGCCTTGGGCTAGATCTCCAGATCACTCTCTTGAACATTCTATTTTATGTGGGGCTAGAGGCTTTCTGATGGAAAGGGAATGGGAGGCCCCAGGGAAGAGCCAAAACTTAAAAGGATCTTTCTGACTAATTGACTCAATTTCTGGAGCTTGCCCAGCCAGTTTCTCCTGGGCCTATTACTTGAATGCACATGACTTCAGGTCACTGAAGAACATTTCTCTTACTCATAGAATTCTCCTTTAAAGGCAGCTGTATATTGAAAACATATTGTGTTAAAACCCAAATTCCAAGATTTGTGTATTAGAAGTCCTAGGCAATCCTTCTAGAGATTTCTGTGATTAGAGAAAAAATATTATTGACTTGTGAATTGTTATTAATGCTACCATTAGCATTTCTCCTGCAAGCTATGTTTAATTTCCTTTTCAAACTTTTTTTAACCCTTGCTTTCTGCCTTAGTAATAACTTTAAGACAAAAGGTCATGGTCTAGTCAAACCAGGTTAAGTAACTTGCCCAGGAATATACAACAGATTTGAATCCAGGTTCTCCTGACTCCAGGCCTGACATTCTATCCACTGAGCCACCCAGGTACCCCCTTTTCAGACTCTTAAGTTACAGAACTGCCCTTGTAGTGAGCATGAGGTGATATGTTGAAGAAATTCATTTCTTTAGAAGGCAATGAGAACATGGCTCAAATGAGCCATACCTTTTTAATAATGTGAGGCATGTGCTAATTAATAAGGAACTGCTTCCGAAGGAGATGAGGACAAAAGTGGGGGGGGGCGGTTAATACAATTTGGTGCCTTTCCAACATGCTTCCTTTTTCTTTGTTCAGAAACTAAAATGTTTTTATATTATTTCATGGTATTGGCCTTTGAAATCTAGATTACCTTGAACAAACCAGGAGAGACCTAAGGAGCTTTGGAAAATGTCACACAACATCCTATACCTTCCTCTGAGTCAGAGAAGGTATATGTGCTAAGCATGGAACACTATGACAGCTCCTTACATATTCCCTTCTCTCCTGCTGGTAAAATGTGTATGGAGTTGGGGGCTTAGAGGTGGGAGGAATAACCCTGAGTGTTGCTACAGACCTAGAGGTCACAAGGAAGGAGTCCCAGCACTACTGAATCATTACACTTTGGTATAGAAACGACTGAGCTAAAAAGGAGCCCAGCAACTGAAAAAAAGAAGTCCTTTTACCCAGATATTAGTGAAACTCTAAAATGCAGAAAATAGATTTAAAAGTGGTATGTTAACATTTTTCAAAATGGAAGCATCTGTTTGCAGCCCTGTAGAAAGGATTCAGAAAATAACTGACCATATACAAAACTTTCTCCTTTTCCTCCATTGTGTTTCTTGGTTAACATAACATGGTATTCTCTCCTTGAGAAATGGATACACAGTAAATTAAGAATGTTGGCTAACAGCTGAAAAGAAGCATCTTCTGGAGTTTATAATTTAACTAAGAAAGGTAGTGATTGTTGGTAGAGACTTCTCTCATCCTTTCATCGTACCTCCCCCAATCCTTTCATCGTGAGATGAGGGGCACTGTGTGGGTATTAAAGAATGCCATGCCAGCTTTTCTAAACTCCTTGGAAACATCCCCTAACGTAAACATTTTAAAATAATTGCCATGGGACTGCATATATTAGATAGGAGAATTTGCCATATGAAAATGCTCCATATTTTCCCTGTGCTTTAAATTTGGGAATTCCAATTCCCAAAGTTTTCAATATAGAGTTTTCCTTCATTCAAAGCTTTAACGGTGTTTTCTCTTTTCTTGATGTTATTGTTTTAAAATTTCTTATTTTGCTAATGACTTGAAATGGAAAGATATGCATAAAAATCATTTTCTTGAGGCAGCAGAAATTATTTGTTGCTTCTTTCATTTTGCTAAAAGAAAACTTAGTTTTAAAAGATGTTTTAAGCTCTACTTTGCTATGCTCTTTATTTTGTTCTTCTAGTTTGTTTGCCACCCCTGCCCCCAATTGTGGCTCCTAGGTGTTACGCTGATTATTTTTGGCAACAAGAATTATATGATAAGTCTGAGTCTGGGGAGAGTAAAGAGAAAGCGAGCTTTATTTGTATTCCTTGCTCAGCACAGGTATGTTGGGGCTGCAGATAAAGCAGCTTGTAAACCTGTCTGCTTTCACCATCACCACCTTCCAGATAAAAAACAAGCCCCTTTGTCTGCCCTGCAGAACAACCTCTCTGTCTTTATGGGATAATTAGTGTGGACAATTGCTGTTTTCCTTGTTGGGCTTGAGGTGCAGTGGACCAGAAAGGAATCTTTAGTGGTATGAAAAGTCAGTGGGGGTAAGGATGGTGGCTGAATAGCAACAGTTACCTCTCTGAATAGATTAAATTAAAAAAAAATCCCAAACCTTTGTGTTGAAAATGGGGGAGGGGAGCTGCAGGAACCTTAGAATGCCTGACAATGTGGTTTTTGTGTCTCTGCAGCTCCGGGAAGTAGCCAGGCAAGGATTCGCTACCCTAGAAGACCCATTCACAGGCCTTCTGGACATGCTGGAGAGCTGTAAAGGCTGGAAGGGGAAAGGACACTCCTTGGAATATTACATCACTGATGAATTAGCTTGCTGGCTGAAGGAGCACTCTAGGGAACCAGAGGTTAGGGCCAAGAAGCACAGACTGGAGATAAAGATGTTCCTGTCTCCAGAACCCACATCTTTTGAGGTTCCCACAGTCCTTTCTCTTACAACTATTTGGTTTCTCTTTCCTATAGTGGTTATGATCCTGTAGCTCTTCCTTAAGTGATAGGAAGGAACTTACTAGCTCTAAGGATACTTCTCAGTGCACTGTCAACAGGTATCCAGTGTTGGGTCCCTCTGTGTTCTGAAGAAGTTAATGTAGCCTTAAGGTTTACCAAAATCTTAAATTGTCATTAGACATATATATTAACAGAACAGAGACCTAAAGGACCTAAGACACCATCAGAATGAGTATTATCAACAACCCTTTGTTGAACCCATCTCCTGAAATATGTTGTTCTGTGTTCACATTTGTCTTTCAGTACTTATGGCTTCTGAGAGCTCTGACATTCATTATGTGATCTTGGACAAATCCCTCACCTCTCTGGGCCTCATTTATCCTTGATATAAAACCTCAAGTTTGGATTAAATGATCTCTGAGGGCTTCTCTATATCCTAACATTCTGTGGTTAGGTATCCTGGAAATTGAGCCTCCATCTCCTGTGCTTGATGATGGGTCCCTGTAGGGGCACTATCTGGTAGAAGTGGTAATGCTTGTGGCACTCTAGTGAAGCCCATATACTTCTCCAAATGTTATTTTTAAATGCAGAAAATAAAATATATAAGATACAAAGGGTTACAAATAAAATATAATTGCAAATTATATTGAAATACATTTATCAAAATATATTTTTTTAGAGTTCTCAGCCTCCAGGTTAAAGACGCTTGGTCTAATGGTAGGGTTTCATAAGCACAGTACATGCTGTTAAAATGAAATTATGTGTATCTGATTCCCTAGTTTGGCTCAAAACTGAAGAAGTTGCAGGCTCGAGCACTTGGGGTTCTTGCCGAGAGCCAGAGTAATCTTCTTGAGCCCCTGATCAGCGTTTATCAGCTGCAGAAAGCTGACCGGAACACTTTGCTCGGAAATGTCAATCACCTGTACCATAAGGGAAAGTACAAAGAAGTGAGTATGACTTTTTAATGTGGTTTTCAGATCCAGGACTGTTGCTGTGAATAAAGTAAATCCGGCTAACCTCTTTGTCCCCCCAGGGATAAATTCTGTTTCCTAATGGCAGTAACATACTGTAGCTGCAGCATAGTTACTACTTCCTTTCCCTCCAAGTCTGTATCTTTTCATTAGAGAAGGAAAGAAATCATTATAAGAAAATGAGAAATGAAAGTGAATTCCCTTTCCAATTGGAATTAAATCTTTTTTCCAGTTACAAGAGAGTTTAGAAAGCAAGTCAACCACAGGAAAAGTTGACCTCCTCTCTCCTGCTCTGATTGATGTTCTTGGGAGTCTTACCAACATGATATGTTGATAATAAGAAGAACTGACATTTAGACATAGTGTTTTAAAGTTTGCAGAATACATTATATAGACTCATTCAAATCTCACAAACTTAGTAATATAGGTATTATGGGTATTCTTGTCCCCGTTTTATTGACCACAAAACTGAGGCTCAGAGAGCTAAAAAATGACAGCTGATAAGTGTCAGAACTGAGATTCAAATCCAGATTTTTCTGACTACAAATCCAATACTATATCACCTACTACATGTTAAGGATTCAGATCTTTTTCGAGGGAAAAAAAGCTAAATACTTAAGAATTGTTATTTTTCAAGAGAAATGTGTAACATGGAAAATGGCAGAACTCTGGAAAACTCTGGGTGAGGCTTGACCCTGTATCTTGCAGGAATTCCACCCTGCCATTTTCCATGTTACAAATGTCCATCGCATTTTTTTAGTTCTGATATTCCTGACAAAACATCATTAAATTTTCCTGAACATAAAATTGATAATGAATCCCTTGACCTCTACCAAAGTTCTCCTCAAAAGATGGATGTGATCCTGTATTCTAGAGAACTCCGCTAGTGAGGCATAAGCTCTCAAAAGCCTTACTACTCTGAAAAGGCTTCAAGTACAGCCCTCTCATCCATAGATCAGCTTTGCTAAGCTTAAGGAGCCTCATCCCTAGAGTTTAACCTCCAGGTGATAAATATTTTTGGCTCAAACACCTCATGAAACCATCTACTAAGATAACAATCCATGTTTACTTTCATTAGTGAGCAAAGCACCCACATGAATGAAATCATAGGTCTTCATTGTCTTTATAACCAAATAAACTGCCCAGAAATGGTAGACTGATCATTGGGGGGGGGGGGGGGAGGACTACCTAACACAGAACAAATACTTTGGGGGCCACTGTACTGTAAGGATGGAGGTACCAGAAACTGACCTGGCTCTGGTGGTTATCTGTCTTGGCTCCTCCCTTTCCAGGTAGCCTCTGGCTGTTTGAGTTTCTACTGCTCTAAGGAGGTCTCTGAGGGCCTGCAGAGGTCCAGAGCTTCCTGCTTTAACAGCTGCTGTGAGTGGGCTCTCAGCTTTCCCCATTGCCCTAGATCTGCTTGTCAACTGACTTGTGGGAGACCACTGAAGCTTCTCTGAAGTACAAGAGGGGTGTATAATCCAAGATGGGTACAATAAGATGGGTAGAACAGTGTTGTTGATGGCCAATTTGTTTTCATTGAAACAGATGCTGTGCCTGCACATTGTTCAGTCACTGCTGTGTTATAGCATCTGTAAGGCTTACTGTGGATCTGTGGGCTGGGACTGAGACTAGACCTGTGATTTTATTGGTAGAAGGAATTCCTAGATGAGGAGGAAACCCCCTCCATTCACACAGATCTGCTTTAAATCCAGTTCTCCAAAGCAACGAGAGCTTATATGACTTTCCAGGGTGGCGTAGCAAGTGTATGTAGGAGATGGGGCTTGAGACCAGATGTTCCTGGCTACAAGGCTGCATCCACATGCTTCTAACTCTGCTGTCACAGTTGCCTGTCTGGGGATCATTTTTATACTAGGGGGAAAAAATCTCAGTATGGGCACTTACTCCTGGATTAGAGGAAGTGTGTTGTCATAGAGAGAATAGTAGGTTCTGGTCTCAATTCTGCCACTTACTAGTCACTTAAAACTGCCTGAGCCCCAGTTTCTGCTACAAAATTGGCATAAATATGCATACACCACCTACTTCACAGGGTTGCTTTGGAGTTCAAATGAGATAATGTATATGAAAGCACTTTATACATTGTAAAATGTGTGCAAGGACATTCTGCCATCTGGAATCATAAAATTTCATAGTTAGAAGGAAACTTTGAGGTTATTTATTCCAACTTCCTCCCTAGCACAGCAATCTCCAGTATAGAATTCATGGTGGAGTCATTCAGTTTGTTCACAAATATTGTTGACAGAGACCTCACTACCTCACAAAGCAGCCTATTCCGTTATTGGAGAGCTCCAGTTGTTAGACAGTTCTTTCTTATAAAGAGCCAAAAACTTCCTTTCTATAAATTATTTCCATTGATCCTAGTTTTGCCCTCTAGAGCAGCATAGAGTAATGTGTGTGATAACCCTTTTGATGTATGATTACAACTGTTAGGTTCTCTCTGAGTCTTTTCTGCTCTAGACGTAACATCCGTAGATTCCTCGCCCATTCTCTTGATGTGCTCAGGTCTGTCAACCTTCTTCCTAAAAATATGGTAGCCAGAACTAAGCATATTTTTCCATCTGCATTCTGAACAGGGAAGAGTGGTGTTTTATCTTTTTACATATGTGTTCTGTTTCTCCAACCAGAATGCAGGCTCCTTGAAAACCAGAAGAGTATCTGCACCTCTGCATAGCCCCAGCACTCTTTAGGGTTCTGCACACACCAAGGGCTCATTAGGGTTCTGCACACACCAAGGGCTCATTTACTATTTGGCGAAGATGATAGTGATATCAGAAATCTTAATGGTCCAGAAAATAACTCAGATGTTGTCAAGAAGTACTCCCTGTCAAATGTTCCACCAGCATTAAGGACTCTGGTATTTCATTCGTTATTTTAATGAACACAGAATCAGAAAGCCTCCTGTAATTTCCATACATGTTTCTTCTTAAACTGGGAAACCTGGAATATTTTTTTCAGAAAGTCTGTGTGAGAAGCCTATTGATCATTTTTAACTCTTCTAGTGTTCTTTTATTACTTTACTACTACTAGTTCTCTACTCATCTGGAAAAATGTAAAAAAGGGAAGGTTCTTTGGTCCTTATTTATCACTTAATTCTGGTTTTATTCCTGTAGCCATCTTCTCCTTGGATATGAAAACCAAAAGGAATGTGTATCTTTCTTCTGTATCCCCTGTAGGATCCCTTTTTCTTTACTTGTAGATTTAAAAGACAGGACAGCTTAAATGATAAAATCAATTAAAAATAAGTAAATGGCATCTGATGGTGGTTTTTGGATTGTCTTCTTTGAAAAAAGACATCTAGCATTCAAATAAAAATTTTAAGCAAACACTCTTACCCTTCAACTCAGCTTATTCACTGTAGCATTTTGCTGTTCTCTGCTCCTTCCTTTTAAATTATTTAAAGATGTGCCAGCTCTAAGGGCAGTTAATACAGACTTGACTAATTCTTGTGACAGAAGTGAGTAACAGTAGCTATTCCCAGGAATGAGCAAAAGGAGCTCTCATGTGAGCCCCACATTTCCTAGCCACTTGATGGCACAGTTGCTCCACAGGAGGTGAGTTGAAGCTGCATTTTTCTGACTATAAATAAGGATGATGCCTAAAGATAGAAGCAAACACATAGCAGGGGCTATTTAGGGTGTTTAACAGTATCCCAATGGTCAGTTACCTCATTCTCAGACTCCTCAAACCACTGGGAGAGGCAAGAATCCAGCCTGTCTTTTTTGATCCATTAAATGGAGCTCCCTCTGTACAGTGTCTGGGCAGACATCCTTAGTTCTTAAGAGGAGTGAGCAGTGCAGAAATCTAAAGGGTTTACTTGATGCCCTTACAAATGTAGCCCAGAATTATATGTTTTCCTCATTCAGTGAATGAAGTTCTTCGACAGTGACTTGTATTTTAATTTAAATATGACTGTCAGAGTTACTGTCTTAAAGCATCGTACTCAGACTAGGTCTGGACCAAGTGAAGTGTACACCATGTGTTTGCAGGACTCGAAGTCGGTGCTGGCATTGTAGCCTTTCAGAAACCTTTTCTTGAGCTCTCTGTTTCAGCATTGGTGAATGGCTTTATGGAAACCAAGATGGCTGCTGGTCCTTTCTGAACAATGATGGAATTCAGCAGACTAGCGGCTAATATAGTGCGATGCTATTCTCTGAAGAGACTCTGAATAGGCCAGGCTGTGCTTTAAAAGAATGAAGGGTAGGCAGAAGGCAAGCTAGTGTTTCATGGTCATCTTATGTTACACTTCAGCCTTTCAAAGAGTGTCTGGGGCTGGTTGAATGAACCTCTCTTGCACTCCAAATGCAGGAATCTAAAGACAAAGGGGACTCTTGTCCCTTACAGGCCCCTTTTTCGAATAAAAGCCATTGTCACATGAACAGGGGCAGCCTGGCAGGCTGTGCATGCTTCAATGCCCCATGATATCGCTAAGTCTCAGCAGAAATCACATTCAGGACCCTGTCAGCTTTGATTAGCAGGGTCTCATGACTTAATGTGCTGCGATATTTCATGTCTAAGGGTGGCGGCTGTCTTTCTGTGGAATGAATGCCCTCTTTTGTCCGCTGAGTTATTTTATTTACATTTTTAAACAGCTTATCAAGGTAAAAAAAATAGCTTTACTTAAAAAAAATCAAATTCCTTTGCTTCAGGACCAAGTAGTAAATGCTTCTAAGGTTAGATCCAATGAAACTTGTTTTAACAATCAACATCAAAGTTCTGTTCTTGTTTAATAGCTTTATAGTCCATTCTGAACAGGTGGCAGTGGACTGCATTTAGGAAAGAAACAATAAATAATCTTTTTAGTCTGTCACAACCAGAAATATTTCTGACCTAGAAAAAACCCTCAGGCTTCTCTCCACAGCAGGGCACTATTTTCTTTCATTATCTGCATCACTTCAATTTTATGTAAAAGCAAAATGCCTAAGTAGGAAACTATGGGACAGTTACTTTTATATGTCAGATGTTCACATCTGGGTGAAGAGCTGGGTGGTTTCCCATTTTTGGAGACAGGCATCTCTACAGCCTTTTGATTGGAAGGTTGGCTTCGTGTTCTTATTCACATGGTAATTATTACTCATAATAATAAAATCATAGTGTAGAGTTGAATTCTTCTCACAAGATGTATTCTTTATGGAAGTAGGTAAAGGGCAGCATCGAAGAACTACTGATTGCCTAAAATTTGAAATATGAAAATGTTTGTTTTTTTCATCTCTTTCATGAGTCTATCTCATTGGTTCACAACTGGGGAGAATAATTTTCTACTTTGATGTTCTACTGCTTCTCTGTTGGCTGCCAAAGCTATTCTTCCCATCAGAATGACCACTCCTGCCCCTGGTGAGGAAGTAGACAGCTTTTTGACTCCAGCCCCTATAGTCATAAAATGAAGACTTGCGCACATAGACCAGACTCTTTAACCATGAAAATGCAGCATTAAGGTGTGATTATTGTGTGCTTCTGTATGATTATAAACTCCTGAGACCTGTAGATAGTATGGTGCCAACATTTTCAGTTTCCCAGTTGTTCTATGTGGACTAGGTGCTGGGGAAAATAGAGGGGAAGATAGTAACTTCATGATGTAGGAAGTTCAAATTGTGAAGAAGGTCACAGTCTGCTTAGGAAATAAAAAAAACTCAGCTAGAAACATTTATCAAATTGCAAATAGCAAAGTGCATGCCAGAGACAAATCTTTTGAAATACAAAATGGAAATGACCAATGTGTAAGGTAATGTTAGTCAGGAAAGGTTTCCTAAAAGAGTTTAATTTTCAGGGATATCTTCAAGGAAGATATGGACATATGTTGACAGACAGAAGATTCTTTTAAACATCAGGTGACTTCCATCCCATGAATTTCTCTGAGTATATTGTCACTAGAGTCTTCTGGGAAAGACTGCAAAAGACTTTGGGGTTTCTTCAATCAGATGGTGTTTCCAAAGCAAGCTGGGATAAATTTTCATTGTATAAGACCAGTAAGCAATGTTCTCAATAACTCAGGCCCTTGCTGCTGCCTCCATTACCTGAAAAGAGTACAAATGATTTAGAATACAGTGTCCCCAAGCAGGCTCAGGCCCTCTTGCTTTTTTGGTGAGATCCAAGATAGGTACCAAAGCAAACCATCTCACTGTTTCCTTTCAAAAATCATAGTCAGTCTCTGAAGCCACAGGATTTTCCCATTGCTTCCGTGTTCTCATCGACTGTATGCAAGAGGTGTTTTGTGAAAGGGTATGCCTCCCAGGTCTCTTGCTGACCAATTACAATTAGGTTAGGATAATGCAGTGAGGTGCTCCCTGCTGAAAAGATGATTTGTCCAGGTATCAGGGGAGTGCTAATAACCAGCTTGTCATTCTCATTTCCTTACACTCCAGTAGCAAGACAGGTTGTCATTTGGACCAAGACTGGTTTGTCATTTGGTTTGTCATTTGGACCAAGATTGGACCAAGACTGCCCCTGCTACTGGTTCTCTTGCTGTTGAGTCACCTTTGCCTCAGAGTCAAGTCTGCCTGTTGGTTTAAAACAAGGCCACCTGCTTCTGAAGACTTTCCATGAGCAGACTGCCTGCTACAGTTGTTTTCCATCTCTCGATGCTAAGGTTGCATCCAACTCTTGGTAAATTCTTTTTTAAAAAAAAAATTCATTTTATTGATGCCTTTTGTCTGTATGTTATCCTCATTTCTCACTCCAGTCCCCTACTCCCCATTGAACCCTCCTCCCATTGGATCAAGAAAAACATTTACGTGAAAGCATCCAGTACCGGGACTGTGTCTAACAATATGCACCCTATTCTCTATGAGCAATTCCTTAATGTTCTGCCACCAGGGTGGAGGTATGTTTTATTATCTCTTATCTAGAACCCTCATTGGTTTTGTCATTATTCAAAGTTCAGCTTTACTTTTATTTACATTAATGTAGTCGTTGTATGTAGTCTTCTTTTGGTTCTGTTTATTTCGGTCTTTATCAGTTAATACATACCTTTCCATTTTCTCTGGATTCTTCATATTCATAATTTCTTATTCCTCAGTAATATTTCTTTGCATTTACAGGCCTTAGGTTGTTTTTATTTTCAGCCATTCACTAGTTGATGGGCACCCACTTTGTTTCCACTTCTTTGCTACTAAAAGGTGCTACTGTGAATATTTCGATATATTTTATGCCTTGGTTTTTACTTCCTATGTACCCAGGGGTAGGATTACAAGGTCCAAGGGTATGGACAATCATGATTTTATTTTGAATTTCCTAAATTGAAATCCAGAATGGTTCAACCACTTCATAGCTCCATCAGCAGTGCACCAGGGTGCTTAACATCCCATGGCCTCTTCAGCATTAACTGTTCTATCTTTTATTATCTTTGCCATTTTGCATGGTATAAGGACCCTCGTGGATGAAAAGAACCCTTAGAATTGTTTTAATTTGCATTTCTCTTTCCACTAGTTATTTGGAACGTCTTCATGTCATCCATTAGCAAATTCTTGAAGCATCAAGTCTGCCTTCTTTTCGTGCTCCTGCCTGTTTCTGTTTCCATTACATTCATGTTCTGGTGTTCTCAGTTCTTTTCTCAGTCATGCGGGTCAAGGGAACTGCCCAAGAGGCTGATGTGATTGCCACTGGATTGATTAAACTCTGAAACATCATTGCTGTACACTTGGACAATGATGCTAATATACATTACGTAAATCAGTGGGTACATGTTATAGGAGATATTTTTCCTAGTGTTGGTTCTGATACCCCTGAGGTCCAGGCTCTTGCCTATAAAACAGACCTTCCATTTGACTCAAAGCTTCCCACTGTTCTCTAATCTCCCCAAAATTCTGGGCCTGGCCTCCTGCAGTGACTGAACTCCCACACTGGCTTCTTGTGCTTTCTATATCACCTTTAAATTACTGTATTTATTAAACTATAGGAACAATCTTTTTCTGGGAAAAAATTGGCTTAAAATTTAATCTTATAGTCCAGCTTTTTACTCAAACTGCCATTCTTTCTCTATTTGTTTCTCTTTTTTCTTACCTTTCACTTCCCTTCTCTCATCCTTCCTTCCTTTCTTCTTTTCTTCCTTTTCTTCCTTTCTTCCTTTCTTTCTTCCTTCCTTTCTTCCTTCCTTTTACTTTCTTTCCTCTTCCTTCCTTTCTCTTTCCTTCCCATTCTTCTCTTCTTTCTTATCTCTCCTTTTCCTTCCTTTTCTTCCTTCCCACACAAGAAAAATCATTTTGAATTTTCCTTTGCTATTTCATTTCAAAACATCTTATAAAATTCAGAAAATTTTGTAATCTTGATAATATTTTGCTATCCTGCAAAGTTGGATATTTTTATCCTTTTTTCTTAGCTTTGTGTTGTTGTGTTGACACCATACTGGACACAGGGGCTTGAATAGGCATAGGTTTGGCATAGATTGAATGAATTTACAATCTTAAGGGGAGCTGAGACAAACAGATGTAATGATCATCTCTGGATTATTTCTTTGTGCATTACCAGATTTTCAGGAATAAGCATTTACCTCAAACAGACTTTCATTGGCCAGTTGGAACATTTCTTGACCAACTTCCCCTTTATTAGTTCAAGAATGCAAATTACTTTTAGTGTTAGTTTAATGAAAACAAACTATTAAGAAAATCAATCATTCCTCAGACTGTTTTCGTGATTTTTTTAGATTGCTACTTTTGATCCTCTTTATATCTTCCTTTATACAGTCAACTATGTAAATAAATAGATTACACTCTATATATGTAGATAGATAGATAGATAGATAGATAGATAGATAGATAGATAGATAGATAGATAGATAGATAGATAGATAGATAGAGATAGCTGTGTTTCTCCTAAAGTATAATGGTCCTGAGGTCCCTATTGTAATCATTGCAGGAGTTGGGCCATTCCCTATACACATGTCTCTTTCCTGCTTCCAGCGCAGCAAAAAATAACCTGGTAAACCATCTCTCTGTCTCAAAAATGATTGTTTTCCTTAATGACACTACACATGTAATTTGATTACTCTTAAACTTGACTTGATTGGAGTGGAGAACTAGGCTGAGAGGACTGGGAGGTGAGAATATACAATTGTTTAAGGAAGAGTGGAGACTGGATAGGACCAACTTTAAAATCAGCAGTTACATGTTTTCATCAGATCCACAGACTAATGGAAAATTACTATAAGAATGTGAATATTGGTTTAATTTGGTCTAGAGAACAGGGGTAGAAAATCATTTCAGACACAATATGAAATATGGTTTGGAGTACAGAAAAGCTGGGAGAAGGATAGTAAGAGAGAAGGCCTTTCTAGTCACTTGGAAAGAAGTTAACCAAAATCTTGATTCCAGATTGGACATTGGGGCCAGAGTGGAACCAGGTGGATTTGAGTAAAATAAAATGGTGAAAAAAAAAGGGTAACTTTAGTAGCAGGTCAGATAACCTGGAGAATTTAGGCTCAGAGACTAAATGAGTTGGTATTGTAATATAATAAGAAGATATAATTCAATATACATTTATTAGATATCTCTAGAGCACTGTTTATCCTCTAGATCTGGTTAAATGAAACATCAGAATTATCTCTGGTATTCTTTTCTCTTTACCTAATTACATTTGAGGGAGACTGTTTGATGATATAAATAGGTGAGAGAGAGCTAGACCCAGAAGTCAGGAAGACAAGGTCTAGTGTTGCCATAGATGGCCTCTCATATGACCCTGGGCAAATCATTTAACATCTTCAGTTTCCTTATCTATAACATAGGGATGATAACAAGATAAGAAGGGTTGTGGTGAGCCTCAGATGAAATATTATAGGTGAAGAACTTTGAAAACACTTTGTATATGGTGGCCATCTTGAGCTAGTGGTGTTTAATATATAGTTAAACATGTTATACTGAAAACAGTGAATGATTTAGGAGGTTAATAGAGGGCAAGAAATAAGGGGAAAAGAAATTAGGAAATTACCTGTGTATGAAACATGGAAAGCAACATTAGAAGAAAATGTCTTGAAAGGCATCATGTTGCACAGTTGAAGGAGTCTTATATTTGGAGCCCAAGGGCTTGGATTCAATATCACTTTGCCATTGACTTCCTCTGCAGTCTTGGGCAAATCACTTAAGAATCTTTGGGCCTCACTTTTCTCATTTATAAAAAGTGGGAGTTGGGCTAGATGATGTCTATGATCCTATAACAGTGATGGTGAGCCTTTTAGAGACAGCGCCAGGACCTACCCAACCTCGCCCCCCAAACCAAGTGCCTGCCCTCCCCCACTGAGTGCCAGACTCTCCTTCTCCCCTTACCCCACACAGTGGAGGGATGAAACACTCCCATTGGGCTGCTGGGAAGAGGGGTGGGTGAAGTGAGGAATATCCTCATCCAATGTAGAGAGGAGGAGAGTGGCCCTGCTCTGCCACCTGTGAGCCACCCACCTTACCCCTATGCACTCCCATTGGTGGGGGGCATGTGAAAAAATGTTGTCAGGTGCAGTGGAGAGGGGGGGAAGCAGCTCCACACAAGTCCCTCTGCATGTCTAGTAATGAACTCTGAGGAGGAGGGGTGGCCATGTGCCCACAGAGAGCAATTTACTTGCCATCTTCAGCACCTGTGCCATAGGTTCGCCATCACTGTCCTATAATCATATAAACACTAGTCACACTATAGGAGCAAAAAAGTTGGAGACATACAATTTCTATAGTTGAGTAGTCCTGGTTTACTTCCAGGTATTGTCACGTAGCCCTGTCAACAGAGGAAATCGAATCCATTTCTATACTCTTATAGCTCTCTTTCCTGGGTATCTAGGAATCAGGATCCATGGTAATATCTAGGTTTTACAGAGGTTTAAACTGAGGCACTAAGAAGTCAGGTAGCCCAAAACCTCTTCTGATGCAATGGATAGGCACTGGACTGAAGTCAGGAAGACCCAAGTTCAAAGTCAACTTCAGAAACTTACTAGCTATGTGACCCTAAGCAAGGCACTTAAACTCTCTTTGCCTCAGTTTCCTCAACTAGAAAATGGGGAAATAATAGCACCTTCCTCACTAAGTTGTTGTGAAGATCAAATGAGATAATATTTTCAAAGCACTTAGTACAGTACTTGGGACATTGTAGGTATTCTATAAATGCTTATTCCCTTCCCCTTCCCATTTGTTCTTTTCCTATTGGTAATGAAACCCAGAACACTAGCTGCCCATCTGGCTTAGGAACATGGGGTCTTAGAGCTGGAAGGGAATCTAAAGGGTGTCTATTTTTACCCTCTCACAAATGAGTAATCTGAGGCCCACAGACATGAAGTGACTTGTGCAAGATCATATATGGTGACTACTTGGTGGCAGAGTCAGGATTAGAACCCAGGCTTCCTGATCCCTGCCTAAAGGTCTATATACTAAGCTTCATAATTTGTGTGGCATGTATAAAGTTGGAGTTTTGACATGTTTGGTAGCCTAGTGACTATTTGGAACATAACAGTATTAATAATTCACATTATGTAGTAATTTAAGATTTACAAAGTTCTTTCCTCATAATAACACTGTCAGGTAGGTTGGGTAAAGGCAAACTGGGATAAAGGAACTTGTCCAAGGTCACACAGTAAATATCAAATATCAAAGCATAAATTTGAGCCCTGCTCAAATGGGTTTTTTTTTAAACCTAACCTTCTGCCTTAGTATCAGTTCTAAGACAGAAAAACAGCAAGTGCTAGGCAATTAGGGTTAAGAAACTTCCCCAGGATCACACAGCTAGGAAGATTTGAACACAAGTCCTCCAGTTTCCATTCCTTGCAGCTTTATCCACTGTGCCGGTTAACTGCCCCTTTAGGGTACTTTCTATTATACCACACTGCCTCTGGGCCTCTGTGATACGATGCTGTCTGAAAAGAAAGTGTGGGGATGGTTAGGGGGAGCCTTATAAAGAATACCCCCTTTAGAGAGTAAAAGTTGAAATTTGAATATAAAGACCTCTCCTCTTACTAGATTTCCTTTAACATTATGCCAGGTAAAAAGGAAGTATGTTTGGTTAGGGTCTTTTCTCTTTCTCCTGGCAGCAGAATCTGTTGTTTCCTTTATCCCTGCTTAGCATCTCCTCCCATTACTTCCATAAAGGAATTCCTTTCCCTCTCTTTTACACTGGGTGTCACTAGCTGAAAACAAATGTTTTGTATAGTGAGCAAGCATTGGGTTCTATAAGTAAATATAATATATATGACTAGGGACAACCCAGTCGGCCAGCTTCCTGGCTATAAGTTGAGACCGTTTTCCCTTTTCTTAAAACCAGAAGTGAAAGTCCCAGCAAGGCAGCTGTGAGCCTCTCCTTAGCTGGGTACTACAGCTGTTGACTTTGCTGGCATCTGGAGGCTTCCCTGCACTGGGCAATCTCTCCTATGGGATGTTTTCCTTCATTAGTGCCTTTCTAATGGAATTACTAGTTCTCTTTCCATATTCATATTACATATCCATGCAAAAGATCAATGAATGGTAGTCAGGAAATATATTCCCCTATATTTTCAGAAAGAAGTTGCATTTCAGACTATTTAAAACATTCCACTTTACCATTATAGCAGATGTTTTGTTTTATTCTCACCATTCTCCCATGTTGTAAACTTTTTTTCTTTCTTTGCCAAATACATGAGAATAGTTTGCTTATAGAATTTATACCAAATGTAGATTTCTTAAGATGAAGCATTCTCCCTTATACCATGTTTTTATCAAAATTTTAGCTAAATGATAGTGTATTTAAGTGTATATAGCAGAGTGTAATTTCTATTCCTATTGGAGTGATCATTCTTTGTAGTGCTAGCTTATCAAGCTAAGAAATTGAGGGGTTGAGGAATCTTTGCCCAAAGCTATTAAATTAATCGAGTTAAGGTGAATAATTAGAAGTTCTGTTCCCCCAAGTAGAAACTCAGAATTTCTACTTGGGGGGTGGAAAAAGTGATTTCCTTTATTCCATGTGAAAGTTGGGGGCCTAATTTTCTGGAGAGAATAAATTTAAGTTAAACTTCTGTTTAAACATGTTGAAAATACTTTTTAAAGCTTTCTCCTTAGATAGTGCCACTTAGTATTTCTCCAAATAATAGCCCAATGACAAATGACCATATTGCTCTTTCAAGCAATTCTCAATAAGGAAAATGTGTCCACATAGTAGAAAGGTTTATTTCTGGTAGGCACCACTATCATGGAAGGAACCTACCTAGAAGATTCTCATAAGCATTCCTTATTCTTGGATAGATTTTGAGCAGAGAGTTGCCCTGTGCTCAACCTCTAGGACAGTTATCAGATTTGAGAAGAACCCATCGAAAGAGGAATTGTTAGCAAAGGTCAAGAAATAAGAATGAAGGGAACTGGCTACATGGAAGCCAGACCAAGTGGCAGGGGGATGAAAAGGCTTCTTCATGCTTATGCTTCCCTCTACCCTTTACTCCACCCCCTCTCATCTCTGCATGAATGCAGTCTATAGGGTAGGGAAGGGAACTGGAAGAAGTGGCCAGAACCTTTCCCATGCTTCTATTTTGATCTGTGTTGTGAAAAAAAAAGAGGGGGATGGGCAAATGGGAGAATAGCTTAATGTAGCCTGTATGCCTGTCTGTATGTTTGTTCATGCCTGTTATTTTTATATGTAATAAGAGCTCGATCTATGGGAATTATTAATAGCACCAGAAAAGTCAGCAGTACGTGCTGGTAGTCAGGGCTAGAGAAAACGTTTTCTCTTGTGGATTGTGGGCATGGTGAAATCCCATATAGGATTCCAGAAAAAGAGGCAATACTGCCTAGGGGAAGTGTATTCTTTTATGGGTAAGTTCTCTGAGACAGGAATTTTTGAGTTTATTTTCAGGAGCATCTCAGTGGAATTGGCTTTAGATTAACTATTGTGCAGCTTTTTGGTTTGGGTCAGCCATAATTGGGTTTCTCATTAGTGGAAAAGTTTAGAATTTTGATATTCCTTAATGCTGGTTCCCAACCAAAATATTGATGGGTATTGATTTATTCTAAGGCAGGGGTTCTTAACCTCTTTGTGGACCCCTTTGGTAGTTTGGTGAAACCTTCAGACCTCTTCTTAGAATTTTGGTTTTGAATGCATAAAATGAAATACATAGGTATACAAAGGAAACTAATTCTATTGGAAAACAGCTATCAGACTGTTAAAAAATTCAAGGGTTAAGAGCTCTTACTTTAGAATAATATTTAATCAGCTCCTTTTCTTCCTCATCTTCCAAGTAGTTAAAGGACAAATACTCCAGGAGTCAGTACAGTTCATAGAGATATCTGTAGGCCTGGGCAGAGAACTCTGTCTAATGTCTCTTCATCTCCCTCCCCATACATGTCTGAGTGCTAGTGGAGGGCCAGGACTAGAGTGCTAGAACTTGGGAACCAGGACAGATCCACTAGGGATCCCCTGTCCTGTCTCCTGTCCTCATATTCTCTATCTCCACTGAACTGCACAAAGCTATCAACAGCCATTGGAGTTGAATTGAGGCTCTCTCTGGGAAAGAGACATTGGGTATTTAATGTTGATGTTGACAAGGGGTTTGGAGGGAGCAGAGAGAAGAGTGAGCAGAGTTTAGGGAGAAGAGGCAGAGAAAAACTAGACAACTAAAAGAAGGATGAAATGAGGAAAGCAAATTGTGTGCAAAGTTTGATTCACCATTGGCTTCTCTCCTAGAATCTGGCCTCTTAGATGGGAGGAGGTCTGTTCAGTGCTTTTCTAATTCTCCACTTTTAAAAATCAGTGGTTACAGGACCACAGAGAGGTCTTGCTTGGGAGGCAGCCCTCCTCTCCAATTGCCCTCCAGAACCAGGTGGTTCCTCTTTTGTAGTTCAGGACCCCTGTGAGATGAATTTGTAGAAAGGCATCACTAAATATGGCTTAATGTTACATGGGCACTCACATTTCTAAGTAGAAGTAACAGGAAGATCATCCTGAATGTTTTACCCTTCTTCCAACCTTATTGCCTTCCTTTCAAACACACATGAAAAATTGGTTCTCTTCTCTGTATTTTCCAGGCAGTCATACTATGCACAAAGCTAAAGTTACAGCCAGAATTGGATGTTGAAAAGGTGAGTCATATGTTTGCATATACAATGTGTTAAGAGTCAAGAAGCTTCAACAAAATCAGGATCCAAACCACCATCCTCAACATAGCACAATTTTCCTTCTTTGCAGTGAAAATTCTCCTGGGGCTCTCAGAGATAGGTGGGGGTGGGATTCCACATTAGCTCTGCAGAAAGTCTTGAGGGAAGGATAGGAGAAGAATGCAATCAGCCAAGAAAAAAGTTCATTGGATAGTCTTAGCAAGGTTCAGAATGGGTGCTGTATCAATCAAAAGAAATTTGGATCTTGGAATGGCATGGTCTCTTTTCTTCCACCATTGTCAGAACTGTAAAGCAAGTTTGAGGAAATCCATTGGACAGCCACTTACACTATCTTAAAAAACTAATGATGACCTGCAATTAATGCACTGAGGCTGGCTTAATTTCTTTATAACTGAATGGCTTCTTTTTTTTTTAATCCTTTTTTTTTTTTTGGTTTTAAGCCTAAAAGAGCTAAGGAAAGCTAATGATGTTTTTATTCCTTTTCTCTTACTAAATGCCCTTGTTTCACCCTATACCAGAAAGTTTCTCTCTGCTTCCTGACGAAGATCTGGACCTATATGGTGCTCAAGTCCATAGTACTGTATATGATGCACCTGCCATGACTTAGATTACAGACATGACGTCCAACATTTAGAGCCATCATCATGTTTTTATCTCAGAGCTTTCCCCTTCCTCAGTTTCTTGGCTTCCCAAACTGCCTGGGCCTCAGGCCTGGCTTTTCTACTTATTACAAAATGGACATCACAGCCTGATTGTTGATTCGTGGCTGGTTTCCTTACTTCCACTCTAGATGTGCACACCCCTGCTTCTTCAGGATAAAGCAAACCTTGTCAAGGACTATGTGGCCGACTATCCACATCTCCAAAGCCAACTATTACAGGTCTTGGACACATGGTGTCATCCCACCTTTAACACTAGAGATATTGCCAGGTGAGTAATACAGAGATGCCATAGAGAGATTCTTTGCAGTCCACTTTGGCTATCGACTCAGGCACTTAAACCAGGTGCCTGAGAAGCAGAGAACTTAGCACCTCAAAGAGTTCTAGAGTCAGATGCCCGAGCAAAAGTTTTAGAGGCAGCTCCCTCAGAGGTTTCAGAACCACATCACTGAGCAGATTTTAAGCAGTTAATGGGGCTTCACAAGTTACAGACTAATCAGATTTCCTTCATCTGGGCTCTCTTCAAAGAGACTTTGGAAAATTACCCTTCATTAGAGAAGGAATAAATGACAATATTAATTCTCCACATTTCTATAATCAGTATGAACAGAAGTTACTGCCCCAGGAACTAATTGAAATTTTTCTTCACATTTATATAACTCTTGAATACACTAACAACTTCTCTGTGAGGTGTTTGGTGCAAGGTTTAATCCCATTTACCCATGAAGACCTTGAGAATTCCTAGAGGTTAAGTCTCTGTTGATGGAGCTCAGGGACCAACAGAGAGGCCAGAGGCTCTGGGCATAGCCTGTGAGTGTAGCCATGTGTATGTATGCGTGTGTGCGTGTGCCCTGCTATTGTCTCCTCCTTCTGTCTGCTGTGATGGAGTGAAACACACTGATGTGTTACAGGGGTGACTCCTTGTGCTACATCCTCTCACATCAGACTTGGTTCCTGCTTCTGGGCATCTTTCACCATTTGGAAAGGAGTGAAGCTACTCCTTCCTCAGCTTTCTCCTAGCACTTTGCCTGACTCTCTTTTGCACTTATTTCTCTCTTGTATAGGGGCAGCCAGGTGGCACAATGGATAGAGTGCCGGGAAGATCCAAGTTCAAATCTGGCCTCAGATACTTATCGATTATTGACCCTGAGCAATTTAACCTCTGCTCTCCTCAATTTCCTCATCTGTAAAATGGGGAAAAAAATAATAATAGTGCTTACCTCACAGGACTGTCACGAGGATCAAATGAAACAATAATTGTAAAGCACTTAGCACAGTGCCTGGTGCATAATAAGTACTTTATAAATTACCTACGACTATTGTTGTCATTACATGAGATAATAATTGCAAAGTGCTTGATACAATACCTAGCACATACTGCTATATAAATGTTAGTTATTATAATTATCATCATCATTATTATTCATTTCTTATTCATTTCTACGTTTGTCCTAAGGGCAGCTAGGTGGCACAGTGGCTAGAGCACCAGGCCTGGAGTCAAGACCATGTTCAAATCTAGCCTCAGATACTTACTAACTGTGTGACCCTGGGCAAGTCATTTAACCCTGTTGGCCCCAGTTTCCTCATGTGTAAAGTGAGCTGGAGAAAGAAATGACAAACTACTCCAGTATCTTTGCCAAGGAAACCCCAAAATGGGGTCACAAAGAGTGGGACACAACTGAAACGACTCAACAGCAAAAATGTTTGTCCTCTGCTCTTCCCCATTAGGTTAAAAGCACCTTGAGAGTATGTCTTATCTGTCTTTTTATCTGCCATGCCTTGTGTATATTAACCTTTCATATTGTATATGCTGAATAAATGTGTATTGAATTAAATTGGCTAGAATTTTCTAGGGCCCTAAATTCAGTGCTATGAAGATTCACGGTCCCATAAACATCTCCCAGGCCTGGCTGAAGAAGAAAGTGAAGAAAACCAGGACCCTTGCCTTTAACCCTCCTGCTCTGACATAGTACTATTAATATTAGTAAAAGAACAAGCTATGGAAAAAACCTATGATGATGTGCTTGCTTGGTTGTGTTTTTTTTTGCAGACAATATCAAAATGTGCCTCCCTCAAGAGTAGACAAACTGAATCAGAAAATGCTGAGCAAACTTGTCTTCAGACTGCTGGGCCAGTACAACCTAGACCCAGGTGTGTAGGGCTTTCTTATGGATCATTTCTCTGGCAGATTTCTTCTCGATTAAAAAATGATAAACCCAAAGAAGGCTTTTCCATCCAGGTCCACAGAAATCAAGAGCTAGTCCTGAGCAGTGGTCCCATCAATCTTAATTGATGTCAGCTCAAAGTGGAGTCTGTGAATTATAGAAACAGCCACTTCTGTTGTCAGTGTTGGATGCTAGTGACTAGTAGTGTGCTGTTTCATTCTGTGGTATGAAATAAATCCTGACCTCCAAAGAGCTCAAGTCACTGGATTCGGATGTCCAGCTATGAGTTATCATTCTGTCTTCTAATGGAATAGGTCACCCATAACTCATTCAGGCTTCCAGTGAGGAAGCACTCACCCAGGGCAGAGAAAAGAAACATGGCAACAGTCCATCTTGAGTTTGGTTGGAGGAGAGAGGCTATAGTTAAAGGATATTTATACTACTCTTGCAACTCATTTAGAAAACAAAACAAAACAAAACAGAATTTATGGTGTTCAGAGGGGTCATTTAAATAACTTCCCCTTCAGTCCTAGGCTATTCTTCCCAATCTGTTCATTACATTGCTTTGTATTCCAATTGGAGAAGCAGGGGGCATGAAATAGGGAACAGGTTCCCAGCAGGAGCCTCTGGGTCACTCAGCAGGCCCTAGTCTGCATTCATTGCCACTTGGTCAAGCAGACGGGATGTTGTATGCCTCTCCTCTTCCCCTGCCTCTGAACTCCTGAGGGACTGAGGGAATTTGGCTAGCTCTGAGAGCAACGTACCATTCTTCCCCATAAAGGGAGCTGAAGGAAGCATGTCTCTGCAGGCTGGTTTCCTGCCAAAGGCTAGTAGAGTTTACTTGGGTGCATTCTTCAGCCCTGTCTGAATTTCTATCCTATCTTCTCTTCCTTTTCCCCGACAAGAAAGCAATTTGTGTCCCATTCTACCCAGACCCAAAGCAAAGAGCCTGGCTCAAAGCTTCAGTTTTGCTGGTATCAGAGGCCCTGTTGTCAGTTCTAAAAACCTTACTTCCCTAAGGGGATCTAAAGACTTCTTTTCCATACTGTTCATTAAAAACCAGCAGGATATCACAGATTGAGGCCAGGAGAGAGCCTGTACCCACTGTGAACTGGGGCCATTAGCATCATTAGGAGAAAAATCAACCATCCACCTGGCAAGCTCTGGAGTTCCATGACTCTGACCTTCTCTTCCTTTTAAGCCAGCCTCATTCTGGTCTCTGTGACTTTGCTTATGCTTTCTCCCCTTTATGGTATGCCCTGCTTCTTCTTGTTACTGGCCAAAATCCCAAATGTCATTCAAGACAAACCTTTGGGAAGCTTTATAAAACTGATAGTCCATCATGATGTTTATTTGATTTGGAATATCTGACATTTGCTGGGATTATCTTATGCTGTCTTCTTATTCCTTTAAAGCAGTGCTCTAACTCTGAAAATGATGCATGTCTTTTATCTCCAACTATTGTAGGATATATAGGGTATACCAAAAAGTCCGAGTGCAGTTTTAAGCTTTAATAATTTCAAAAGGCTAAAGCTATAAACTTCTAGAAACATCACTTGAAAACTTAATTTATTTTATCTTTTCTTATTCCAAATTTTACAAAACCAAATAAAACAAGAATTTCCATCTACAAAGAAAAAGAAGAATGTACATATATGAAATACGAATTTCTCATATGTTTAGCTGACTTTTCTTCATATCTACATAATAAATCCCTTCCACAAGCATCCCAGCCTTTTCCCAACTTCTCCACATCACAGAAGGTATCGTGCAGGAGATTGGCATGTTCTTACAAATTAAGTCTTTCATGTTTTCACCTTTCAGTTCACAATCTGAAGGTAATATTCTCAGTGTATTCTTCTAATATTAGTTCTGTATCTGTGTATAATATTCTCTTGGGTTCTACCCATTTCACTGTTCATTATCCCATGTAGTTCTTTGTAAGTTTTTTAAAAATTAGCCTGCTCATCACTTCTTATGACTGAAAGCTTAATTATTTCAATTTCTTTTCCACTTAGTTTTGTGAATTTTAAATAATAAAATGTCAATTTTAAAAGATAATGTATCCAATCATTATGAATTGTGTGTAGAACACTTTTGGATGATACATTCTCAAAACAGTGGATGGGGAGAGAAAGTCCCTCTGCTTGGCTACTTTAGTCACCTGATCCATTTCCATTAGACTTTTTGTGGTGGGGTCACTTCAGAATAATCTTGTATGCATCAAAACCTCATTCTTTGGATGACCTTAATATAAGGCAAGGATTATAAATGCATCCTTTCAGTTGCAAGAGCAATTGTTGAAAGTTTTTACAAATTTCAAAAATTGACAAAACGTCTCAATATTTTAAAATGTTAAGCATTTAATCTTTCAGACTTTTTGGTGAGTTTATAGCATTTATATTTCTGAAGTTATTAAAACTTAAAAGCTGTACTGACATTTTGGGGACACCCATTTACTACTCAGAGGCTGGAGCCCTGTCTTCAGCTTTTTCAGTGCTTATGCTTGGGACTTTCCACCATGCTGGCACACAGTGTCCTCCAAAACACATCCTACTCATTCCAGCTCAGCACATTGTTCATTCTGTGCTTTGCCTTTTCCACCTCCCACTGACAATCCAAAATGCCCATCCTAAGCCTCTTCCCCAAGTTGTGTCCTCCTGATTGTTTAGGACCCAACTTGAGTCCCTCTTCTGCCCAAGGCCTTTCCTGACCACTTCTCTCTTCAAAGTTCCTACAGAGTTTCTGCTCTCTACCACTGATTCTGGCATTTACCACAGACTGTCTTGTGTTGTTCCTTAGCTGTTTCATGGCTCTGTTATGTTTCTTTAACATGACTGCCAAGCCTTTGAAGGCAGCTACTTCCTCTTCCATTTCTTTTTTCTTGGCCTAAGCCCTACTACTGGGCCATAACACATAGTAGGTATTTAATAAATTCATGTTGAATGAATAAATGAAGTGATTGCAGAACTAATGAATGTAAGGGAGGTGCTAATTGCTTCCTAATGGCCAGATGTTGATCCACAGCATTTATTAGTCTTCTGTATTCCTAGTATTTGTTTATGTAGCATGTGTTGCTATAGCTCCTAAGTGCTTTCCAGAACAATGTAAACACAGCAAGTTTTGCTGGGAGCGAGTGGGTGTCCAGGTGCTTATGAAGACTGAGCATTTGGGAGGGAAGTAGGGGAGGATCACTTCCTGCTTTGGATGTTAGCCATGGGACCTAGTCACGTTGTTTAGCATAACAGGAGCCAACAGTGGGATGTGGCTGCTTAAAAAAAATGAATGGGATCTTAGGCTGCATCAATAGAAGTCCAACATCCAGAAAGAGGGAAGTGATAGCATCATTATACTCTGTCCTGTTGAACCAAATCTGAGCATTGTGTTCAGTGCTGGATATGGATAATACATGTTAGAAGGGACATTGGCAAACTAGAAAATATACAGAGGAAAACATCCAAGGTTGTGAAGTGTCAAGAAATATTAACTTTCTGTGTGTGGAAAGGTTGAAGGAACTGAACCTGCTTCACTTATAGAAGAATAGATTAAGAGAGAGAGATCTGTGGCTCAGATTGCAGTCCACTTAAACTCCCCTATTTTTTTCAGGTTAATTGTTATGCTAGCTATGCTTCCTCTATCTTGTATTTTTTTAAAAATTGATTTCTCGAATCCAAGGATAAAACTTTTAGTTAATGCCATTTAGATTCGGCACAATGGTCTTGCCTTTCAAGGTCTTTTAAAATCCCAATTCTGACAACTTGTGTGTTAGCTCTCCTTCTCAGCTTCACATTGACCACAAATCTAATAAACATACCATTTGCCTTTACCCAAGTCATTGATAAATGTTAAATTGTATGGGGTCAAGGCAAGATCCCTGGAAACTTTCCCTAAAAACCTTCTTCCAAGTGGACATTGAACTAGTGGTTATTGTGCTTTGAATGTAACCGCTCAACCAATTCCCAATCCATCTAACTTTATCATCATCGTATTCCCCTGTTTCACTAGCCTAGCACCCCTGCCAAAAAAGTAAATGAGGTTAGGCTGGCCCAACTTGTTCTTGATGAATCTATAATGGCTTCTGGTGATTATCATTTCCTTTTCTAGATGTTTAGAAATGTTTAAAAAACTAGGTGTTTAAAAAACAGACTCTAGAATTATATAAATAGATTCTGGATCTCCAGGGGTACACTACTCTCATACTATGAAAAGGATAAAAAAACTTGAGATATAGTTCTCAAGGTGCATCATTTTTCTGCCCCAGTCCAAATTCATGATCCTTCATCCTAGACATCCTAGACAAATTGGAGTCATTTTTTAGAACAGAAATAGCAGTGTAGGGGACACACAGGAACAAGTGTGTGCTGGTAGCCACCCTCCAAGTGATTTTAAGAGATAGAATAACAGAGTGGATAGATCACTGGACTTGGCATCCTGAAGGCCTGGATTTGAATCCTAACTCAGAAATTGTCTAGTTGTATGGCATCAAACAAATCACATAGCTCTTGTTTTAGCTGTAAAAGGGAGATCATAGTACCTACCTCTCAGGATTGTTGTGAGGAGCAAATGAAATAATGTTTTAAAATGCGTTATACACATTTTAACACTACGTCAGTGCCATCTGTTATTATATCTATCACAATAGCACTGCACAGTAGTGCTCCTGATGTGCTTCAACATCAATAAGTTTAGCATCTTGGGCTTTCCAGCTCCCTGTTCTCTTTTAGGTCCTCTTTTCTCTGATGGTAACATTCCAGGCTCATCCTCTCTTGCCTACTGCTCCTACTTGAATCACTCCAGGCCAGTTACTTTACTTCAAAGGATTGGGGTTAGGCTCTGACTTGCCTACAAGCAGGTAGAGAAAAATAAATTTAGTTTAATTCAGAAAGTATTTATTAAGCATCTGTGTGGCTGGTTCTGAAGCTAATGCTGTGAGGGTATAAAGAGACATTAGAAGCTGAGAATTGTGATTGATAAAGCACTTTATACTTACAAAATGCTAGCATACCCATGATTTCTCTCCTTGTACTCAAGTTGCTGACAGTTTCATGGAGAGAAAAGATTTATTTTTATGGAACAAAGAATGCTGAGAACACAATAGGTGACTAAGGCATACCTTAGTGATGTGGTTTACTCCAGACTATAGGAGTATTGTATGTGATCCTGAGCAAGTCTACCTTTCTTAAAAATGGGAATGAAGTTCCTTGTACTATCTCTCTCAAAGAGTTTTAGCTAGTAAAGTATTTTGTAAACCTTAAAGCACTATATAAATGTGATTTATTATTATTACTATGGAGTTCAGCCCATATGTGCCTAGGAGCTCAGAAAAATAAATCATTGGACTGGCCCAGTTAGAGGATGCTTCACAGATTGATTTGGACCCTAAAGAACATGTACTTTTAAGGGACAATGAAAGAAACTGATTTGAAAGAAAAAGAGGGTTTGTGAAGACAGTGTGAGATTAAGTTTAAGAGGTAGGTTGAGGATGAGTTATAGAGAGCCTTGAATTCTAGCCAGGCATCTGAATTTAACCTTGTTCTGGGCAGTGGGGAGGGAGGAGACAGGAAGTGGTAGAAAACATGTGGAACTAGATCACTAAGGTCCTTTTTCAGCTCTAATATTCTAATATTCTGACTGTGTAGTGATTGGTTGATATATTGTCAAGTGAAAATAACCATTGATTTGAAAACTTAAATTACAAAATGGTTGTCTTGAACTTGGTAATCAGGAGGCCTGGGTTCTAATTTTGGTTTTGCAACTAATTGTGTAAGCTGGGGCACATCCTTTACTCTTTCTGGACCCCATTTTTCTCTTGTAAAATGGGGGTGTTGTACTGGATTGGGTTTCTAGAACTTATTTGGCCTTCATATAAGGAAATCTTTCTCAGGTAAGAGGATGATGAGATAGAAACAGCAGAGGGCAGAAGAGGACTATACAGGATTCAAAGGGTTTTCTCAGGTGAAGAGGAGCCTCTCTTTCCTTAGCTCCCAGGCTGGACATCAGAAGAGATTTTGTGATCATCATACCTTTTTCAGAGTTGTAATATGCTCTTAAAAAATCAGCCAGATGAATTAGCTTAGAGTTAGAGCTGCAGAAAAAAATGAATAAATAAATGTCAATATTGTAATAACCTGAATTTGGAATTGAAAACTAATTCAGAGCCATCTTGCTATATTTGAAAAAGTTGCTCATTCAGTAATATATACTGTGAGGGATGATAGATAGGATGGATATAAGCACAAATAGAAACTTTCTCCTATTCCAATTAGAGTGAAGTTGCTTGAGCAAAACCATAGAATCCCAGAGCTATGGTAAGATGGATCTGTGCTGTGGGCCTATGTCATCATTATTGCATTCACAGACTCATCACCTGGGGAATGTTTCTATATTCTTGAAATGGTGGTTAATGAAGGAGGTTTCTATAGTCTCCCTCCAAATTGACATTTTAATTTAATTAATTAATTAATTTAGAGTATTTTCCCATGGTTACATGATTCATGTTCTTTCCCTCCTCTCCTCTCACCTCCCTCCCATAGCCAATGAGCAATTCCACTGGGTTATACACGTGTCACTGATCAAGACCTATTTCCATATTATTAATATTTGTAATCAAGTGATTGTTTAAAGTCTACATCCCAATCATATCCCCATTGAACCATGTGATCAAGCAGTTTTTTTTCTTCTGTGTTTCTACCAAATTGACATTTGATGCCATAGAATTTTTTTTTCATCATCAGATGATGATTGTAAGTCTTTCAGGGCTGACTACATTAAGTAACACACTGATTCTGCTGACCTCACATGTCTCCTGTCTAAATGAAAACAAGCAAGGACAGGGTAAACACCCAACATAGTTATTTCCTCTAAAACAAGGCTGTATCTTCTCTTAAGTAGCCTGAGAAGAAGTGGTTTCTTTCTTTCTTTCCACAGTCTTTTCTTTAGCCTGTTTACTGGTAGGCAACTATGTAGGGCTTTCTACTGCATGCCTGCCCAGGAAACTGCCTGGACACTCCTTTGGAAGGGAGCTGTGTTACCCACAAAATATTCCCTTACAACTTGTTCTTTTCTTCCCTGAGTGAACATGCAGAAGATCACCCTCTAACTGACTCTGAGACTCCTCTTCAGCCTAGAGACAGAGAAGCTGACTCCATTAAATAGAAGCAATAAAGAGCCCATCTAATCCCTTACTTTTTCTTCTAAACCAATCAACAAGTATTTGTAGGAGACAAGAAACTAGAATGTGCTCTCTGCCTTTAGGGGGCACATATTGTTTTGGGATAGATAAGATTCAGACTCTCAAAATGATTAGAGAGAGAAAATTATAAAGTTCTCAATTTTGTGATTGGCAATCTTGCCAGCTGCTGGTTTTAATTATCATCACTTTGTAAATGTTTCCCAAACCTATATATCAAGGCCTCTTCCTTCTCTTGGTCTCATATTAACAACTTCTAATGGATGTTTCCAACAGGATGTGTCCCATAACCATTTCAAAATTCAGTAGGTTCAAAACAGAACTTATCTCCTTTCCCTCCAGGTACCACCTCAGAGTCATTTTTCACTTCTTAATCTTCTTCTCCCTCCTTACCTTTTTTTATTTTAAAAATTTTCCATGGTTACATGTTTCATGTAGTCTCCCTCCCCTCTTCCCTCTTCCCTCCCAGAGTTGACAAGCAATTCTATTGTCTCCCTCCTTATCTTATTAACATCAGTTGCCACGACTTATAGGTTCTGCATCCACAGCATTCTCTTTTTCACATATCCATCATCCTAATTCAGATCCTCATCATTTCTTCTTGGATTTTTTCATTATCTTTCTAATTGGTCTTCCCACCTTGTCTCACTCCTCCCCAGTTCACCCTTTCATACAACTGCCCAAGTTTTATTTGCCAAGCACAGGCCTAACTACATCCCACCCCTTCTCAGAAAGCCCAAATGGCCCCTTCTTGCCTCTAGAATCAAATATAAACTCCTCTTTTTGGTATGTAAAGTCTTTTATAATCTTGTTTCAGCCTACCTTTCCAGCCTTATTACATTTTACTCCCTTTCATGTACTCTAATGCTGCAGTCAAACTGGCTTTCTTACTATTGTTCACACCTCATTTCATCACTCATCCCCATGCCTTAACACTTACTACCCGCTAAGCCTAAAATGTACTCTCCTCATTCTGCCTCTTAGAGTCTCTAATCTTCTCAAAGTTTAACTTTCCCTTACATAAGCCTTTCTTAATTGCCAGGCTAATAGTGCTTTCCCACCAAAAAATTACTTTGATTCATTAAGCATTTAGTGTGATATTTACTTATATGTATAATATATATGTTAGTTCCTCTGATAAGCTCCTTGAAAGCATGGATGGTTTTGCTTTTGTCTGTAGCCCCAGCACCTCTCCAGGCAACTAGATAGCCCAGTAGATAGAGCCCTGGACTTCAAATTAGGAAGACTGAATTTGAATCATCTCTAACACTTACTAGCGGTGTGACCCTGGGCAAGTCACTAAATCTGTTTCAATTTCCTCATCTGTTAAGTGGGGATAATACCTACCTTACAAGTTTGTTGTGAGGATCTAATGATATTATAAAGCAATCTGCTAACATGAAAGACCTATTTAATTCCTAGCAATTATTATTAATAAATTCATGTTCATTTATTGATTAGTTTTTTGAACTCTTAAGCACTATTTTTGGGGGGAGCCAGGGTCTTCCTATCTCACGCAGGCTGCAAATATATCATAGCCCAAATTCCTAGGCTGATTGGCCCAGAAACTTTCCTGTGCTCCATTTCAGACTTGAGCCATATCACTCTTCCCCAAGGCAGTCTAGTAACTATGTACTGCACCCTTCTTCCCCTCCCCCTTCCTGGTGGTTCACCGTACTTGTGCAGGGCTTAGTTCAGACATCTGATTCAGTAGCCCTTCTGTAACTCAGAACTCCCTGGCTCAAGTGATCCACCAGCCCCAGCCTCCCTAGGGATTCCTAATGTGCAATACCTCATCCAGCTATTCTAAGTACTCCCAGACATGACAGAAAGGGCTGTGAAGATTTCATAGAGAAAGAGAGGTTTCAAGACCATATCAGAATGATAAGAATCCATTCCAAGCAGCAAGATACCCAGAAAAGATTACCTAGCCTTTCTAATTCCAGTGTCTCCTGACCATAAAATTATTCTTAACATCATCCTAAATCCTAACTATTTCAGTATGGATACTTTTCCTCTTATTCTTACTTCCCTAGAGAGAGAAAGGGCCAGCCTCTTCTGCATGGCAATCTGGCCTTTGTGAGCTTAAGGGCTGTTATCAGGATCCTGTCCCAAACAAGAAATTTTCATGTTGGGCTTTTCTGGGTTTGGCATAGTTGTTCCCTCCCTGGCCAAATAAATCCAGTTAGAGGCTGACTACATTGTCACAGTGGCAGCCTCCCAAGACACTGCCAATTCACCATGGCCATTAGCCAACACAGGCAGTCAGTAGTAGTAGCAGAAGAGAGTTTGCCACTGCTTTTGCCTGCAAAAGGGCTTAGAGGGAGTCCTTGTTCCTGCTGTCAGCAGCCCTAGTTGGGAGTAGCCTGTGCTTGAGAGGAAGGATGACTACCTTTGTCACCTTCCCAGGGTAGGTGTCTTGAGAAAAGCTTTCCTTACAGAGATCAGGAAGAAGCAAGAGTTGTAAGTTTTATTCCTATTTGCAAGCAAGTATAGATTGTACAGTACTCTTGCTGCCTTGTCATTCCAATAGCACTTGTCCTTATCCCAGGCAGTGTTTGCATGTGCCTGACTAATGAGTTTGGGTTCAGTGGGTTAAATTCTGGAATAAATTGTTATTAGGGACGATATGTTCCGGTTTGAAAAGCTGATGAAAAGAAAATGGTTTTTGCTTAGAGAGTAGCATGATGAAAGTCATCAACTAAATCACAAATTAAGATAACTAAGAACTCTTCCGGAACAGTGACTGAAGGGGCAGGATCTTTGAAAAGATCAGAGAATTTCCATAGTATGTCCTATGGAACAATCTCTAGCTACAAATGTATTCTTAGCCCTAGTTCTTTGAAGTGTTGGTGCCAAAAATTGTGTCTTAATCAGTCTCGATACCTCTTCTCCCCAGTCCATTTCATGTATTTCAGTGACTTGTCTAAGATGGCTAGTCCAAGGCTAGTATATGAACCTAATTAAATAAGGAAAGGACTGTCAGCACAGAGATACTGATCAGATCTCTGGACTCCCAGCCCATGGAGTCATCAATTTATCATGATTGAAATGGATCTTAGAGACTATCCAGTTCAAGTCCTTCATTTTACTTGTGGGTAAATGAAGACCCAGAGAGAAAAAAAAAATTTGGCTAAGGTTACCCAGGAAAAGTAGAGAATCCTTTTTATTACATTGTGCTGCCTTCCAGAAAGGGCAGAAGCAAAAATATGGTCATTATATTATCAAGCAACCAAGCAAGCTGTAAGCAATTTTAAAGTGCCTAATATATATTCTAGGCACTAAGCTAGAAACTCGTGTTACAAAGATTTAAAAAAAAAAAGAAAAGAAAAGAAATGGTCTGACTCCCAAAGAGCTTAAATCTATTGGGGGGGGTGAGGGGGAGAAGACAACTTGTGCATATGTAGTTGTCTTTATATTGTAAATATATAATAAGTACATACCAAAGAAATAAGGTGGACATGAAACCTAGAAATTTATTGGTATAGGAATTCCAAGACGAGGAAACTCCATCCACCAAAAGAGGCTGGCACCTTCCCAGCAACTTACATAATCTTAGAAAATTGCCTAGAGCAGTGATGGGCAAATTTTTTAAAGATGGGGCCAAAGGAAAGGGAAATGCTCATCTGTCAGTCTGTTTCTAAGGCAACTCTGAAGTTTCATTGTATTGTATCCTACTCATTGTATTCGTCAGATTAGGAATAATGTATGGAGGCCGGATAGAACATTTCAGGGCCCCCCCCCCACCATCTGGCCCGCAGGCTGTAGTTTGCCCATCACTGGCCTACACTATTGAGAGGTTAAATGACTTGGCCAGGTGTCACACAGCCAGTATATGTCAGAGGTGGGACTTTCAAACTTAGGTATTCTTGGCCAGCTTACTTACCCTATGCCACAGTCTCTCACAGAAGAAATATAAGGTAGTCTAGGAGTAAAGACCCTAATAAAAAAAAAAAACAGGAAAGGTTCATGTAGAATGTGGCACTTGAGTTGAGTCTTGACAGAAGCAAGGAATTCTCTAAGATGGACATGAGAAGGAAATATAGGGCACAGCCAGTGCAAGCCACTGAGGAAAGAGACGGCTCACTGTATATAGTAATCAGACGAGTGTAAGAGGGGAAAATGGGAAAATTATGGTTTGACTGGATATTAAAGTTTGGTCACCAGGGATCGATTACTCAATTCCAAATAAGAGGCCCAAGTCAGGATGACTTTTATGGTGGTTTATTTACACCTAGGAAGGTTGAAGGTAGGGAAAATGAGAGAGAGAAACTCTGGCCTGGATCAGAGGCTTGACCAGGGAGGTTTCAGAGGCCCAGCAGAGGGGCGCAGAGGTTAATTAAACAAGGCTTCTAGCCACAAGGCCTTTTACAATTAGTGAGGCAAGAGAGGCCTCCCTGAGGGTAGAGCCTCCAGAAACACCAAGGGAGGAGAAAGGAAGTCAGCCTAACTTACCCTTGTGACAATTCAGAGGGAAGCAGTCTGAGGTCTTGCCAGAGACCCTTCAATACCAAGTTCAAAACGCCAAAAGCCCTCCAGGAAGTTACCATCATATTTAAAGATAGCAGCTTTCCTCACTTCCTGCGTCCACCTCCAGTTTCATATGGACAAATGGCAGCCTCAACACTGTTTTGGACTGCCCAGAGGGTAGTCACTTGTCTTTGATTTGTCACTTACCAGCACATGTGGGTCACAGACCTCCCCCTCCCCACTTAATTCTAAGTTGGGTGGGGTGACATTATTTCTGGTGGCTAAAGTCTAAACAATGAATGAGGGTGAGCTAATTCCATTTACACGCTAGACCAGTGATGGGCAAACTACAGTGTGGGCCAGAGGTGGCCCCCTGAAATGTTCTATCCGGCCCAACAACACTATTCCTAATCTGACGAATACAATGAGTAGGATACAATACAATGAAACTTAAAAAGAGTTGCCTTAGAAACAGACTGACAGATGAGCATTTCCTTTCCCTTTGGCCCCCTCTTTAAAAAGATTGCCCATCACTGGACTAGACCATAGAGTGTAAGAATTGTGGTGGTAATGTATAATGATGGTGAAAAAGTAGTTTGGAGTCAGGTTGTATTGTGTTTTTGCAAACTAGAATTTATATATGATCTTAGAGACAATAGGGAGCCAACAAAGTTTATTGATTAGTAGAGTGACTTACTCAATTCTGGACTTAATCACTGACAAAAAAACTCTACACAACTTTAGAAGGGGGAAGATGGTAGAGTAATCCAAGCCTGGGGTTTGTCAAGGGAAAATCTTGATGGTATAAGGAGGCAAGAGACTCAAGAAAAGAGAATGTGTAGAATTGAATAGGTTCAGGGAGTCAAATGGGGAAAAGGAAGAGAGCCAATGGAGGGTGATATATCGCCTGGGGAAGAAGAACTGAGAGGGTAAAATGATTAAAAGTCAGTCACAATATGGACAAAAAAAAACAGGGTTTGGGCTTGTAAGAGAGAGGGAGAGAGAAAGAATGACAACAGATTCTGAGTAGAAAAAGGAATTTTATGAACATAAAACAGAAGTTCTTACTGCCACTTAGGGATGGTGGTAAGATCTAGGGAGTCAAGTAGGTGGCTCAGTGGATACAGCAATGGGCCTGGAATCAGGATGTTTTGGTGATGGAATACTCTTCTGCTATAAGAAATGATGAACAGGATGATTTCAGAAAGAATTGGAAAGACCTACATGAACTGATATAGAGTAAAATAAGTAGAACTGGGAGAACATTGTACATAGTAGCAGCAATATTATGGAGTGATCAACTGTGATAGACTTAGCTACTTTCAGCAACACAGTTTTCCATGACAAATCTGAGGGACTTATGACAAAGAATGTTATCCACCCCCAGAGAAGGAACAGTTGGAGTCAGAATGCAGATCAAAGCATATAGTTTTTCACTTTAGTTTATTTGTGTTTTTATTTTGGGGTTTTGGTTTTATATGATTATTCTCTTACAAAAATGAATAACATGGAAATATATTTTGCATGATAATGTATGACCCAGATCAAATATTCACCAGCTATGAGAGTGGGGAAGGAAGGGAAGGAGGGAGACAATTTGGGTCATATAATTTCAAAAACTTATGTGGAAATTTGTTATTACATGTAATTAGTAAAATATCTATTAAAAATAAAATGGATTTTAAAGGCAAAAAAAAAATGTTGGGGGAGACATGCCCAAGATGACACTGATATTTCGATGCAAAATGATCTCCCATTCCCTACCACCAACTCCCTGGGAGAAAAGAAAGGGAGGAAAGCAAAAACAACACACAAGTTTACTAATAATTAAAGTTATATAGCTAAGATATTTTCTTCCCTTTGTTTCAGCTCTCTGCCCAAATGTCATGAACCAACGACACCTTGGAACTCTCAGGTACCTCTTCTACAAGAGGTTTGTTGAGGTATGCCTGCATAGCGCATGCAAGATGTTTATTGCTAAGAAGTTGTGTCCATGTTAAAAAGGACCTCTACTTCTCTTCTTCTAAGGAAATACAACATAATCCAATTTCATATATTTCTGACCATTGGATATATGCCTGGCATACAGTAGGCACTTAATGAATGCTTGCTGATTAATTGATTGATAAAGTCATCAAGAATATGGAAGAGAAATACAGTTTACCTGTATCTCTATCATTGGCTTTAGTCAATCCATCATAAGCATTTAATGCTGTGCCAAATTTTCTTTGGAGTCCTATGAAATCCTCCCCTCTGCTGTATAGTAGATAGCATTGCCTGCTATTCTGGATAACACTTTCCACTTGGATTCAAAGGTGCAAATTTTGGAAGACATTCTGTTCTGCTTCCTATAGCACAGCCAAATGTGGACTTCTGCTCCCTTCAGATTGAAGAAAAGGTTGAATACTTGCATAGATAAAATGAATAAAAATGGCCATGACTGTGTGTGCCTCATGTCACCTTAGAAAGCAAAGACCTAGAGTCCAGGGGTCACTCTTACTTTCCTGACTCAGAGATCCTGGCTCGGCTACTAAGGTGTGTGACTTTAGGCAAACCATTTCACTACTCTGGGCTTCAGCATCCTCCTCTGCAAAGCCAAGTACCTGGACCAGATACTCTCTAAGTCCCTTACATCTATCACTCCATAAGTTGAGCTATGGCCTTGGTTCCTGCTTTCTTGGTGTGGATAATCTGGAGATGATAATATGTGCTCACATGAAGGGAGCCCCTGTGGACTGAGGGATACATCCAAGTGACTGCAGTCTGTTCCTCTCCCCTTCCCCAGTGGATGTCACAAGAGCTCACATCAGGTTGGCTTGTGAGTAGAGGGGAAAATAATACACCCCAGATCCTAATAATTCTTCCACATTTTGGGGTGAAGAGAAGGCCACTAAGGGGAACTGACAACACAGAGAAAACCACCACCAAGCCAACTTTCAGGTGTTGCAAATTTAACAGTTGTTTTGAAAAGGCTCTCTAGACCATCATTCATTGCCTGTGAAGAACATCATATTCCTGGGAAAAGTATCTGTATTTTTAATAACCCTGTGCTTCCGATCTGTAGCTCAGAATCCTTTCCAGGACAAAGATGTAGGCAAGCGATATGGTACAATCGTGGAATGAGCCTTGGCTCTGAAGTCAGAGGACCTGGGTTCAAATCCCACCACAGATACTTACATGACCTTGGGCAAGTCACTGAACCTCCATGAGCTTCAGATTCCTCAACTGTAAATTGTGTGGGTTGGACTAGATGGTCACTCAGATCCCTTTCAGCTCCATGTCCATGATCCTATGATCTCTTCTAATGGTTTTCAGCTAGAAATCACATCTGAATCCTCTGGCACTTGGGATCATTTACATACATTAGAGGGTGAGTGACTTTTTTTAAAAATTAAAGGACTAGAAATCTCCCTAAGGAGTCTCCATTCATCTCGCAGATTCCCCTGAATCATATAAAACATACATGTAGTGTAAAAAAGTAATTGCATTTCCCCCAGGATGAATATCAGTAGAAGCAAAGAAAAAAAACAGACCAAATTCTTTCGTATTTATCAACAGTTTCAAAAATATAAAGAAGTAAATAATTGCTTTTGCATCCATTTGTTTTGTGCTAAAAACATGCTATTTGGCTTTAATATTGTTATCTTCAGCATTAATTAGTCTCCTCAATTAGTCTGTCATTATTCATGGCAAGCAGGTTTGGATTAGAGTAATGTGAAAATGTTGGCTCCCCAAAAGGCTAAGAGACCTACTTTATATAGTGGAGCAGTTTTTCTGGGGTGTGTGTGTATGTTGTGTGTGTGTGTATGAGTGTGTGTAAGTGTGTAACTACCTCACAACCAATGGTCTTATGGTAAAAAAAATTTAAAAATAAATGTTACATAAAATCCTAGAAAAATTAAAACTACTTTACTCATCTTTATTCATTGTATTATCTAAATCACAACCCAAGATGCATTTGGACAAATATGTAAAAAAGCCACAATGAGGGCCAATTTGAGATGCCCTTTGGAAAAAATAGCTGTTTTCATAGTTTGAGAGCTAGAGGAGGGCTTCAGAAATCATCTGATTCAACTATATCATTTTATGGTTAATGAAACTGAAACTGAGGCCCCAATCTAAGCTCACACATGTAAAAATGGCAAACCTAAGATTTGAACTCAGGTCCTCTGTACCTAAATCCAGAGCACTTTCTGCATGCCCACCCCTGGGTTAAGGTTTCATTTGGAATTCATTCTTCTCATCCCAGAATAACTAGGCATTGGCCACTTGGTGTATTGTTGAGGAAAGACTGTGTAAGAAACTGGAATTCCTGTATTCCACTCTTTTGAAGGAAAAAATTGTCACTGGGTATATTTTGAATTGGATATGTTCCCCTTATGTCTAGAGTTTGTGTGTTGACATTAGAAAATTAGTTCTGTAATATATTTCAACTAAATTACTGTGAATCTTGTAGTCATGTGAAAGAACTATATTTCCTTTCATGTCTAATGCCTTTACAACAGAGGATTTATTTAAGAAAATAGTTATATTTCTGTTTTATTTGCCTTTCAGAAAAGTATGACCCAGGAGAATTGGGAAGATCACATTCAAGTGAGTTGAATGCATTATCTATCTGAGTAATTAATTCACTCTAAACATGTGTGAGCAGTAAGCTTAGAGCCCTGGACTAAACTCTCTTTGACCTGTTAAATTGGGCAACAGAGCCTATAGAAGAAAAAGATTTGGGGCTTTCTGTAGTATGTAACAGACTAAAGGAATCTTGCCAGCTTCCTAGGAGTCTGGCTCTTTTTGCATGCTAGATATATGGTCCTATCTCAACTGTGTGCATATGCAGCCAGGCAGAAGCAGGAATTTTAATGTCTTTTTATTACTGTGAAGATACATAAGGCAAGAGGAGACTAAAAACCTACTTGGCTATATAAAAATGTAAACCATAAGATGATGCCATTTTCTTTGAAATATGATAAGGTATATTTTTATTCACTTCTATCTTAAGGCACAAATCAGCCTTTTTAGATGTGTACTATTCTACACATCTACACATCCTAAAAAGGAATATTAGTAGATAGGATCAGTCTACATGGAGGAGAAAGTTTGAATCAGGGCTTGAAAAGGAATGAATCTAATTTTTAACTTTGGTTGAATTCCCACAACCTGACAAAACTACATTATTGCTTTTTAACTCATTGAAATTTTTTGTCATCAACTGAATTGGTTTAAAGCTATGAATAAAATCATACATTCATATCTACCTCTTCAAAGATGTCCATAAAAAACACTTTTCTGCCTCTGGACAGATAAGCCATTTTGCTATGCGCACACACACACACACACACACACACACACACACACATACACACACATTGTTTTTACACATATATTTAAAAACATAGTTTATTTCTCTGAAGAATACTTTGAAATTTTGTTAGGATAACGTTGCTTTGAAATGAGGCTGTCAAGGCCCTCACAGTAGCAATGGCTGTAGACACATCTGTTGTGAAACTCCAAATCTTGGTATTTACTCAGCCTTCTGAAAACTAATGCTTAGTTCTGGCTCCATTACCAAAAAGAAAGGGCTGGAACTTTGTGCTAAGTAGCGAGTAGAGGACATCTCCTAGATTAGAGTAATACCTCTTTTCAAGCCATGGGTTTGTACATGGGGTGCACAGCATTACCAGATGAACATAAAGGAAATATTCTAAGCTCCTTATAAATCATATCCCACAAGCATCAAAATGAAAGATAAATGAAATTAGGGGTTCTCTGTATGCTGTACAAGGAAGCCACAAAGTAAATTTATTTTCACAAAAAACTACTGGCTTTTTATTCATTTGGAGTAGCCACAACAGGAGACAGTTGATAAATCTTGTGATATAATGTGCATATCTTTCTGGCAATTTTCTAATCAGCACAAGCCTCTTAAATTCTGCAAGGAGCTTTCCAGCTATATGTCCTAACCCTGATCTTGACAAGAGAAATGGTTCTCTGACCTTACATGAAGGAAGTAATAGCCCCTTTCAGAACTTCTGAGATCACAAATAAACCATTCCTCAGGCAGGTGTGTTTCTCATTCCTTGGGCAAGCTGAATAGAAAAGCAAAGGTAATGTAAGCAATGATCTATGATCTTTTATGAAACCTCACTGACTGATTGGCTTGATTGTAGAGCTGTACAGTGACCTCAAATTTCACCACTCACCATGGTCTTTGTCCTGGGCTCACTTCTCTTCATTCTCTCAATTGGCTCTTTAGGTAATCTTATCAGCTCCCATGGGTCCAGTCTTTGTGTAGATGATTCTCAGATCTATATATCTAGCCCTAATCTCTCTACTGACCTGAGCTCCAGTCTTGAATCACTAGCTGCCTCTTAGACATTTAAAATTACATATTCTTTAAGCAGCTCAGGTTCAACATGCCCAAAATTCTTTGCCCCCTAAATCCTCCCCTCTTCCTGACTTCTCTGTACTATCAAAGGGCTCCACCATTCTTCCAGGCCCCCAGGTCTTTATTGGTTTCCCAGAGTTGGACAGATATGGTTCTCAAGTCTCTCCCCACTTCAATTCATTTTCTACTCAGCTACCAAAGTGATTTTCCCAAAGCATACACCTGATCATGCCACTCCACTTCCTTATTTAATAAACTCCAATGATTCCTTATTACATCCAAGATCAGATATATTTTTTTCTCTTTGGCATTTAAAGTCCTAAAGACCCTAGACCATTCCTCCCAATTCTAGTCTCTTATACTTGACTTCCCTCCCTACACACTATGATCTGACTTCTCTGGCCTTGCTGATAGGCAAACACAGCACCCCACCCCCTTACTTTGCATTAGCTTAACCTCATGCCTAGAATGCTTACACCCCTCACCTTCACTTCCTGCCTTCACTAGGTTCCTTCAAGACTCCTAATTAAATCCCACTTCTTTTAGCAGGCCATCCCCTATCCTCCTGCTCTCACCATTTTGCTAGTGCTTTTCTCTCTGATATTACTCCCTCCTTACTTTACCTTCCTTCCCCCTCCCTCCCTCCATCTGTCTCCCTCTCTCTCTGTCTCATGCTCTCTCTCTCTGACTCTCTGTATTGCTCCCTCTCTCCCTCTCTGTCTTGCTCTCCATACACACATCTACCTTTCTGTATTAATAATCTTGTATATACATGGTTTGCATGTTGTCTTCCTTATTAGAATGTGAGCTACTTGAGGACAGAGGCCATGTTTTTGCCTCTCTTTGTATATCACAGTGCTTAGCATGTAGTAAGTGCTTGTGTTGACTGACCAACTTTTATACAGGCCCAGAGAATTATATGAGAGAAAATGCAATCTCTCAGTTGGGTGCAGAATTCTTGTACTGTAAACTTCCTTATCAGCATGATTCTGGATTAGGAAAAAAAATTAAATATACATAAATAAACAAAAAAGTATATAAAGATTAGAATTAAACTTGAACATAAACTGGTCTTGATTGTAAAAGAAATCGAAAGATCACTATTGTAGCAATTAGGTGGTGCCTAGAGAGCCAGACCTGGGAGGTGCAGGGTTCACATTTGGCTTCAGATACTTCTAGAGTAAGTCACTTTGCCCAATCCTTACCACTCTTCTCTCTCAGATCCAATATCTAATATCAATTCTGAGACAGAAAGTAAGAGTTTTTTTAAAAGGTTACTGTTGGGTGTGTGTGTGTGTGTGTGTGTGTGTGTGTGTGTGTGTGTGTGTGTGTGTGTGTGTGTTATAGATCATGATATAGATCAACAGAAATACTGGATAATAGATGCCTCTAGGTTCATAGAAAGTTGAAAATTTGGTTTTTACCCCATGAAGGCCCTAATGAGAGATAGAACCTGACTGGGCTGAACAAAGACCTGGGTTTTGTTCCTTAAGGCTCCCAGTGTTTAGTAAATTATCGAGTGGAAAAGAAACCTACAGGTAACATCCACATAGTCCCATCTGCATTAGCAAGACATGTCACCGTGTCAGCAGAAGACATCTGTGTGCATCTCCAAAACCAAATAACAATGATCCCAGATTAAGGACCAGTCTTAAAATACTGGCAACTCTTGCTTGATCTTTATGGATGAGGAGGCACTAAGCTGAGAAGGAAGCAGGAAGGCATGCAGTGGCATAGATCCCAAAGAAAGAACTTGCTGAAACATCTCTTAAGGAACCCCCTTTCTTCCCCAAGATACCTGATGATGCCTCCAGGCCCACTTTTCTCTGATTTAAAACAGTAATGATTGTGATTTGAGTTTTCCAGCCCTTTCCTCTGAGGTTAAAGTGGGAAGGAGACAATGGCCTTAGCAGACAGACAGGGTTTAGAAAAAATCTCCTTGTTTCTTCTCTGGCATTGTAGTATTTGTACTACAGTCTGGGAGGGGCTGTCAGAGAGCCTCTGACTCCCCTAAATGCCTTACCAGCACTGTTAGGGAAATGATTAAGGGAAGGTCTGACAACCTGGAAAAAAAACAAGTGAATTAGCTTCTCCGTGCCAAATTAAATTTGACCTCAGGCTGGCATTCAAGGTCCCCTGTGATATTACCCAAATTTATCATAATGTGAGTCTCTTCCTCACATTGCTGTAGCCAAACAGAAGCACTTCGCGTGCCTATGCTTTCCCACCTCTATGCCTTTGGTCCCCTTCCCTCTTTCTGGAATGCCCTTCCCCTCATTCCCACCAATTAAAATTTCATCATTAACACTAAGAGGTGGCATTATGGTGAAAAGAATCCAGAAGATCTGAGCTTGAATTCTGGCTCTGCTGCTACCTATCTATGTGAGCTTGATGAAAATACTTGTAACTTTTCAAGACCTTAGTGTTTTCCTTATCTGTCAAGTTGAGGGGTTGGACCAGAGGGTCTTGAAGTTTCTTTTTAGTTCTCAGTGGTGTGACTGTCTACATTCTATGGTTATATCAAATAATTTTAAATATAAGTTTGTTCTTGGTTGGCCCTCGGACATCTTTGGTTATGCAGAGATTTTTGTTGTTATAGTGTTGTCTGAGACAAGAGTCAGAGCCCACGCTCAGTCTCTCCTTACTGCTTGGGGAAATGAGGCGTGTGTGACTTGAGGGTTCTGCTTCTTGGGGCACAAGGACAATCTAGTGATTTTGCTTGCAAAGCTGTCTTTGTTATTCTTAATGTTTACATGTTCCAGGCTAGAGAAAACCCAAACCTTTGACCATTATCTTAGCTGACTCTCTTCAGGTGCTTTTGGAATGTAGCCATCTCTGCTTTGTACCCCAGCAGCTGTGGAACAGCTGTATAGGAACCCTGCCCAACTATTTAAGACTCAAAGTGAAGAAAAACAGCGCATCCAATTGAGACTTCGAGGGGAATCTCTGGCTGAATGCAATCCCTTTTTTTGGAGTTTTGCCAGGATGCTCTCCATTTCAGTCCCATATATGGGGTAAGGGTCCTTGCTGTTTGTAATTATGTGGGAGTCACAAAGCTGTTCAATATTGCTTAAGAGTGCATTGGGACTTAGACCAAAGGTGCACCCCAAACACCTGTTCCCATTTTGTGTGCAGCATGTGTGTCCTGCCCAGTTCACATGGGAAGTCCATTTCAGAGCATGAACTAGTCCCTGACCTCCTAAGGCTCAGGCCTTCATTTTCTCTTGACTAGACCAGCTCCATTCCTCAGGCTGCTGACCTCTCATGCCTCAGAAGAGCCTCACTATAGTGATGAAGGCCTCCTGCAAAAGCCAGCTGCTGACCTAGCTCAGCACTGGGGACCTGCAGAGCCTCTCCTCTGGCTTCTCTATTGTCAGTCAGAGGCTTTATGGATTTGTTTGCTTTTCTACTTTAAATGATTTTACCATGAAAATCAAATGATTTTAGCACATGAGCTTTGCTCTCAGAGGGCTCCAGAGGCAGATGCCAGCAATTTGTAACAAACATATAACCATATTCCCACAAAACCTTTAGTTTAGTGGCAAGTAAATTGTGCCAGATGTGAGCTTCGGATGTTAAAATATGTTGTTTGTTGGCATCATAGAATCATTAGAAGAGGATTTTGAGAGTCATTTTGACTCTTCAGGGAGTAACAGTGCTAGATCATCCCATGATGGTGGGAGTGGAGATTAGACTTGCTATAGGGATCTCAGGTTCAAACCTCATCACTTCCTTTGGTAATATACATTCATGGACCTAAAAACTCAGTTATGAACTTCTCCTCTGTGCCTTAACATCATTCCTCATATTAGTAGTTTTCACCTGTTTCTCTTTCTTTAGAAGTAGGTCAACAAGTAGATAAAACAGTTTTAACTTCCTTCTTCACATACTTCTTTGCAAGCCTTCAGTGATGGACTTGTTAGCCCATTTGAGCTTATTTGCTCCTCGTGCAGCTTTTGTTAGCTAATGAAGAGAATTTTATCTATACTTTCCACCAGGGACTCTGATAGGTGAGCCTTTGCTTTATCCCCAGCTCCTCCCCAACAGAAATTTGGACTCCAACCCCAGGAACCACTCTGGACACGAAGAGGTGAGCCTTTGTTTTCTCTTGCCCAGAATTAAGCTTCCACCTCACTTCCCAGGCCATCTGCTCCAGACCTTTCCTTAACTTTCCAGCTCCAATTTATGGGTTGCCTTCTAGAATTATAATGTAAGCTTCTTGAGGGCAGAGATTGTCTTGCTTGCTTATATTTGTATCCCCAGCTTTTAGCCTAATGCCTGGTATAAATAGGTGCTTACTTAAATGCTGTCTCTCTTTTCCTTGTCTCTCCCTCTTCTCTTCTTTTCTCTCTTTACTTCTTTAGCTATGCCTTTTAGAGGTAGAATTGTTTGTCTGATATCACCAACATTGCCCATTTCTTTTCTTTTTCTAATTAAGTGATGGATATGCCACAAATGACAACTGGGGAGACTGAACTGGCTACATAAAACCACTTAACTGTACTCTCATTTCACCCCACATTTTCATATTTTGTCCACCAAAATATCTTAAGAGATACATGCCTAGTTAAGATCTAGAGGTGCCATATCTTCGGTCCTACCCTAGTTAACTCTTTCAAAAAAGAGAATGCAGGTATTTTATCATGACTTGTTCTCCCTGAATCCATGTGGATTATTAGTGATTGCTGCTTTTCTTTCTAAGTGCTTATAAACTAGCTCTTTAGTAGTCTGCTTGAGAATTTTGATAGGAATATAATTCTAGAAAGGTGTAAATATTAAAGAGCTCAGGGAATGCTTAGTTCAGTGCTTAGAGTTTATAGGAGACCAGAGACAACCTAATAAGAGATCAGGTTTGTTTGAATGCTCCAGTGGTCATAAGTGGTTCCTGACCTATCACTGGCACTAAGTTTGCCTAGATTTTAAAATACTCTTTCAGGTAGCTGATTTAGTCATTATCACTCCTAAATCATGGTCAAGATAGAAGGGGCCTCAAATATTTAAACTAATATAACATGCTTAGAAGAGATATTTTTACTTAGCAATTTATACTTTTGTCGCAAATCTTTTGTAATCTCTTGAAAATCCTCACTCAGCATTCTCTCCTCTCAACAGTAATGAGACAATCCATTCCTGCAGCAATTATCCTGACTCATTAAATAGCTTGTAATAGATCAGTACCTCTCTTAGAGCTGCTACAAGATACACATTGGCTTCTGTGAGGATTGGGCAAGTACCCAGTATTCACAAAGGAGTATGGACTATCTACAGTGGGTACTTGGCCTCATTATGCATTTAGACAAAATTACTTGACTAGTTTAGTGCTAGGAAGAGAGCCAAATAAATCCACAACTATTTAGAGGTTAACAAAAAGGTGTGAGTAAGCTTGGGGTTGGGGGAGGGGTGAGATTCTCTTCACTGAGAAGTCATATAAATGGTAAGAAACAGAAAACTAATCTTCACTCATTCTCTCTGAAAGAATGCATATCTCTGAGGAATGTTGTAATTATAGATTTAGGAAATCAGGCCAGTTTGCCAGAGTGTGAATTTCAAGATTTATTCATTCTGCGTTCTCAAGCATTGCTTCACCAGAACAGAAAGCACCCAGAGTTGAAATGCACCAAGAGGGATTAAAGCAGAGAGAAAATCACTGCAGGTACTTCCATTCATGAAAGATCCTGCAAACATACTTATGCTGCTTTGGCTCATAGCCAGATGAGTTCCCAGAACCCTGGAAAACATGGAAAAGTGTAATCTAAACCTCTCTTGTGAACACTGACTTCCACTGTGTGTTGAAGAAGAGCATCAATGGGGCTGTAATGCAGTTCCACCATTCTCCAGGTGTTCTTTGTAGGGAACTTTCTCAGTATACAGAGACAAATAGAATTAGAATCTCAAGTCAGTTTAGTCTTAGAAAACAAAAAATAAATGCGTAAGTGGAATTCTGTGGGCTGTCTCACAACTTCATACACATGCAGAAGTTTCGAATCACTATAGAGTTGTTCCTAGTCTAAATGAAAGCAAATGAAATTGAGATCTGCTTAGAGGCTTTGTACATATTAAAGGAAGCCTAGAGATCAGGTCAAAACCTCTTGGAAGGATGGGGGAGTGGGGAATAGATGACATTACATATCATTTAGATAACTCAGTGCTAAACCATAAAACCCAAGAGCTGAAAGAACCTCAGAGGTCACCATAGCCAAACCCTTCATTTTATAGTTGAGAAAACTAAGGCCCATGAGAAAGTAGTTCACACAGCCCAAGAGTTAAAATTCAGAAGTTCTTATAAAGCAATGTAATAGACCTGAAAGTGGTCGGTTAGCTCTGGTATGGGTAAAATGCAAGATAATGCAATTAGGGTGGAAAGAATTCAAATTATACTTTGAAGATCATGGATTTAGAACTTTAGGAGCTACCTCGTCCGCTCCCCCCCCCCCCAGCTTACAATTGGGAAAGCAAAGGCCTAGAAAGCATAAGCAACTTATGCAAGTAGGGGTGATAGAACAGGTGGGGGTTGTATCTAGGTCTTCTGTCTCTAGCTCTCTGACTCTTCTTTTTTTTTTTTTTAACCCTTGTACTTCGGTATTATCTCATAGGTGGAAGATTGGTAAGGGTGGGCAATGGGGGTCAAGTGACTTGCCCAGGGTCACACAGCTGGGAAGTGGCTGAGGCCGGGTTTGAACCTAGGACCTCCTGTCTCTAGGCCTGACTCTCACTCCACTGAGATACCCAGCCGCCCCTCTCTGACTTTTCTTACTGTACCACATTGTGTTTTTTTTTAAACATTTATTAATAATCATTTTTAACATGGTTACATGATTTATGCTCCTACTTTCCCCTTCACCCCCCACTCTCCCCCCACCCATGGCCGACGCACATCTCCACTAGTTTTGTCATGTGTCCTTGATCAAGACCTATTTCCAAATTGTTGGTAGTTGCATTGGTGTGGTAGTTTCGAGTCCACATCCCCAATCATGTCCACCCCGACCCATGCGTTCAAGCAGTTGCTTTTCTTATATGTTTCCTCTCCTGCAGTCCTTCCTCTGAATGTGGGTAGCATCTTTACCATAAATCCCTCAGAGCTGTCCTGGGTCATTGCATTGTTGCTGGTACAGAAGCACATTGTCTTTTGATGAAAATTTAAAGCTCTACTGATTAGGCTTTCAAAGCTCAAGACAAATTCATTCTTTTTTTTTTTTTTTTTTTTTTTTTTTTTTTTACATTTTTAAACACTTAACTTCTGTGTATTGGCTCCTAGGTGGAAGAGTGGTAATGGGAGTCAAGTGACTTGCCCAGGGTCACACAGCTGGGAAGTGTCTGAGGCCGGATTTGAACCTAGGACCTCCTGTCTCTAGGCCTGACTCTCAATCCACTGAGCTACCCAGCTGCTCCAACAAATTCAATCTTGCCAGTCTTTGTTTAGGTGTACAGGAGACTGTCATTCTTGGATTATAAACTGTGATCTAGAAATCCAAATCCCGCATCCTTTGAATTGTTTTCCAGTCATTGTCTTCTTAAACAGCTGTTCACCTACCTAGGTCAGTTGAAACCCAGGGAAGGTATGGGGGGATTAGCCCATTGTAGTGTGACTGCCAAATAATACAACATGCAGGTTCCAAAAGAATTGAAAGAAACTCCTGGATGAAAGATCAGATTTTGAAAGGAAGCCAGTAATGTTTAGGGTTCTCCTCTAACCTGTGAGATTGGTTCCAAGGAGGCAGCTACCCAGTTGTTACAACATTTCCTTTGGTTCAGCTGTCAGTAGCAGAATTCTAGGTCAGATGGCCTATGAGGATGAGCCAGAGATGTGTGCTAATTCTTAATTATTCATACTAATGGAAGAAAAAATAAGTCTAGATGATTTTTAAATGTGATTTAAAATGTTTTTACCAATTACATGTAATAAATTTCCACACAAGTTTTCCTAAGTTACATGATCAAACTTATCTCCTTCTCTCCCTTCCCTTCCCCATCCTGGTACTGGCAGGCAATTCAATCTGGATTATACATGTATTATCACACAAAACATTTACATATTGTTCATATCTTAAAAAAACCAAACACCAAAGCATAAAACCAAATAAACAAGTGAAAAATCATATGCTTTCATCTGCATTCTGACTCCTCCAGTTCTTTCTCTGGAGGTGGATAGCATTCTTCTTCATAAGTCCCTCAGAATTGTCCTGGATCATTGTATTGCTAATAGTAGCTAAGTCTGTCACAGTTGGTAAAAGATAATGATTAATCCAAAATTTGCCATTAGTTTTGGAATATAGCTGGAGACCCACATCCAAATAAAGACCCATATGGACTGTGTTATTTAGAATTACTGGGGTTCTATTTGGAAGTATTGAGCCTCAAGATATATAGTGTTTGACAAACTTCCTGTGGACATGTGGGGGACCTTGGAATGACATTTCCCGTGGTCCAATGGGTTTCCTGTTTTAGATGACATCTTCAAGGAAAAGGACGTCTTTAAATATTGGGAAAGGGCTTTGACCTTCCTTTTTGCTACCTGAGCGAGCTCGCTGGCGTACAAGACAGACAAGATGGAAGGAGATAGGTACTGGCAGGCATTTTGAATAGATCTTAGCCAGGCACGTGATCCATTTATCTCTATCAGCATGGCTTTAATTAAATTACTATTTTCCCTTATAATTTCAGCCTTCATCATTTTTAAAAATAACAGGACACTTATTAGAACCACTACACTATGCTTTTGGACTTCCTCATGTTTCACTCTGTAGGTGGTAGACTGAGGCCAGCCTGAACAGTGGTACATAGTGAGCTCCAAATTGGAAAGAGCTCAGCCTAGCTTTGATGAAGAGTTCTGGAGCATTATTTTAATAAACTTGTTTATAAGTATTGACACATAAGCTCCCTTCCCTTTAAAAAAATAATAATCTTTCCAGTGAACAAACATTTATTATCTCTCCCTCTCACATCCTCTCTAATTGAACAGTTGAAAAAGGAAAAAAGCATCATAACAAATATGCAAAATTAAAGTAAAACTGATTCCCATATTGTCCACGTACAAAAATGAATGTTTCATTGTACATTTTAAATCCATCATCTCTTTAGTAGAAGATGGGTAGCATGCTTCATGTTTGGTCCTCTTATCATATTTTATCATCATACTGATCAGAGTTCTAAAGTTTTTTAAGTTTTTTCTTTATAATATATATAAGTTCTCTGCTTTGCATCAGTTCATAGACATCATCCCAGTTTCCTCTGAAACTATCCATTTCACCATTTCTTATGAAGCATGGATCATTATTTAGCCATTTCCCAATAGGTGGGCACCCCCTTAATTTCTAGTATTTTTGCTTTTTTTTAAAGATCTATAAATATTTTTTTACATATGGGTCCTTTTCTTCTTCATTTCATCTCTTTGGGGCATATACTTAGTAGGGTATTATTAGGGCAAAGGATATTTACAGTTTAGGTCATCACTCCATATTGCTTCTTTGAATGGCTAGACCAGTTCATAGTCCACCAACAGTTTACAAGTATGTCTATTTTCTGGCATCTCCTGCCAACAATTGTCATTTTCCTCTTTTGACAATTTTACTAACCAGTGGATTGAGATGGAACCCCAAAGTTGCTTTAATTTGCATTTCTCTAATGACTGGTGAATTGGAGTATTGTTTCATTGATAGCTCTAGTCTTTTCCTTGGAAAACTGCTTCCCCATATTTTATTTTTACCATTTGTTTATTGAGGAATGGCATTTATTCTTATAAATTTATATCAGTTTCTTTATATATTTTGGATATAAGAGAAATTTACTACAAAGGCATTTTCCCCTGGTTAACTTTGCATTTTAATTAAACTTATACAAAGAAATTTTAATTCTTTATAATCAAAATTATCGATTTTATCATCCAGTCTCACATCTCCGCCTGCCCATTGTACATCTAGACTTGGATTCCCATAGACTTAATCCCATCTTAAACTCAACATGTCCAAAACCAAAATCACTATCTTTCCCCACCAAACACTCCCCTGGTTATAAGCTCTTATCACCTCACTGTTGGACTATTGCAATAAACTTTCATTTGGTGTCCATGATTCAAGTTATTCCCTCCTTCAGTTCATCCTACACCTGTCAAAATAATCTTCCTAAAATACAGATCTGACCAGGTCACCAAATACCCCATTTAGTAAATCCTAGTGGTTCATGACCTTCAGCATCAAATATAAAATCCTTTATTTTGTCTTCAGACGCTTAATAACTTGACTCATTCCTGCCTTTCCAGTCTTCTCACACCTCATCTACAGCCCTGTTATTCCACAGTCCAGTGACACATCTCCTTGCTGTTCCTTGAACACTTCCTAACACTAGGCATAATCCTTTCCCTTCTCATTGCCAACTCTTGGCTTCCCTGGCTTCCTTCAGGTTCCAGCTATAAATCTCTTCCCTCTACAAGAAGCCTTTTCCAATCCCCCTTAATGCCTGCTAGTTTATACCATCTATGTCCTGTTTGTAAATGATTGTTTGCATATAGTCTCCTCCATTAGATTGTGATCTCCTTGAGAGCAAGGATTGTCTTTTGCTTCTCCTGTATCCCCATTGTCTACCCCCATTACCTGACACATGGTAGGCACTTATTAAATTCATGTTGATTGACTATATTCTGTGATACTCTCTGTCCATTTTTATATCATGAACTCTTCCCCATCCATAGCTGTGAAACTTAATTTTTTTCCTTATGCTTCTAATTTGCTTATGATGTCAAATTTTTTCTAAATCATATATCTATTTGGAGATTGACAATTGATGTCTATCTTGGCAATTGGTGTGAAATATTCTAACTTCCTCCATTTCCTTTCCTCACTCTCCTAGGTGGGGAGCAACATCTGGGAAGTAGGTATAAGTCTTGAAAAATCTTTGCCTAAAATATTCAAGTATGTTTATCTCTTCATTTATGAGTGTAAGGTATATCTTCTCCATCAGTCTTACCATCCACAATATGTCTACAATTTAGAAATGGAAATATTACCATTTAGGACAAGATATACTCAAATACATATCTATAAATTATAAGCTCATAAAGGCCAATCAAAGCCAAGGAATAAAGGAAAATAAAATGGAAATTTTATACAATTTGATATTTTCATAGGTAAGCAAGCATTTGTTTTTGTCAGAGAATAGTAGGCTTGAAGTCTAAACCCAAAAGGAAAGTATATTTTTTCTATAAATCCACTAAAATCTGATTATTGCTAGGAGTAAAATCTCACCCTGCAATTTAGAGCTAAAAGGGACATTGGATGTCATTTCTTCAATCCTTCATTTCACAGATTAGGAAACAGAAGTAGAAAGAGGTGAATTAGCCAGAGTAAAACAGATTTTAGTAAATAGCAGTTGGGAAGAGATTTGAAGGATACAAAGCATACAAAGAACTGGAAAATAACTTGAAATAAAGAGATTAATTTAGGGTTTTAGGAATATAAAAGAAACATTTGAACTATTTGTTCCTTGAATATGACATTTTGTCTTCCATATCTGTGCCCGTGCACAGATTAGAGGCCTCCCTCTCATGTACAAGGGCTGCCCCTCCCGGTTTTTGATGCTCTTGCCCTACTGAAATGTCTTTACATGTACTTTAGAGATATTTATCCATATGCATGTCATTGCCCACTCCCCATTCCCTTGAAAGAGATTATCATATTTTTTAACTCTTTATTTTGTTTTTGCTTTTTGCATGATAGGTGCGTGCTTAGTATTTGTTGAATTGAATTGATAGAGGGCAAGGTCAATGTCATTTGTATGTAGAGTGTAAAATAATGTGACATATTAACGGATTTCAGTGTTAGAAATTATTTCAAAAGATATCCACTCCAACTAGTACCTGAAAAGGTACAATCCTTTTCTACAGTATTTCTGATAAAGTCATCCTGCTTTTCCCTGAAGTCCTTTCTTGAAGGGGAACCTCTTGCCTTCCAAAGCATTACATCTCCTTTTTGGACATCTCTAATTCTTAGAAAGTTTTTCATTCCACTGAGCACAAATCAGCTTATCTTCAATTTCTACCCATTCTCCTAAATACTTCCACTTCATTGAAAGTCAGATTTTCTGGCATTTGTTTTTTAGTCATTTCAGTCATGACCAGCTCTTTGTGATCCCACTTGGGGTTTTCTTGGCAAAGATACTGGAACATTTGCCATTTCCTTCTCCAGATGATTTTATAGATGAGGAAACTGAGGCAAACAGGATTAAGTGACTGGCCTAGGGTCACACAGCTAGTAAGTCCCTAAGGCCAGATTTGAACTCGGGAAGATGAGTTTTCCTGACTCTAGGCTCAGCACTCTATCCACAGTTCCACCTAGGGGTATTCAAAGAAGGCTACTACCTCTAGTGTGAGGATTTGCTGAGCCCTTTTTCAGGGCTGTTCATCCATCTCTGGTGTCCATCTTTTACCCAACTCTCACTTGTGGCTCCAAGGTGCAGCACCCCAATAAAGCTGTCTTTATTATGAACCAAGGGTATACCAGGTAACTGAAGAGCCTCAATCCTGTCGATGTATTAGGGGGCTGTCTACCCCAAGCATGTAAAGACTTCCCCTGGCAGAATGAGCAGATGAGAACAGTTTGTTCCAGTGGCCATGAAGACAGCTAAGGCAGGTGCTATGGTGTACCTAGAGTTTGATAGACATTGAAGACACTGAATCCTGGACTATCTCCAGTCATCCTGACTTCTGTCTCACCACTGAACTTGGATGACTCTGAAAGAGAGAGCATTCTGCCTCACCTAAATCCATTTCGTGTGCTAGTCAGGACATCATCACCTGTGATGTCACTGGTCCTCTGCAAAAATAAAAGAAGAATGACAACAATCTTTTGCTTCTAGTTCTGCCAGATAGGGCCAAGCAGAGCAAGACTGCTCTTTCTATATGGCAGCCCTTCCAGTATTTGACTATAGCTATCAGATCCCTTCTAAGTCTTCCCTTTTCCATGTAATTCTCTTAACTAATATTTGTATCATAGAGTTTCCAGTGCCTCCAGCATCTAGATCACCTGCTTCTGGACATATTCCAACTTATTAATCTCCTTCTTAAAATGTGGCCATAAAAACATGGCTCTTATTCATTATCTTTTATGCTTATTTCAACATTTTTATAAATATATGATCTCTTTAATATCGATACATCTTCTGTCAGTATAGCTATATCATTCCTTCTCATCTGGTATGATTCTTTTCTATGTCTTTCCATAGATCCTCCATAGAGTTCATACTGCAAACCCTGGAGACCATCCTCTGTTGTGTTTTTTTTAAATAGTTTCTCAGTAGTGCAGCACACAGATTATCCATTTGTTAACCCTTATCCATGCTTTATTAGCAGCCTACTTTTGCATGTTTTGTTGTTGCCTTTTATAGCTCTTATTGTGCATTAATCATTGTTGGCAGGATCTTACACCTTATATCCATCATATGTCTTTCTATTGACATTTGCATCACCTGTAGTTTTTATCTTAATGTTCTCTTATTGACAACTGTGTAACAAAGCCAGGAGAATATTTGTGTTATGGATGTGATTTTATGATAGCCACAGTCCTTGGTCATTGAAAGCACTGCATATGAAATAAAGAATGTATATCTAATAAACTTTATTTAGTAATGGACTATTAGAAAACAGACTGCTAGCCTCATGAGATACTGGTAAGGAACCAAGAGTAAAATCACAAAGAAAATACTCCTATTTCTTTATGGAATATAAAGACCATTCAGAGCAGCAGAAACATCTGGCATTAGGACTGACTTAGAAAGTCATCTAGCCCAGGACTGAAACTGTGATGGGCTTCTGTTTCAGAGGAATGATCAAGAGACCTAATGGACTGATGATTCAGTGCAAAAGAATGTCGTTCTGAACAGAGAGAGAAAGAGAACGCGCAGAATAGCTTACTGCCTCCTGGGTGCCAAGGCAGAGGTGGGACAGGAAGGGCAAAGGATATCCTGAAGAATGTGAGGGAGTTTCCACGTATTGTAGTCCATGTGGGAACCTGGGACCCTGGGAGGAGGGAGCCTGGAAAGGCTCAAGGCTGTTTGGAGGATGGAAAAGACAGCAAAGGGAGGGGTCAACCCAGGGGATCTTCTTTGAGGTGGTTTAGATGCCACATATGAATGAGGCAAGGAGACAGCAGTTACTAAAGAACCAAAAGAGAGGGGCATTTAGTGTGTGACCAGTACAGAAAGAGACTTGTTTTGAAGCCTGAGAAAGCACATATCTGGATAGTCATACATCTTGTTAAATAAATGAAAATCCAGCCTTCTTAGTTTAAAAAAAATCAGTTAGTGGGCTTCTGATATGTCAGTCACAAGAGTTCTAGATCACAGATTTCAGAATTGGGAGAAATCTTGGAGATGATCTTGTTTTGTCTTCTCATTTTATAGATAGACAAAAGTTCATAGAATAGGATGTGCCTTCCCCAAGGTCATCTTCAGGTAGTGAGTGTCAGCACCATGGCATGGATCTCTTTACTTATATTCCAGGGATCTTTTCAGGACAGCTTGGTGGCACAGTGCCAGGAATCAGGAAGACCAGAGTTCCATTTTGCCCTTAGATACTTCCTAGTTGTATGACCATGGGCAAGTCACTTATCCACTCTCTTTCTCAGTTCCTCAGCTGTAAAATGGGGATAATAATAGCACCAACCACCCAAGGTTGTTGTTGTTAGGATCAAGTGAGGTAATATTTGTAAGTTAGCACAGTACCTGGCACCTACTAGGAACTTAATAATTCTTCTTCTCTTCCATATATTATGCTTACTTCCTTGAAACATAGTCATTGTCCTCAAAAATTTTCAGCATTTCCTATCGCCTAGAGCAGTGATGGGCAAACTTTTTAAAGAGGGGGACAAAGGAAAGGAAATGCTCATCTGTCAGTCTGTTTCTAAGGCAACTCTTCTGAAGTTTCATTGTATTGTATCCTACTCATTGTATTTGTCAAATTAGGAATAATGTCACTTGGCTGGATAGAACATTTCAGGGGGCTGCATCTGGCCTGCGGGCTGTATGTAGTTTGTCCATCATTAGCCTAGAGCATAAAATATATACTTCTTAGTCTGGCATTTAAGACCCTGTACAATCTGGGTCCCACTAACCTTTCCAGCCTTATTTTATATTATTCCTCTTCATGAAATTTATATTCTAGCTATACTGGGCTGTTGGGTGTTGGCTAAACTCTATACTCTGCCTTCTGTCCCTATGCATTTGCACAAGCTTTCCCCTTTTCCTAGAATGCATTTCTTTCTTATCTCTGCCTCTTCCAGACCCATCTCAGACATTGTCTTCTCCATGAAATTTTCCTTAATTTCTCCCACCTTCGTGTTATTGTTCTGTCACTTATTAATTTTCCTTAATGTCAAAGATCTGTGATTTGAGGATTGTGTGAACTTTGCACCAATGCTGATTACAACCTATCTATAACTTAGTAAATAAGTCTTAGGGAGTTGCCTGAGCCTCTGAGGTTAAGTGACTTGCCCATGGTCACATGGCTAATATATATTACAGCAGGACTTGCTAACTCTATGTATTCACTACACAATGCTACCTCTCAATTTTCTTTATACTATCATTGTTTGTGTATATATTATGCCACTCCTTTCCTCCCTTCCCCCAGCAGAGTATGAGCTTCTTGAGGGCAGGGACCATTTCCATTTTCATCTTTGTAGCCCATGCACAGTCTAATACCTTTTGCATATTAGGTATTTAATAAATTTTTTGAATTAAGCTGAATTGGAAGGAAGAATGAACATAGGGCAAGAAGGATATAAATCTTCTGGAACTAAGAAGTAAACTTGATCTCCATTGATTCTGTTCTGCCCATTCTTACACATAACAAAGTTTTACAAGATTTGAGTGTAATAGCTTGGTCTTCTCATTGCCTATTTTAATACCTTCAATTCCTTTTTCTTCTCTAATTGCTACTGCTAGTGTTTCTAGTACAGTATTAAATAATAGAGGTGATAATGGGCATCCTTTTTTCACTCCTGATCTTATTGGGAAGGCTTCTAATTTATCCCCATTACAGATGATGCTTGGTGATGGTCTTAAATATATACTGTTTAGGGGCAGCTGGGTAGCTCAGTGGATTGAGAGCCAGGCCTAGAGACGGGAGGTCCTAGGTTCAAATCCGGCCTCAGACACTTCCCAGCTGTGTGCAAGTCACTTGACCCCCATTGCCTACCCTTACCACTCTTCCACCTATGTCAATACACAGAAGTTAAGGGTTTAAAAATTAAAAAAAAAAAAAAATATATATATATATATATATGTATATATATATATATATATATACTGTTATTTTTAGGACAGGTCTTTCTATTCCTATACTTTCTAGTATTTTTAGTAGGAATGGGTGTTGTATTTTGTCAAAGGCTTTTTCTGCATCTATTGAGATAAACGTGATTTTTTTGTTGGTTTGCTTGTTGATTTGGTCATTTATGTGGATGGTTTTCCTAAAATTGAACGATCCTTGCATTCCTGGTATAAATCCCAACTAATTGTAGTGAATAACCCTTGTGATCACTTGCTGGAATCCTTTTGCTAGTATTCTATTTAAGATTTTTGAATCTATGTTTATTAAGGAGTTTGGTCTGTAGTTTTCTTTCTCTGTTTTTGATCAGCCTAGCTTTGGAATCAGTACCATATTTGTGTCATGAAAGGAATTTGGTAGAATTCCTTCTTTGCTTATTATGTCAAATAGTTTGTGTAGTATTGAGATTAGTTGTTCTTTGAATGTTTGATAGAATTCACTTGTGAATCCATCTGATTCTGGGGATTTTTTTCTTAAGGAGTTCGTTGATAGCTTGTTTAATTTCTTTTTCTGATATGGGATTAAGTATTCTATTTCTTCTATTAATCTAGGCAATTTATATATTTTTAAAATTTTCATCCATATCACCTAGATTGCTATATTTATTGCCATATAATTGGGCAAAATAGTTTTTAATGATTGCCTTAATTTCTTCTTCATTAGAGGTGAGGTCTACCTTTTCATCTTTGATATTGTTAATTTGGTTTTCTTCTTTCCTTTTTTTATTGGATTACCCAGTACTTTATCTATTTTATCTGGTTTTTTTCAAAATACTTGCTTCTAGTCTTATTTATTAATTCAATAGTTCTTTTGTTTTCAATTTTATTGATTTCTCCTTTAATTTTTAGGGTTTCTAATTTAGTTTTTATCTGGGGGCTTTTAATTTGTTTTCTCTCAATTTTTTTAAATTTACATGCCCAATTCATTGACCTCTGCCCTCCTTAATTTGTTAATATATGCACTCAAGGATATAAATTTTCCCCTGACTACTGCTTTGGCTGCATCCCATAGATTTTGATAGGATATCTCATCATTGTTTTTCTCTTCAATGAAATTATTGTTTCTATGATTTGTTCTTTAACTAACTTATTTTGGAGAGTCATATTATTTAATTTCCAATTAATTTTTGATTTGCCTCTCCATGTACCCTTACTAATTATTATTTTTATTGCATTATGATCTGAAAAGGTTGATTTATTATTTCTGCTCTTTTGCATTTGTTTGCCATGTTTTTATGCCCTAGTACATGGTCAGTCTTTGTGAATGTACCATGTGCTGCTAAAAAGAAGGTGTATCCCTTTTTGTACCTATTTATTTTTCTCCACATATCTATTAACTCCAATTTTCTAAGATTTCATTCACATCTCTTACCTCTTTGTTATTTATTCTTTGGTTTCATTCTGATAGAGGCAGGTTCAGGTCTCCCACTAGTATAGTTTTACTATCCATTTTCTCCTTAAGCTCCAATAGTTTCTCTTTCAAAAATTTGAATGCTATACCATTTGGTGCATACATGTTGAGTACTGATATTTCCTCATTATCTATACTGCCTTTTGTCAGGATGTAATTACCTTCCCTGTCTCTCTTAACCAGATCTATTTTTACTTTGGCTTTGTCAGATATCATGATTGCGACTCCTGCCTTCTTTTTCTCAGTTGATGTCCAATAGATTTTGCTCCAGCCTCTTATCTTTACCCTGTGTGTGTGTGTGTCTACCTTCCTCGTGTGTGTTTCTTGTAGACAACATATGGTGGGATTTGGGTTTTGTAAATATTAAAAATGATAGATGCTGGTATAAATATATATTAGTATTTTAATTAAAGCCATGCTGATAGATAAAATCATTAGACCACGCGCTTGTAAGCATTCAAAACTGCCGCCTCCAGAAGCGCCTACTCGCCAAAGAGACCACTCCCTCCTAACCCAGGAGATTTAAGCTCTCCCCTGCGTCAAGACGTCGGAGACGGAAATCAGTTGGACCATGTTGGATCACGGGAAATGTAGTTTTATACATTTCCCAAATTTCACTTTTTACAATTCCCCGTGAGGTCCGGCAAAAAAAAAAGGTTAGTCCTTTTTTCTTCGCTGGACCTGTAAAAATAAACAACTTCTAAATTTTTCAGGAATTTGGGGATAAAGAAATAGATGAACAAATGGTTAAAATTAGACGCATTGACAAAAAACCAATTTGGGGGCTGTCCCCCACCGGCATAACAGTGTACAATTAAAACAATACATACAACTCAATTTCAACTCCCCATAGTTCAATCAACTGCACCCCAAAGTTCAATTTTTGGTCTTCATGGTACAGTGAAGGCTTTTCAGACATCTTCATGTGTCCTCACCAAACAAATTCGTCATCTGGATTCTGGGGAGATGGCAAGATCCTTATCCTGAAATTATTCTCAAAAGAATTTAAACCTGGGGGCAGCTGGGTAGCTCAGTGGATTGAGAGCCAGGCCTAGAGACGGGAGGTCCTAGGTTCAAATCTGGCCTCAGATACTTCCCAGCTGTGTGACCCTGGGCAAGTCACTTGACCCCCATTGCCTACCCTTACCACTCTTCTGCCTTGGAGCCAATACACAGTATTGACTCCAAGACGGAAGGTAAGGGTTTAAAAAAAAAAAAAAAAAAAAAAAAAAAAAAAAAAAGAATTTAAACCTTACATTATAGATTACAAAACATACATTTTCTTCTAAGATTTTATATAATTCCCCGTGAAATTACTCCTAAAAGAGTTAAATATACATATATTTTTACATTATCGAATTTTAAAAACTTAACAGATATCCCCGTGAGGTAAATCTTAAACACACCTTTTTTCTAAAAAAGGGTATCTCAGGTCAGGTAAGGATGAGTGGCTGAGTCCTGGGGGTTATATGAAGTCAATTGGCAAAATAAAAAGAATAAAATTCAAGAAAAAAGAAGAAAACATTAACTTGTAAATGTAAAATGTGCAAAAATCTAGGGAAAATAAACTTAGACCTTTGAATGAAGGCCTAATTAAAGTGAATTCAGCAGTGTGCAATTACCCATCCAGGGCCAGGACTTAAGGAAAATGTCTCTCTCTGATCTGACTTATCATCAGCTTTTTAGGGAAGTGAGCCAAATAAATAACCAATCTTAGGTGCTTTCTAGGAATCTAAGTCGAGGGGACCCACATCCTCTAAAGTTTTAGAAAAGACTGGGACTCCAGGACTCAAACCCCAATTTCCACGCCCTAAAGTATTGGCATAGAACTGCTATTTTGCAGATCTTAGTCAGTCAAGTCTCTGACCATGTGCTTTCTTAGCACTATTAATGGCTTTCATATTCCCTTCTGGAATCAGAGAGGCATTTAATTCACAGTCCTATAGGCTCAGGTATTGCTGTAGAATCAGAAAAAGGATAAATAATGATTATATATGTACTTCCAGTACAAGATGAGAAAAGGGGAAAATCAATTTCTCTCATTAAAAAAATTGTTTTAAAATCAAAAATATATATATAGCTTAGAACTAGAAGGGTTGTTACCCAAAAATGAGGTTTTCATTCTGTGAGTGTAAATGGATCTTACAAAAGCAGATTCACAATGCACATTCAAATAGAGTACCATTATTTCCAATAGCACATTTTAAAACAATAAACAGTGATGTTTAAAATCATATACTTGTTACAACCTGTAACCCTTGGCAAATGCTGTTATTGCTTCCATAGCAAAATGTGATATTTAAAAAAGAAACCTTCTGGTATAATCATCCTCAGATAAGAATATACAGGAGCTCCTTGGCTTCCTGTTTTAAAAAATCCTGGATAGGAAATGCTTCTACCCATTTAAGGCAATAATATCTCTTATAATAAAATATATAAAAGCTTTATCCTTTAAGACAACAATTCTTAAGGATTTAAAGTAAAAGTTAAAAAAGATCTCTTGTAAAATTACAAGGTAATTTTTAAAGCATGGAAACTTTCAAGGTTCTTTGCAATTACCAAGGCAGAATAAATTTTAAAAGACATGTGCTCTATAAATCCAATAGTATCAGGTCAACAAGCTGGTCAAAACGTCTTACCAGTTCTAATAGATTTTTCTCATTATTTGGGAGTTACAATAAAATCATAAACAGAATTAATCTAGCAGCAACAAACTACATTAACTTAAAATGATTCAGCGCAACATGAAAATCAACGAAATAAGCAAGATTAATTTACAAAAGTAATTAGCAATATACAGTAAGATACAGTCTCTTTAAAACAGAAATAAAGCTCATTCAGTTCCGAGGTTTTAAAAGTTCACCCCTGGTTTCAATTTAAGGTTCTTTTGATTGAGTTCTGCTGAGTTTAAGGTTTTTTTTTTTTTTCAAGTTCAAAGTTCTGATCAGGTATGGGGGTGAATATTTCTTCCCCTGAGTTCAGTTTTTAATCACAAGCAAGTCTGAATAGGCCATTCGGCCTGATTAAGGGTAAACGCTAGGTCCACGTGGTGTCGGGTCATTGGGCTCAGGGCTAGAGAAAAACTTAAAGTCAGTTTTGTAAAAAATCCCACGTAGAGCTTGTGTGGGTGGCCAAATTAGGTCTTTAGAGAAAACACGTGGAAGGCTATAATGCAGGCCATTACCAAACCAAGAGAGGGGGTAGCGGGGACAATACCAAATCCTAAGGAGTAGTGGTGGAGGTCTCCAAAGATCTCGGCAAAAGCAGCAGGTCATCTCTGTCGGGGCTCGGGGTTCTAGGCTGGAAGCGGTCAGGATCAGCAGCATCAGCAGCATCAGCGGCAGGAATGGAGATCAAGTCAGGAGATCGCCAGTAGGAATGGAGATCAGTGGCAGAGACAGTCTGGCTAGGCTCCGGGATTCTATCAGAGCCAGCAAGGGCCACCAGGCCCGGGGCATTGAGCAAAATAATTAGCAGCCCTGCAGCCATTAAAGCCATTGTCTCTCTTCCCCGTGAAATAGCCTCTAGGCTGGGGAAAATCAGGAGAGGACTGGGCGAGGAAAAAAATCGCTTCTGAGACTCGGGGTCCCAGAGCCACATGGCTTCTTCTTAGGCTATCTAGAAAACTGAGAATTCTATTTCCAAACTTCTGGTTGCCATAATTGTAAATATTAAAAATGATAGATGCTGGTATAAATATATATATTAGTATTTTAATTAAAGCCATGCTGATAGATAAAATCATTAGACCACGCGCTTGTAAGCATTCAAAACTGCCGCCTCCAGAAGCGCCTACTCGCCAAAGAGACCACTCCCTCCTAACCCAGGAGATTTAAGCTCTCCCCTGCGTCAAGACATAGGAGACGGAAATCAGTTGGACCATGTTGGATCACGGGAAATGTAGTTTTATACATTTCCCAAATTTCACTTTTTACAGTTTCTAATTCACTCTGCTATTTGCTTCAGTTTTATGGGTGAGTTCATCACATTCACATTCAGAGTTATGATTACCACCTGTTAAGATTAAAAATGATAAAGACTGAGGAGCATGAATCATGTAACCATGTTAAAAATGAATATTAATAAATGTTTAAAAAAATGATAAAGACTGATATAATAATAGAAATTAGTAGTTTAATTAAAGCCATGCCGATAGAGACAAATCATTAGGCCACACGCCTGTCAGTATTTAAACTGCCGCTTCTGCCATTTTTACCTTTTGTATCTCCCGCACCAGGTAGCTAAAAAGAGACCGCCCATCCTCCCTCCAGGAGTCTTATCCCCTCTATTACATCATCACGCTTCCTGTCTGCCTCCATTTTATGAGAGGAATCATGGGAAATGTAGTTTCATAGTCCCCACATGTCCATAGAGAGTCTGCTAGACACTTCCCAATAGCACTTCCCGGAATTTAAAACAAACACACCTGTGTATTCCCCAACATTTTGATTTCCTCTCCTAGTCCTGTCCTTTCTTCTTTCACTATTTCCTTCTACACCAGTGTTTAAGCAATGGGGAGACCAAGCTATCACTCTTTGCAGATGATATGATAGCCTACTTAAAAGAATCCTAGAGAATCAACTAAAAAGCTAGTAGAAATAATCAACTACTTTAGCAAAGTTGCAGGATACAAAATAAACCCACATAAATCATCAGCATTTCTATATATTTCCAGCACATCCCAGCAGCAAGAGTTAGAAAGAAAATTCCATTTAAAATCACCCTAGACAATCTATCTGCCAAGACAAACACAGGAATTATATGAATACAACTACAAAACACTTTCCACACAATTAATATTAGATCTAAACAATTGGAAAAACATTAATTGCTCATGGGTAGGATGAGCTACCATAATAAAAATGATAATCCTACCTAAATTAATTTACTTACTTACTGCCATACCTATCAAACTACCAAGAAACTTTTTTACTGAATTAGAAAAAAACTATAACAAGGTTCATTTGAAAGAACAAAAGATCAAGAATATCAAGGGAAACAATGAAAAAAAAAATGTGAAGGAGGGGGACCTAGCAGTACCAGATCTTAAACTGCACTATAAAGCAGTGGTCATCAAAACAATTTGATACTAGTTGAGAGACATAAGGGAGGAACAGTGGAATAGACTTAGGGTAAATAACTTCAGCAAGACAGTGTATGATAAACCCTAAGAACCCAGCTTTTGGGACAAAAATCCACTATTTGACAAAAACTGCTGGGAAAATTGGAAAACAGTATGGGAGAGATTAAGTTTAGATCAACATCTCACACCTTACACCAAGATAAATTCAGAATGGGTGAATGACTTGAATATAAAGAAGGAAAGTATAAGTAAATTAGGTGAACATAGAATAGTTTAACTGTCAGATCTATGAGAAAGAAAAGATTTTAAGACCAAGCAAGAGTTAGAAAATACTACAAAATGTAAAATAAATAATTTTGATTACATTAAATTAAAAAGGTTTTGTACAAACAAAACAATGCAATCAAAATTAGAAGGGAATTAACAAATTGGGAAAAAAATCTTTATAACAAAAACATCTGACAAAGGTCTAATTACTCAAATTTATAAGGAGCTAAATCAATTGCACAAAAAAGCAAGTCATTCCCCAATTGATAAATGGACAAGGGACATGAATAGGCAATTTTTAGATAAAGAAATCAAAACTATCAATAAGCACATGAAAAAGTGTTCTAAATCTCTTATAATTAGAAAAATGCAAATCAAAACAACTCTGAGGGTACCACTTCACACCTAGCAGATTGGCTAAAATGACAGCAAAGGAAAATAATAAATGTTGAAGGGGGTGTGGAAAAATTGGGACATTAATATGATGCTAGTGGAGTTGTGAATTGATCCAACCATTCTGGATGGCAATTTGGAACTATGCCCAAAGGGCTTTAAAAAACTCTACCTTTTTTTTTTTTTTTTTTAATTTTAAACCCTTAACTTCTGTGTATTGACTTATAGGTGGAAGATTGGTAAGGGTAGGCAATGGGGGTCAAGTGACTTGCCCAGGGTCACACAGCTGGGAAGTGTCTGAGGCCGGATTTGAACCTAGGACCTCCTGTCTCTAGGCCTGAAGACTCTACCTTTTGATCCACCTATACCAATGATGGGCAAACTGTGGCCTGCGGGCCAGATGCGCCCCCCCCCCGAAATGTTCTATCCAGCGGAGTGACATTATTCCTAATCTGACGAATACAATGAGTAGGATACAATACAATGAAACTTTGAAAGAGTTGCCTTAGAAAAGATACTGACAGATGAGCATTTCCTTTCCTTTGGCCCCCTCTTTAAAAAGTTTGCCCATCACAGAGCTATACCATTGCTGAATTTATACCCCAAAGAGATAATAAGGAAAAAGACTTGTACAAAAATATTTATAGCTGCACTCTTTGTGGTGGCAAAAAACTGGAAAATGAGGGGATGCCCTTCAGTTGGGGAATGGCTGAATAAATTGTGGTATCAGGTAGTGATGGAATACTATTGTGCTGAAAGGAATAATGAACTAGAGGAATTTCATGTGAACTGGAATGACCTCCAGGAATTGATGAAGAATGAAAGTAGCAGAACCTTATGCACAGAGACTAATACACTATGGTACAATGGAATGTAATGGACTTTTCTACTATCAGCAATGCAATGATCCAGGACAATTCTGAAGGACTTATGAGAAAGAACACTATTCACATCCAGAGAAAGAACTGTAGACGTAGAAATACAGAAGCAAAACAACTGCTTGATCACATGGGTCGATGAGGATATGATTGGGGATGTAGACCCTAAATGATCACCCTAATGCAAATATTAATAATATGGAAATAGGTCTTGATCAATAACACATGTAAAACCTAGTGGAATTGCTCATTGGCTACAGGAGAAGGTTGGGAGGAGGGGAGAAAAAGAACATAAATCATGTAACCATGGAAAAATATTCTTAATTAATTGAAGTTTTTAAAATCACAAATTTAAAAAATTATTTGGGTGTGATATTTTGGCCAATGAAAATCCTTTACATAATTTTACTTGTCTTTGTCTTCTTTTGGCCCTCTATCCTTACTTCTACGCACCTTTGTATAGCATTTTTCTATTAAAGAAAAATCCTTGGGCCACCAAGAAATTTGTTTCCTGGTCTGAATCGGAGTCTGGAGCTTGAAGACAACTTCTCACCTTTCCATCACAGTAGGAATCTAAAGAATGCTAGTTGATGGCCCTGGCCACATTCCACACATTCAGACTTTGTTTGCACTTGTGAGAAGGTAGGGTAGGGAGCCTGATTATAGGATCCTCCAAGATTAATGTCTCCTTCACCATCAGGGTTTGGTTGTCACTAATCTACTGTACCTTGCATGGGGAATCTGCATAACCCAAAATGTTTTCAGAAAAAAGCCTCTTTCACTGATCTGAAATCATACTACTCATTGCAATTAGGATTTGTACCCAGCCATTAGGGAAGGGATGTGGCTTTACTGAAATACAGCCTGTAGAAAACCAGAAAGCTGCTCTTGGATGCCTAAGGTCAATGCCACTGAAGTCCGAGGTTGACAGCATCTATACTGCATTCACTACAACTTTATGAAGCAATATTTTGTGGAAAGTTTTTGTACCTTGTATCCCATACTAAATATTGCTACTTTTGGCAGAGGGTAAGGGAGTGTTATTATTTTGTTGTTTTTCAGTCATGTCCTAACTTTGTGGTCCCATTTAGGGCTTTTTGGCAAAGATGCTAGAGTGGTTTGCCATTTCCTTATTCAGCTCATTTTATAGATGAGAATACTAAGGTAAAAAGGGTAAAGTGACTTGCCCAAGGTCACACAGCTAGTAAGTATCTGAGGTTAGATTTGAATTTGTGTCTTCCCAACTCTGGACTCGGCACTCTAACCATTGCGCCACTCAGCTACCCCCCAAATGTTACTTCCTGGAAAATGAAGCAATTTTACTTTAACTATCCTCAGACAATTGCTCTCAAGCAAACTGTGCAACTCTAAACCACATTGTTATCCTGATGTCAACATATAAAATATACATGACTTGGAAGCATTTTAGATAGAATAGCAGAAAACAAACCAAAGCTGTGAAGAACTGAAAGAAAATTTTAAATAAGATGGAACTAAACCCTATAATGAAGTGAGTATAAAAGCTTTTATAATAAAGGGGGTAAAATACAAAATGGATATTTCAAATCCACAGAAAATGGTGATAACTGGGACCAATGGTCCCTCTTAAATATTAAAACAGCAAGAATTATAAAGAAGGGATTCAGAAATCAACAGTAGAGAAGATTTAAAATGCTGAAAAAATTGGATTGATGGGGCCAAGTTTTAAAAAGTTGGATTACCTGGTCAGAAGAAAAAGCTTGAGAGATAATTCAATACCAATCTATAATTTGCATATCTATTCCATTCCGAGAATTACCCCCTCCACCAGGAAGGACCTTTTCACCTCCCACCTAGATCATAGTATAGTTTTGGTCACCACACTTCAGAACAAGAACGGACCTGAAATCAAGTCCAGGAAAGGGCAGCCTCAGTGATCCTATTCTCTTGTCACTTCTCTCAAGACCTTCCCAGGGATTATTGTCCATCATATCAAATTCCTTAGTAGGCTATAAAGTCTTTCCCAAACTGCCTTTTCTTCCCTTCCCCCTCCCCACCATAGTCTTCTTACCCTCAGTTCTCTTAATTCCCCTTTTGCATTCTCTTCACCCTTGTGCTTTCTGGATATTCCATCATACCTAGGATCATTAGAAAATCAATTTAGAGCTTGGAGGAGCTTCGGAGGTCATTTAGTCTAGTCCCTTCATTTGATAAGTGAGAAATATAAGGATAAGAAAGCTGTGTCCTATTTAAGGTCCCACAGATAATAAGCAGAGGAACTCTGATTCTAACCTAGTCCTCTGACATTAAACTAAGGCTCTTTCTAATGTGGCAACTCATTGCAAAATACTTTTGAACTTGTTTACACCTCCATGCTTTCCCTCTCTCATCTAAGTGGAATATCATATGCCAAATCCTCAACTTAGAATACTCTCTCTCTTCTTTTTATTAATTTAAAACCTTTCCCTCCTTAAAAATCTGCTCAAAGGACACCTGTTCTGTGTACCCTTCCTTGGTTAGCCCCACTCGGTTCTTATCACTTTACTCCTTGATTTTCCTTGGCACTGATGTGCAGAGTTTGTACCATGATAGTTTGTTCTTGATTCAATGGGCAAATTTTCAGCTTTTTCCATCTGTATTGATCCTTTCTCCATATTCAACTGTAAGGCACTTAGGAGCCAGAACCATATTCTGTATTTTCCTTCAATGCCCATTCAGAGTTTGGAAGATCCTGCATAGATCATTTCATCCAGCCCTCTCATTTCACACATGAGGGGACCAAGACCCAGAAAAGTGGCAGGATTTAGCCAAGGTCACACTATATTCTGCATAGAGTAGGTTCTTGTGTTTTGAGTAACCGACAAAAAGTACAGGATGGATTTTGCTTTTTCTAGCAGTTCCCTTCCCCTACAACCTGTGTGGTCTCATTACTTCTACATGTGGTATCATGCATTCATGTTTTTTTCTGAGCTGAGAAGGAGCAGGAGGAGGAGATATGGAAAAAGAGAAGAGAAAGATAAAAAGGGAAATGGAGAGAGAGAGAGAGAGAGAGAGAGAGAGAGAGAGAGAGAGAGAGAGAGAGAGAGAGAGAGAGAGAGAATATCTTTCTTGCTTGATAAGAGTGGGAATGAGTAGGCCAGTGAAGACCAAAGCAGTGGGGAAAGTCAAAGAAAAGAAGAAAGGAGAACAAAGGAGATTTGTTTTATGACCCCTTATATGAGAAAATACTAACAACGGTTTCAGTTCCCTGGTACTATCAGGAAGATTAAGGAGAAACATATGAAGGATGTCATTGGAAACCTACATATATCAAATACCATCCCTGTGTATTATTTAATCCCAATTTCTGTCTACATAAATGACTTATAAAACATATGCTGTATTTATGAATTGTGGCAATGACTCATTCAGGGTTTTACAGAACATTGGAGAAAAGCTGAAAAGCGAAGATATGCTGNAGAGAGAGAGAGAGAGAAAGAGAGAGAGAGAGAGAGAGAGAGAGAGAGAGAGAGAGAGAGAGAGAGAGAGAGAGAGAGAGAATATCTTTCTTGCTTGATAAGAGTGGGAATGAGTAGGCCAGTGAAGACCAAAGCAGTGGGGAAAGTCAAAGAAAAGAAGAAAGGAGAACAAAGGAGATTTGTTTTATGACCCCTTATATGAGAAAATACTAACAACGGTTTCAGTTCCCTGGTACTATCAGGAAGATTAAGGAGAAACATATGAAGGATGTCATTGGAAACCTACATATATCAAATACCATCCCTGTGTATTATTTAATCCCAATTTCTGTCTACATAAATGACTTATAAAACATATGCTGTATTTATGAATTGTGGCAATGACTCATTCAGGGTTTTACAGAACATTGGAGAAAAGCTGAAAAGCGAAGATATGCTGTCATCAGTGGAGCTTTTCTTACTGTAGACCTTGTAAGGTTGTACTCATACTCCATATTGTCCTTGTGTACTTCTAGTGGGAGCACTTGGAGAATTTCATAAATGCAAAATAGTTATTAGGATCCTGAGCATGTGAGCCTCTGTTCCAAACCATGAGACAGTCTGATATCATGATACTTATTAGAGAGCCTTTAGTTTTCAGATAGGGGTCACAGTGCACCTTTGACATCCAGTTTGGTAACTTATCTTTTTAGCCAGCTGCAGACAGAAAGGTCTGCTTCAATGTTGCTGTATATAGCAATAAAAATAATTTCATAAAAAAGTTCCTCTATTACAATCTCCCCTTTTGATTTAAAAAAAAACTCACCAAGCTTGTTAAACTTCATCTTCTTTAATTCCAGAATGCTTCCTACTCCTTTTCTTTTTCAGAACATGGTAGGGGAGAACTTATGGCTTCAGGAACAACTGATCCAGCTGCTGATCACTTACTGTGATGCTACCACAGCTGCCCAGTGGGCTCTGTACTACCACCTTCCCGATGAATCTTTGCCTGCCAAAGTCACTGAGAAGATGCATGAACTCCAACACCAGGAGAGGTGAGGCTCTTATCTCACTCTGCTTTTGTCTTGTGGCAAACACAAGGCTGTCCTGAAAGTAAACATTAGATCTTGAGTCTCCAGAAGCCCACTGCTTCACTCATACTTTTGTCAAGTTAAATCTTTTCAGTTCACTGAAGCAACTATTTCCATAATAGGCTTTGGCTTCTTTAGATAGATATATTATCTCACTTAACTGTGTAAAGGATTCTTCCAGGGCATCAGAAAATTGCCTAGGCTCTCTCAGCATCCTAGATGCCACTTTTGCTGTCTTTGTGAACCAAATTGTGGTTTGAAAAAAGGTAAAACATTTTAAATGGAATAGCTTAGGCTGGCCTCTAAGATTAGCAGTCTTCTTGTTCTCAGAACTAAGGAGGTTGAATATATTCTGCCTTTCCTTTTGATTCTTATTTTCCTTGTTCTTCTTAGAGCCTGTGTTTTGATGTGATTAAAACTAGAAAAAAAATACTAAAATGTTTACTCTGTTTAGCAATAGCAGTGTCTGGGCAGTGGGAGAGTTTTGTAAGATGTAGCCTACAGAGGTAGGTATTAGGGGAGAATTTTGGAAACACTGAAGTGACTATGCATTTGAGTGTAGAAACTAGGATATCTATTTGGAAAGTAAGGTGAGAAGAGTTGTATTAGCAAGTAGAGTAGTTGTACATGTTAGGGGATTCTGGAGTAGAACAAAAAACTGAAAGAGGAGAGGATCCAGTCTGGCCATCGAACTTGGCAGGGAAACAGTTAGGGTGGGCCATTAGGAAGAGATGAAAGTACTTGGATGGACTAACCAACAGTGGTTCCATGCATCAAGATTAGTGCTAGGGGGCAACTAGGTGGTTCAGTGGATTGAGAATCAGGCCTAGAAACAGGAGGTCCTGGATTGAAATTTGGCCTCAGATACTTCCTCACCAGGTGAACCCTGGGCAAGTCACTTAACCCCCATTGCCTAGCCCTTACCACTCTTCTGTCTAGGAACTAATACATAGTATTGATTCTAAGACTGAAGGGTTTTAAAAAAAAAGAGTAGTGCTATAAAAAATGATGTGGAAGATAGTTTCAGAAAAACCTAGGAAGGCTTATATGAACTGATGCAAAGTGAAATGAGCAAAACCAGGAGAACATTGTATGCAATAACAACAGTATTGTAATGATAATCAACTGTAAAAGACTTACCTACTATGAACAATAAAAAGATCTAAGCCAATTCAAAAAGACCCATCATGAAAAATGCTATTCTCCTCCAGAGAGAGAACTGATGAACTCTGGGTGCAGATAGAAGTATATTTTTTTACTTATTTTTCTTACCTTTTTTTGTAACATGACTAATATGGAAATTGTTTTGCATGATTTCACATATGTAATCAATATATTGCTTCCCTTCTGAATAAGAGGGAGAGACTAGATGGAGGGAACTCAAAATTTTTAAATGAATATTAAAAATAAATAATAAATTGGAACAGCTAGTTGGCTTAGTGCCTAGACAGCCAGAGCTAGGTATTGGAGGCTCCTAGGCAAATGTGGCCTCAGACACGTCCTAGCCGTGTGACCCTGGACAAGCTACTTAATCCCAATTGTCTAACCCTTACCACTCTTCTGCCTTAGAACTGGTACTTAGTATTCATTCTAAGACTGAAGGACTTTGAAAATAAACAAATAATAAATTCATTTTAAGGTTATTTGAAAATGGTTAACAAGGTAAATAAAAATATATCAATAAAAAGAGCAGCAAAACTGGTTTTTCAATATGTATAAGAAATAATTCATATGCTTAAAGTCATCATTTTAAAAATTGCAGAATTAAAAAGGCTTACCCAAAGCATAAAATACTGCCAACTGCCTAATAGTCATCCAACTTCTACTTTCAAATAAGCCCTGAGCTATAGCTCCAAATTCGAAAGTGATCTCTAATCATCCTGAAACCTGAAGGTCCCTACTAACCAGACCTGATAGCCAAGGAGACACTAAATTAAAGGACTCCTCTTTTAAAAGGAAGGCCTTATATTAGATTTGACCAGTGGAGCTTGGGCTTCTCTAATGAAAAGAGATTAAATTCATAGGCATGTAGGAATTTAGGAGCTCTTTCGTTAGGCTCTCAATCAGACACTGGGAAGACCCTGGAGAGCAGGGGATATGAAATTTTACATCTTAATGAAGTGTTTTACACTATCATTAACTTAGGCAACTCATGTGCCATCCTACTAAGCTCTCACTAGACTCTCTGTTGTAGAGAGAGAGAATATATTTGAAAAAGCACAGCTTGGAAATCCTTTTTTTGGATAACTAACATTCTCTGCTGCTTTACTAGCCAACCTAGCTCCCCTAGGTTTATTTTATGACTTGCCAATCTATTGCTTTCCTTCCAGGCCCCACCATCTCTGATCCACCTCTTTTTCTTACTCTCACTCATCTCTCATGCACCTTATCCTCATGTGACTGGGTCTGAGTCTAGGTCTGTAACTCCTCACTAGCTGAGTTCTGTTCTCCATGGTCTCATTTGCCTTTAAGACTTTGTCAGCCTTCAAATGACTGGCCAGAGAACCCATTGAACAATACTGTTCATCTTAACCTTAAATCTTATTTGCTGACATTTAATAAAAAGAAATAGATCAGGAGAGAGCTGCAAGAAGAGTGTGGAAATGTTGATGGAATAGCGAATGAGATGATTCTTTAACCCTAAAACTATAGTTGCCATGAATAGTAATACCCACCAAGGGACAAGTGTTGCTCAGTTCAGTATTTTATTTTCTTTATGTTACAGGGTAGAAGAGACTAAGGAAAGTACCTATGATTCTAAAATGGACAAAAAGAATGATTATTATTATCAACTACCCATAGCCAGAGAAAGAATTCACTTCCTGCATACTTGGGAAGAAGTGGATAAGTGCAAGGATGTGATCCTCCAGGTAAGCCATTCTGCAGACCACAGCAAAGCTCCCCCTAGACACTTGAATAGCATGGGAACCACAATGAAAGCACATGCTAAGATCTTATATTTTTATCATCGTTTCTCTCTTGCCCAAATGCTAAGGATGCAGAAAGAAAGAAAATTGATGAATGCATATACTTTCAAACTCATAACCTGGTAGAGTTATAGAAAGCACCTTTCTATGACTGACAGAACTGGGCAGGGGCTTCAACAAGATATTTCTTGGATGAGGCAGATCCTTGTTAGCTCTATAATGAAAGAAGTCCTTGCTGTATTTGTCTATGGGGCATGTTCCATGCAGGATTCCTGGAAGAGGAGTGGCATCATTCCTCAAACATATCTTAATATGATATTTTTTCAAGTTATAAAGAAAATCTCTGAATAAATACAAAAATTAATTCTCACCTACAACTGCAGTTTGCTTTTTGTTAGCTTTACAGTGGATGTTTCTAATTGCAAATGCCCTAAGGTAAAGGGATTTTAACTTTGCCAAACTCTTTATGGAGTCTGTACCACAAAACACTCTGCTTCAAGGCAGATCCTGTTTTTGTGCAGATCCAGGCATCCTTTGATATTATACTGAGGAATCAGAGCCCCTTCTCAGAATAATCAAAATACATAGGGTTTCTATAGATTGAAATATCAGAATATTCCAAAAGAAGAGAGTTCACAGACCTTAGATTAAGAACCTCTGACCTCAGTGGTGCCCAATCTGTGCCACAGTACCAACAAAAATTAGCTGGGAACAGAAAACAAAAACAGAAACCTTTATGGGGTTGACTTTTGATATTTTTTGGTTGACTTTTGATGGTTTTTAATACAAATTTGTTCATCAGAATCCATTTACATTTTAACTAAGTTTTCTCTTCTGTTCTGCATTAATAAAGTCTTGAATAGGATGGTGCAAGGGAGGAGATGTTTTTCCTGTGTTCCCATTTATGTGGAGTGATATTTTGGTGATTAGTTTCCCCAGGGTGTCACCAGTTATCTCACCAATTATCTCAAAGCTATTCTCAAAGTACCATTAACTTTAATTCCCTTTAATTTAAAAGTAAATACTGGTAGATGCTGTAGTGGAGTTTCCAAAGGAGATGTTGCTAAACCAAAAGAGGAAACTATAAGATAGCTGCCATTGTTGTGGTAATCCTATTTTTAAACTGGTACAAACCTCATCAGACTCCTTCTTACCCTATTCAATACTTGGTGCCTATTGTGGTAGCTGGGCATAGCTATCTGATAGAAGTTATTTCTGTTGACTCTACGGAGTTCAGCTTGTGGAGATATGACCTGGCTAACAGGCCCCACTGAGATATAGTGAAGTCTCCCTTGTTCAGAGAAGTGGCTTTGACTTTACCTCAAAATCTAATGTTGCTCTTGTTGGCTTTTCCTAATACTGCTCCCTTCCTACTTCCACCACATCAGCTGGAGGACCCTTTTGTCCCTACCTGACCCTCCTGGCTTCCAGTTTAAAGTTTTTGTATAATAATGGAATTCATTATAGAAATAACTCTGAGTTCTTGAAGGCTGTACCAGCAAAGTATATAATCTCTGACTAGTCCTAATGTGCCGGAAGCACTTTGAGGAGGACCCTGGCAGTAAACTGCCTGTCCATTGTCCAAGTACTTGCCTAGTGAAATTCACAGCCATTCACCAAGTTAATAATTGGGTGGTAAATGTTTACACCTCAACCACTCACAGCCTCCCACCATTTATTAAGGTGTAGGTTGCATCAGTGGAAAGAGAACCACACCAATGAAATCATTCCTTTTATATACTGTTCCATATGCCCTGTTGTCAATGTTCCAAATAGTCTGCATCTTCGTTCTCTCCCTCCCCTTTTCCCTCACTCAGCTGCTGTCCCTGAAGAAACAAAGGAAACTGCATAGGAATCAGGACCATTTTGTCCTTTTCTGTTTCATCTGTTGAATAGCCCCTGGGGATAGTCTAAAGACCATCCCTAACTAAGCCAATCCTTGGAAAGCCAACACAGTCCATCCTTGGAACCATTCTCAAAGCCTTTCTAGTATGCTAGAACCTTGCAGAGTTTGCATTCTTCTTGTATACAGTGCCATGGACTTTTTGGAGGAAAAGCATTATAGATATCATTAGTGGGAAGTCAGTTGATAAGTGCCTGCTGGCTCCATGGAACCCTGGGTAGGAATTTCCCTTTATTTCTGACTGTTCTCTTCAGACTCTGTTTTGTCTCTGGGCAAGCAGCCTGGCCAGGTAGTCGGCATCGATATGGAGTGGAGGCCCTCCTTTGGACTGGTGGGGAGGCCTCGGGTGTCTGTGCTGCAGATTGCTACTAAGGAGCACGTGTACCTGCTGGACCTATTGCAGTTTTCAAAACTGGACAAGGAAGAGAAGGAAAAGGAGCTTTGTCATTTCATCTGGAACCTCTTTTCGGAACCATCTATTACAAAACTAGGTGATGATAGCCCTAGGGATTGCACTCTGTTTAGCTTTATATTAGCGTTTTCCCTCTTTATTTCCTGAAAACTCCCCAGCTTAACTTACTATCCAAGTAACTATCTATCTATCTATCTATCTATCTATCTATCTATCTATCTATCTACACGCTAACTTAACTTACTATCTTTTACTTTTCTCATCTTCCCTAGCCACCTACTCCTGATCCCTAGGCTTGTACCTATTTGATTGGATAGATAGTATAAGAGTATCTTTTCCTGGCTATAAAGGAAGAATAAATAGATAAGTATAGTCTGGCATGTTCTCAAGACTGGCCATTCATTTACTGAAGAAAATCTGTTTTTGCAAGGCTGTTAACTGTGGAAGTGGCCCCTTGGCTGATTCACATCTGTTGAAACTGTTAGAAAATTCCCTAAATCAGCAGGGCTTCCACAGTTTACCTTATAGTAAGGGAGGTTGTAGGGAGAACTGAGAACTGTTTTCTCCTCAGTTTTCTGATTCCTCGAGACCATCATTGTAATGAGATTTTCTGGCCAGGTTGGCCAGCCAAGAGGCAATAGATCAGATCTGGCCCTTGATCCTCAGGCCACTTTTTAACTTCTTTTCTGTGGCACAGGAGAGCTTCAGTTACTTTGACCATTATGTGGCCTTCCCTAGGTCCTGGATCATCCCAAATTTTCTATATATAAAGGTACTATTTCCTGTGATTTCCCTTTTCTTCTTTGGGACTAAAGAACTGATATACAGTTGGAAAGAGAGGTCAAATGTTCTCATATTTGGCCACAGGTATGATTTTTCCATCTTTACCTGAACATGGAGCTTAGTGGGAAAGAAGACAATAGACCTCATAAAACACATGCCAGTGTTTCCTGTTTATAATGTTAGAAACTTTTTTTTAAGGCTATGGAATGTCTGGAGATCTGTGCAGCTTATCAACTACATACCCAGCCCTTAGAGAGATGGAAAAGCAGGCACAAGGAATCCTGGACCTGCTTCAGGTAGACAAACAGGTAAGGAAGGGGGTTCATTCCTCACTGGGGAACAGTGTGCAAACTTATAAATGTTCTTTCTTATGTGAGGGGATTTTTGTCAGGTTTTATCAGATAATGGACTCAGGATCAGGAGATCCCAATTCAAATCCTGCCTCAAATACTTCTTAGTTGTATATTCATAGATAAGTCACTTTCACTCTCTAAGCCTCAAATTTCTCAACATGAGGAAATGTTACTTGTGCTACCAACTTAAAAAAAACAAAACCTACCATCCATCTTAGAATCAATACTGCATATTGGTTCTAAGGCAGAAGAGTGGTAAGGGCTAGGCAATGAGGATGAAGTGACTTGCCCAAGGTCACACAGCTAGGAAGTATCTGAGGTCAGATTCAAACCCAGGACCTACCATCTCTGGGCCCGGCTCTCAATCCACTGTTGTGCTACCAACTTTACAGAGTTATTATGGGGAAAGTACTTTGTAAACCTTAACAATGACATTAACTTTATCATTAAGTGTGTAAAACTGCTTTAGTTATTATTGCATCACAAGAACCCTGAGAAGTAGCTGGTTACAGGCATTAGGAATTTGCTGCTTCTCTGATCAAGAAGCTTCAAATGCCTCTGTGTGGCATTTTAAGTCTTTTACAGTCTGGCTCCAAACTCTCCCAGCCAATCATACAGTGTCCCACCTTGTGCCCTCCATATTCCAAGACTAGCCTATTAGCTGTTTTCCATACAATGGCTGTTTTCCATATCCTGTCTCCCCAAAGCTATGGTGCAGTTTTCCCTTTTCAACTCTGCCTTTTGAAACCCCTAGGCCCACTCCAGCTTTCTCCCAAGTGCCATCTCATGTGAGAGACTTCTCCCAGTTTCCTCAGGTCCTATAATTGAAATTACTTTGTCTTCGCATGTTCTATATTTTGGCTTGAAGCTCCTTGAGAACAGACAGAGGCTATTTCCATTTTCATCTTTGTATCCTGAATGCCTAACACAGTGTTTGGCACAGAGAAAGTACTCAATAAATGTTTTTCAATTGATTGAATTGAATTGAATCTCCATTTTACAGATGAGGACACTTACTTGAGTCTTATAAGTGACTTATCCATGGTTACACAGCTATTAAGTGTCAGAAATGGGATTCAAGACTAAATGTCATGATTCCAAGCATAGCATCCTTTCCACTATAACAGGCTTAAATAAGTGCTATATAAATGTGAGTGACCATTTAATATTATTCTACCCTCACGGGCCTCTTCTCAGTTCAGTCATTGGGTGACAATCTTTGCCATGTGCAGACATGATTTAAAGGCCTGGGCCAATCTACAGAATGGGTAAAGCATAATGATTCAGTTGACTCTGGGGAATGTTTTTTGGTTTGGTTACAAGTAGCACAGTACTATAAATGAGATAGAATCATAGAATGGAGACCACCAGAGCAGGGAATACAACAACAATCATTGTCACATAACAACTCACATTTATATAACCTTTTAAGGATTGCAAAGTGCTTTCCTTACATCACTGTCAGATTGGTCATACAAGTATTCTCTCCGTTTTACAAATGCAGACCCTGATTTTTGGAGGTTAAGTAACTTGACCATGACCTTAGATCTATTAAGTGTCCGACACAGAATTCACATCCAGATCTCCAGACTCTAAATCCAATATTTTATCAATTGTACTAGCTGAAAGGGATCATAAAATCTGGAATTATAGGATTCAAAGTTGGAAGGAAACTTAAGTCTCTACTCCAAAGGTACAAGGAAGTTATATGACCTATCCCTCAAGGTCTGGCAGATAAGAAGTACAAATGCTAGAATTTGAGTCCTGTGATCCCAGGTAGAATTATTACTCTGTAATAATTAGGCATATTCCTAAATTATAAGCCATATGCAAATTTCAGATATTTATGGATTGACTTACATAGATAGAACTATAGTGACATTTTAAAATTCATAGTGAACACACATACATAAAAATAGTAACTTAGTGTTCAAAGATAATGTTAGAAAATCTCTGTACTAGATATCAAAACTTCCATTAATCAGAATAGTTAAGGAATGAAAATTATAATTAATTGAATTTTCTGCTTACATAAAAATTAACTAGGAAGACTTTTCTTGAAAATCTTAAGCAAGTATGCTTTCTTTTTAAGTATAATGTATTGTAAATAAAATTCTTTATAATTTATGATTCATAGTTTATAGTAATAATACTAATGATAGCTAACATTATATAGCACCTACTGTGGGCCAGACACTGTGCTAAGTCCTTTACAACTTATCTCATTTGATCCTCTCAACAACCCTGGGAGGTTAATGTTATTATTATCTCCATTTTACATATGAGGGAACTGAGGCAAACAGCATTAAGTGACTTACCTAAGTTACATATCAGAGGTCAGATTTGAACTCAGATCTTCCTGACTCCAGGCCTAGCACTTTATCCACAATGCTGCCTCACCTGGTACTATAGTACAACTAGAAAAGATGTAGGGGGTTGTGTTGAAATGTGTACTAACCCTAGAATATGGCCTAGAAGTTATTTTTCCTCCTAGTAAATCCTTTATAAGTGAGTTTGCCTTGTCAAGACTTGTGGCTTTTCTCTGAAAGTTTAGTGTATGGTGGAAGAGTTCTGGTTAATTGAAGGTTCTAATTGGTTGAGTCATTTAAGTCCATGTTTATCTAAGTTACATATCTCTGCATTCACCTAGCATAATGCCTTACCCCCCTGTAAACCTTTAACATGTGCTTGTTCAATTGAAATGAATTCCAAGTAAACAACATTTGCCTATATTTGCATGTTCATGATTTCTTTTTGGTGTATGTCAAAATGTCCCCCCAAAATGTTTAAGCTTCTTGGGAAATTGCCTTTACTTTCCCCTAAAGATTAAATAATGAATGAGAACAAATTTAAGATAATCTATTGAAGAACATAGCCTCCCCACCTCCCAAAGAAGAATTAGAATTTGTTGGGAAAGCACCATAATAAGATAGGGTCTATAGGGTTAATTCTGAACACAAAATGTTCAGATTTAATGAATGGAGCATTTTTTATAAAACTGCTTGTGCACAATGGAAAGAGTTGTCTTCCAAAATATATGACTGAGAAATCTAAGGAAAGAGATAGCTTGAAACATTCCCATTTTCTGCCAGAAGTAGAAAGGTCCATAAAACATAAACTATCAGAGCTAGAAGAGGCCTTAGAGATTATCATCTCATCTTTTCCTACATCTCAGAGAAAGGAACTTCTGCTTTAAAAAAGAACTGCATTTATGGGAGAAAGGGTCATTGTACACTACAAACAGTAAATCTGGTATGAATCTGAAGAAGAGAAATCACTTTTCCATTAGATATTAAAGGGAACTTAAAAGAGAGTCTTGGTCAGGGCTTAAAGATTCCAGTTGTACTCTTATAAGAACCACCCCTAATCTATATATAGATTTTTCATGGAGGCATTTTCTCTCCCTCTGAGCAAGTTGTATTTTCAAAATGGCATAGTTTCTCTGAGCTTAGTATGCATTTTTTTGTTATTGAAACTTTTAACATCTTTCACTCTTTCCTTTTTTTTAACTTAATATATGAACAGCAATAAAAATAAAACAAGGACCAGGAAAGAGAAGGGAAAGGAGGGAGGGAGGCAAGTTCAATCATATATCTTAGGAAAACTTATGTGGAAATTTATTAATTCATGTAATTGGGGGAAAATTTAATTAAAGAAAGAAAAAAAACCAGGATATGTTATCCATTGACTGTATATGTGGCTATTCCCAGATCAGGCACTTACCCTGATGTTATATTTGGAAGGTTATACTGGAAAGGTTTCATTACCCAAAAATTTCTGCCCAGGGAAGCCTGAAATTCTACCAATAAAGACTCACTACTTTGGATTAAGCATTGCCATCTCCAGAATTCTTTTTAAAAAGTGCAAATCCCCACCCTAAAAGGAAGAAGCCATTAAAAAATCCTCATCTTTATTGTGAGCAATAGGCAGCCAATAGGAGAGCCCTAGGCTACTGGAAGACAAAGGGCTTCTGAAGATTGTGGAATGCAGAAGAAGCCATGAAAATAGACTTTTCATGTTTCAAAGCTTTACTTTTGATTAGCTTGGTCCTATTATATTCATTTCTTTAATCCACAGGTCAAAAAATGATAACTTGGGTGTCATGTTTGATGTTATTCATTACCTGAAAATAGCAAAACATAGTTATTTTCCTAATATATGGTCATCAATGTTTTATTCTTGTTGTATATAGTTGCAGAAAAATTCTGGGTTGTGGAAGAAGCATCATATACCTGTGGATAGCCTATGTCAAGAGCCAAGTTCTAAAACTAAAAGTCCTAGGCATGCAGAAAAAGGACTCAGCCTCCTGGTGCAGAATCTCCTAGGGAAACCACTGGACAAAAGAGAGCAGCTTTCAAACTGGGAGAAACGGCCCCTCCGGGAGGAGCAGATTCTCTATGCAGGTCTGATGAGCAGCAGAGGGCCCAAAGCTGAACGTTTTCAAGAACACATATCAAGTAGCAAAGGGTCTGGTTGGTGGGGCCTATAAAGCCCCAGTAGAGTTGGTCTATCCTCATTGGATCAGGCTACAAAACCTGAATATGTGTTGTCTTAATGGGTTGGTTTTTTTCAGTGAATATTTATTGATGCCAGTTTCTGCCCTTAGGAATATACATTCTGGTTGGGGAGAAAACTTCAGAACTAACTTAATCAGACACTTAAGACAATTAATTCCCCCATTCTTTCTCTATAATCAGCTATGTTGTTGTAGGAGAGAGAGAGAGAGGAGATAGTAGAGATGTGGTCCCTGTCATAAAGAAGCTCTTGGGCTAGTTGAGTATACAAGATACAGACACATAAAGGATTTAGAAAATGACACAAGAAAGTAATTATTTTTATTTGTGTAATACTCTCCTGTAAAATTTCTCTTTAACTAGAAAGATAAATACATGTAATCCATTGCTTTCACCCAATCCTTAATAATACCATTGATACTGATGATAAATGATAGAGGCAATTCACATTCTTATAACACTGGAAGTTTTACAAAGCTTTTTTTCACAACAAATTGGTGAAGTAAGCATTACACCAATTTTTCAGATGAGCAATATGAGGTTAAGAATTTCTTGATCAATATCATAAGTACCAACCATGTCTTTCCTGAGTTAAAGATCAATTCCCTTTCTGCTCTGCAGCATTGTCTCTCCTCCTCTAGGCATTCTACATTCCTCACTCATAATCAAGAAGCACAAGCTTCTTGCACCATCAGTGACCTTATTGTCTAGATTTATAGAAGTATTTTGAACAAAAATCTTGGGAATAAGAGAGTTCTACCATACCAATAAAGGCTTGATATGCCTCCTTTTCCTCTGTCTCCATCTTCCCATCTGGGGTAACAACCAAACCAAGTTCAAAAATCTGTGTCAATGAGCTCCTGAGCCAGGTTTCACTCACTCATTGTCTCCTTCAGAGTAACTTAGTTAGGAAGATTCAAATCATGAAGGTCAAGAATAGGACTGGCTTGTGAACATTGAGTTTTGGTATTAATCTACATGTTAATGAGAGGAACACCATTGGGAGCAAAAGAGAAAAACTTCTTTATTTTCTCCTCACTGACAATGGAATAAGGGAGGAAATGTGCTCGTCTAATTCAAAGTCAGTGACTTCATTCATAAAGACAACTCAATCCCTCCAGTAAAGTACTCATCCAGTTGGATAATTGATTTCTTTTAAGTGAATAATAAGAAAAACAACAATAATAACACCCATTTGTATAATGCTTTATGCTTTCAAAACATTTTTTCTATCCATTATCTCATTAGATCTTTGCAACAGCTCCATGAGGTAGGCAAAGTAGAGATCATTATCCTCATCTAGAAATGAGGAAACCAACATGCAGAAAGCTTAAATGATCTGCCTGGCCTGGAATCACTGAGTCAGGGGCAGTGCCAAGACGAGAGTTCGCATCTCTACTCACAGATCAGTGGTCCTTTTTCCTTATCAAATACTGCATCATAGGAGTGCAGAGCTCATCAAGAAAAAATAATTAATTAATGCCACAATATCAGCCAATACTGAATAGACTGCAAAACATAGTCTAGTGGAATTTTACAATCCTTAAAATACTTTAGAAATGTGAGTGGACTTTTTCTTTGTAGTATGGCCTTTTCATTTTTTCCTCTCATAAACCACTCAAAATCTCAAAATACATGGTCCCTATGAAACACTCTTAAGTAGATCTAACGTCCCGTATCTAAAGTGATTAACGTGAATGGATTCACTAGGAATTGTTTGTATATGGCCCTAATATTAGTCCTTTGATTTCCTTCTCTGGAAGAGTTCATGGCTCACCCTTGTTTCTTCTATCTTCACAGCCTCAGATGCATACTGTTTATTGGAAGTCTATGAAGTGCTTTGTAAAGACCCAGCCAACTTTGGCTTGACTGCAAATCTAAAGGAGTGTCTTGCAGGCAAACAGAATACCAAGCCAAGGGCAGAGAAGCAACTCAGCAAGCAAGGGACACAATCTCCTTCTAAAGAGGTTGGTCAAAATCTTCCAAGATGTGCCGTGGCTCTGAATCTGCATCCCTGACATGATGATGCTGATGTAGGACCTGGTCCCTGTATGGGCTGCCTCCCTTTCCCACTGAACAGCTTATTTCAGTCTCAGTCTAGCAGAAATTAGCTTTTCTAACATTTTTCTAGAAGGAATTATTTTGCCCTTTGTGGCCACTTGTTAGAACTAAATCTCTTTACCCTGAAAAGATGAAGACTGAAAGGAGATAAAAAAAAAAAACAAGTGGTGTTTATGTAGTACTTTAAATTATGTATGGAAAATCTATATTATTTTATTTTGGTCTCAAAACAGTCTTATGAGGTAGATGTTATCATCCCCATTTTATAGATAAGAAAATTAAGACTCAAAGTTTAAATGACTTACCCAGGGTCCACACAAGTGAATGTCTTACTGTCTTCCTATTCGCTATGCCACATCTAGAAATCATAAAAGGGGCAACATAGGATTTGAAGCTGGAAAGGCACTAGGAAATCATATTATCTAATTCTTTCATTTTCTACTGGGGAAACTGAGGACCAGAGAAGAGAAATTTCTTGGCTGCGGTTACATAGCTCTTTTGAGGAAGAGCTGAGATTTGAAACCTGATCCCTAGTAAAGGCTAGTAAGGAAATGCTGAATTCAAGTCCAGCCTCTGATACTCCTAGATGTGTGACCATGAGCAAGTCATTTAAGCTCCCTTTCCCTTAGTTTCCTCATCTTTAAAATGGGGATAATAATAGCATCTACATCCCAGGATTATTGTGAGGCTCAACTGAGATAATATTTGTAAAAAAGCACTTGGCACAGTACCTGCCATGTAGTAAGTACTATATAATCTTGTATTCCCTTTTCCATCTTCTGACTCCAAATCTAGAGAAGAAAAATATAGACCTATTTCCACAATCTAAGAAACTAAATCTATCACCCCTCTTGGATCATGAGAGAAGTAATGTTAGGACAGAAAAAAAAGGAAGTTCAGCTTTACATAGGAAGGTATAAAATTAGAGAATCCATTCTGACAAGAGGCATATAGAAATATTACTACCCAAAATAGCCTAGAAATATATATTCCTTTTAAAAAAACATTTTGATAAATTCATGACTAACAAATTCGTAATCGGCTAGTAAGGGAGGATATAGCCTTAATTTTGAAAGTTGATGTTGAGGAGAACAACCATACCCTTTTTCAACCTCTCCACAATAGTCTTGTTCTAGACAGAGTTGGGTCTAGATGAACCATGTGTCTGACTCAATATTTCTGTTGTTATCAAGCTCAGTCCACATGAATTTCAGTGTTCCTCTCTGCTTTCTAAATGATCCTTGAGATCTGACCCAGATGGATAATTTATTAGAAGCAGAGCTTGAACCTGTACATAAGGAATAATAGCAGAAGTAATTGTATGATTAGTAAGGTAGGAGAAGTAAAACAGTGACCTGTGAGAAAACTTTTGTCTAGCTTTCTCTCTCTCTTTAACCTTATCACCCCTTCCCTGGTACTACAGTTATTTATGTATATGTATATTTTCCCCCCTTATAGTCTGTAATCTCCTTAAGGGCAGGAATTGTGTCAGTTTTCATCTTAGTACTGAAATAGGTAACTGCTTTCACAGTATAACAGAAGGGTCACACACACAACCAAGACACACCCACAAGTGACAAGATACACACAGGATAACTGAGAACCTACCCAAGGGATGTGTGAGTTGAGTAAAACCATATTGGTTAGTGAATGACAGTTGGCAATTTACTGGTCAGCCTAGCCAGGAAAAAGACAAGGGTTAAAGGCTATCTTTCTGTGGGTTATTTCTTGGTTTTGGAGAAAGCCACAGAAAGTAAAGAAAACTTGTTTATTAAAGCTTGGGAGTTAGGTATTGAGGGAATGGAACAGACTAAACTAATTTCTAACGAGTAAGCTCAGAACTAAGGAATGTGGGGACAAAACTACACTAGTTCTAGGTTCAGGCTGACAGGTCTAGCCTGTAAGGTCAGAAGGGAATGTGAGTCTCACTGCAGGGGTCCATTTCTGTTCCAGCATTGTTCACAACCTCCAGGAGTTACAGCAAGTAAGTCCACAAAAGGGGTAAAGTGAAGGAGCTGAACTGATTTGATATGTCCACCAATCAAACCAGAATCACTGCTCAACTTGATCTTTCCCAGGGTAGATGGATTTATAGGAGACAGTTATTTTCTGGGCTCTTCACCTCCAGCAGCTAAGGAAAACCCCTAACTGCCAGCAGTTGTACCAGAGAGTCCCTCAGAAAAAGTCTCACTCCACCATTCCACGCTTGGAACCTTCTCTGTCAGCCATCCAACTAACTTATGCCTCTTACTAAACTTTCCCTAATTCTCTTATAACAGTACTTATAGTGGCTAGCACAGTGCATTTACTTGATAGGTACTTAAATATTTGCTGAACTGAATTAAATTCAAAAAACGGTGGGAAAACTAGAAAGCAGTCTTGCAGAAATCAGATATGGACCATCTCACATTATCAACCGAGATCAAGTTCTAAATGTATATACATGACTTAGATACAATGTCACATCATAAACAAATTAGAGGAGCACAGGGAAAAACACTTTTACAGCTATGAATGGGAAAATTCTTCATAACCAAAAAAGGGATAGGAAGGATCAGAGAAGATAACATGTTCCGTTTTGATTACATAAGATGGAAAAGTATTTGCACAAAAAAACCCCTAATACAATTAAAATTAGGAGGGAAACAGGTTAACTAGAGAAAAAAATCTTTGCAAAATGTTTCTTTAATAGAGGTCTTATTTAATTCATGTAAATTCCCCCAATAGAAAAATGAACAAAGGATATGTAGTTTTCAAAAGAATAAATCAAAGTTATCAACAACCATTAGGAAAAAATGCTCCAAATTCCTAATTTTAGAAATGCAAATTAAAGCAATTCTGAGTTTCCACCTTTGCTCCTCATCTTCATCTTTATTCCTCACATCCATCTGATTGATAAAGATGACAAAAGAGGAAAATGACAGTTGGAAGAGCTGAGAAAAACATATACTAATATGGTGTGGGCCAGTGAAATGGTCCAGCCATTTTAGAAGTAATTAGAAATTTTGTCCTCAGTGTCTCTAAACTTTGCAAACCCTTTGACTCAAGTGATACCACTACTAGACCTTCCCCAAATAGATCAGCTAAAGATGAAAAGGATTCTTATCCCTAAACATATTCATAGAGCTCTTCTGTTTTGGAAGAAAACTGGAAACTAAGGGGTATCTATCAGCTGGGGAGTGGCTGACCAAATTATGTTATATGAATATAATTAATTGAATTGTAGGTACTGGCATCAGCTGGAGAGATGCTTTACGCCAGTGCTTTTCCTGAGATTTCTGCCAAAGACTTCAGTGTGGTGTGTGACACCATGCTGCAGGGCCTGGCTCGCTATCTTCGTTGCCTGGGAGTGGATGTGCACGTGCTGGAGAACACTGACGACCACCGGAAAGCAGCTGAGGTCAGTTTTCTTATACCTACTTTCAGCTAGACTTCAGACTAGCAGTTCTGAATATATGGGTTCTCCCCTATTATAGAATATTCCCTTTACTCTCATCTTCAAGCTGTGATGCAACATGGTTTACCAAAGCATACCTTGATGAAACTGGTCATGCTTAAATTTGGCTCCTTGCATCATCCTAACTAAGGCTAAAGCCAATTTCATTTTCTTTTTTTTCCCAAAAACAATTTCTAAAAGGGATTTCTGCTTCAGGAAGGACCTCCAAGATCCCTCCCAGCTCTAAAAGTATCTGATTGTCCCTTTCCTTCTGGGGGGATGCGACAAGGTTCTTTAAGAGTCAGTAGACCATGACCCAAGGTGGAGTGGTCCTATTGATAACAGAGCCTCTGAACCACATTTTTCCTCAAAGGTGCCTAATTAGAGAATTTATTCATTTAAGGCATATAGGGTACATATCTCTATGTGGTTTTTGTACTCCATCTTTCCATGTTTGTTGCTGCACCTTTCAAATAGTAGCTGCTCCCTAAGCATTTGTTATTTGGATTTATTAAAAATTGGTGCCTTGTGAAATGATGAAATGTATCAGGGTATTTGCCAAGGCTAAAGGAGCTATATTATGCATGCATTTTCTTTGTTGTCCTGTTGAAAGGGTTCAGTTTCTATTTTTGTTTTAATTTTAAAACTCAGAGGCCCTCATATAAGGGGACTTTAGGCAAGTCTCTTCCCTTCTGGACTCCAATTTCCTTATGTGTAAAATGAAAGGGTTGCTCCAAATGAGATTCAAAGTTCCTTCCATCTTTGAATCCTATGATGTGTTTCCTCTCATTGTCCCAACTCGGAACTACACCTGTCCCAGTCTAGATGGATGGGAAATCTATCCCATTTTTAATTTTAAAACAAAAAACAACAATTATTTATAGTTTAAAAAGTGCTTTATTCACAACAGAGCTGTGAAGTAGGTAGTGTGTCATTCATATCCTATATGGTTGACTCTGGCTATTCCTGATATCATAGTGACATTCCAGGCAATCCAAGGACAATTGACAAACTATAGAATTGCCTATTGATTTCTCCTAGGAATATTTACCAGTGATTGGGGTTCAGAGGGACGAAGCAACTTGCATAGGGTCATGGAGCTAGTAAGTGTTGGAGCTGGAGCTCAGACCCAGGTCAAACATCTAGAGAAGATGCCACAACATTATTTGTGGAACCCATTACAGTATTATTCAGCCACTGTCAGTGACTTAACTAGAATGTCACTGTATTATACTAAAATGCCAGAAAGGAGAATGCAGGCCTGGATGACCCGAAGCAGCCGATAATCCTCTTGGTTTTGTAATATAACATGTGGTTTTATTTTGTGAAGTAAGTTTTCCTTTTAATTGTATTTTTCTCTGCCTAATATTAGACTAGATTGTTTGCATTCTCTAAGAAAACAACAGCTGGTTAGGAGGGGAGAATGGTCAGGGGCATCATGTACAAGGGAAGCTAGTTTAGAATACTTAGCTGTGGATAATCCACATAGAGATAATGGCTGTGTTAGAAGGGACCACCCATTATTGCATGTGAGCAGTTAGGCTGTTGTTTTTTTCTTCTTTATTATTCAACCATGTTATCATCAACTCCATATGGACCATATAGGAAATGAAGACTCCAGAGCTCCAAGGTCATTGCTCCATCTCTTAAAGGAGGGAGAATTGATTCAGACAGAAATCCTGGAATTATTTGAAATTTGGTTCCCATTGTCTTTTTTAGCCTCAGTTGCTAAAGCAACTGTAAATATTGTTGTTCTCTGGAAAAGCCTCCTTCCCCTTGTGAATCTTATCCGCCTAAGGAAAAGTTTCATTTGGAAAAGGGCATGGAAATGAGGTGGCAAGTCTGGAAATGTAGGTGCAGGAAGAGTATAGGTTGTATACACAAAAGATTGATATTTACCATTTCCCTGCAGTCTGGGTTTGGGATCTCAGATCCTTTTCCTATCATGAACTGAACTCTAGGTCTCCCACAGCTTCACCAGGTCATGTTAGACTAGCCTCACTAGTAACTAAGGAGAGTCTACACTCCTTTACCTGCCCCTCTCAATTCTGGAATCCTATAGGATTCTTCCCTCCCTCCACAAATTCACAGCAGCCACAGCTCTGACCTGGGTCTTGGGACTGGAGACTGGTTTCTTTTGCATGTGAAATAATGGCAAGTGCTCAATTCTCAGACATTGATGAATGGATGGAGATTGCTTGGTGGAACTGACCAAAATTATATGAGGAGTGGGTAACTATAGCCAGTGTCTCCATGTTCTCAGTACCTCCACTTCAAGGGCTTCCAAATCATTGGAGATAGACTTTTGGTACCCATATAAGGTCTCAAAACTTTGAAGCACACTTGCCTATGTTTTCAAAGAAAATTGGGCTAGCCATTTTTGGAGATTATGAATGTCAAATAAAAATAGAAGTCAAGTGCTTATGAACATTTTTTCTTACACATGTAATTTCAGAATGGCTTAGTGATTGCTGAATGCAGTAGATTCTTTTTTTCTTTGGAGATTCAGAAACAAACTTGAAAAATAATGGCAGTTCACTCTTTAGTAGCCCAAGAGATTTTTAATTCTCTAAAAATTTTTGTTAACTTAATAACCGGGGGCAGCTGGGTAGCTCAGTGGAGTGAGAGTCAGGCCTAGAGACAGGAGGTCCTAGGTTCAAACCCGGCCTCAGCCACTTCCCAGCTGTGTGACCCTGGGCAAGTCACTTGACCCCCATTGCCCACCCTTACCAATCTTCCACCTATGAGACAATACACCAAAGTTCAAGGGTTTAAAAAAAAAACAAAAACAAAACAAAAACTTAATAACCATACGCTAAGTCTTTCCTATTAGAGAGGCCAAATCGCTCAGACAGGATGAAGAAATTAAGTGTTTAGGAGAAGCTGAGAGATTAAAGAGAAAACAAGACCCTGAAAAATGATGAAGAGTGATACTGTGAAAAAGGCTTTTTTAACTGCTGCTGTAACCTAACATGCCCATTTTTTTGCTTAAGTCCCAGCTGTCCTATGAACTGAAAGTTACTAGGCGATGATTCTTCATCATTAGCCATCTAATAAGGCATACTTCCAGGCTTTACTGCAGGCCTATATCTAATATAACTTTCAACTTCTTCATTAAGAGTCAGAAGGTTCCCAGACCATAGCCTTGACTCCTCTAATTTCTTCCCTCTCACTAAAAGAATATAACATAATACATAGTATGTCCTAGGAAGTTTTAGGATGTCAAATTTAGGGGGAGAGAAAGAGAGAGAGAGAGAGAGAGAGAGAGAGAGAGAGAGAGAGAGAGAGAGAGAGAGAGGGAGTGTGGGTGTGGGTGTGTGTGTGGGTGTGTTTAGATGCCTCCATCTTTCCCCTACCAGGCTCAAGATGCTTTTGACCACTTGCTGATAGGACACTGGGAATTTGAGTTTCTTTTCCTTTTTTTTTTTTAAACCCTTACCTTCCATTTTAGAATCAATACTTTGTATTGGTTGGGGTTTAAGTGACTTGCTTAGGGTCATCTAGGAAGTGTCTGAGGCCAGATTTGAGCCCAGGATCTCCCATCTTTGGATTTTGCTTTCATTCCACTGAGCCACCTAGCTGCCCCAAGAAGTTGAGTTTCTGCTCAGTCTTGTGGACTGGAAATATGATTTCCTATTTTGTTAATTATGACAAAATCTCATTGCAGAGAAACAATTTGTAAAGTTTTCAACAAAAGGGTTTTTAGTAGTAGTAAAAAGGTAAGCTTCAATCCACACCCTTTTGAAGAAATGACAACCTAAATTAAGAAAGTCCGAGTTAAAGAAATTTTACCATAGTTGATTTTTTTATCTGAGATTTTGTTTTCTAACATGCCAGTCAAATGCCCCTCCAAAAAATGAAACCCAGAAGAGGTAAGACCATGTACCCCAAGTAGCAGCTAAATGTCTCTGGAATCAACTTAAATTTACTCTGCAGAGTAGAAGACAGCATCTCCTGGGGAGAACAAGGCCCAGCCTAAGACCCTTGAACACAGTAGTCAGTAAGCAAAACTTGTTTGGTTGGATGATTTATTGTGATCTGTCCACTCTGCCGAGTACATGGCTTGCTTGGTCATGACCCAGGGGAACTTTGAAACGTTGGTGCCATTGACTTCAAGAAAGAAGGAAAGAGTCATATCATGGGAGAAGGCAACCACTGCTTTTTGCCTCTTCCCTAAAGCATCTGTATCTTAAAATTTCATTCCCTAAGATATGAGAGATTTCTTGTGGGTTACCAGTGGCATCATTTATCTCCAAAATTCCCCAATAATTAACCCCCAGCTTGGGTGAACTTTTGGTTAAAATATCAACTCGGGAGCAGATGTGGTTATTTGGGTCAGTGGGCTGCATGAGTCTCAGTGGGCTATACAGAGAATTCATGCTCATGATCTGAAAGGAATTTCCAACAGAGACTATTGAATATAACAAAGAACAGAGTTCAGCTGCCATATAACCTCTGTGAAAGACCATCAGACTCAGGCTAGATCCTGTCAAATAGCATTATTTGTTATTTTCAGGGAGGTGTATCTAAAATGGCCAATTCATGGCCTCCTAACTTGACAGCATAAAAAAAACAAAGTCTGGAGGTGAGGATGGGAGGAGCTCTAAACGTGGACATGAGAGAGACAGAATACCATGTGCCTTCCTCCATGACCCTGCCTCTCCCTTTCTCTGGAGCAACTTCTTACTCTTTCCCACACTTGCCAAAGCAAGGGTAGCTAGGTGGAAACAGCCTTCCCCAACCCTGTGATCTGTTTTAGCCCTGGGGATATGGTCATTGGTTACTGACCCTAGGCAGAGTTGCAGCAAGGTAGGAGAGAAGAATAGAGAATAGGCCCAAGACTTGGAGTAGAGCCTGGAAGCCAGTGATGAAAGCAGAACCATGGTGTGAGAATAGGGGAGCTGTCTGAAGTCAGTGTCAGGGCAAAATCATAGCTGAAATCAAGACACAGGGAGAGTCAGAGGTCAGGCAGAAATGTAAGAGCCATGAGGACAAAGATGCTGGGACACAAGGTCAAAGCACAAACTCCAGGTAAATGGGCAGGAACCAGGTTTTCAGAATTTGTACAAGCAAGAAGGCCAGCTTGCAGATGCTAAAAAACAAGGAATAATAATAATAGCTAGAGCTTCTCTGCTGTGTACTCAGTGTTTTTATTTTCACTCTTGGGGAAGCAGAAACCAATCCCAGCATACAGTCATTAGGTGAAGTTGGACAGATGCCTGGGATTACCTAAATGGGGTGACCAGTGTATAGATAGGGTTCAGAGCAGCTTTTGACATGCAGATTCTGATAGCCCTTTCACCCTCTAGAAAACCCCATTTTCTTGCTCCCATACCCCCACTTGTTTCAGACAACTTTATTCAAAATACCCTCCAATGGATAGTCCCTTTCCATTTCTAAACCTTCTTCTAAGTTGTCCCCTATGCTAGTTTGCCAAACTCCCACCTCTTTTGGGAAGGCTTCTCTGACTAACTGGGAGACAGGAAGATTCTCCTCATGATTATAACTATACAACTCCTGTGATACCCCTTCTCTTAGCCTTTTACTTATTCATACTGTAATATTAACCCTTGGCCCACAGGTTCCACTAGTTTAGAAACCATGTTGTTTTTCCTTCTCAGAGGACATCTAATACAATAAGGGCTGGTGCCTCTCCACCCAGAAACTTGGGTGGGGACACACTCTTCCAAGGAACCTTGGCAAATGTCCCTATTTCCCACCCTCATACTCCCAAGTAAAGAAGTGTAGAGCATCCTTATTCTCATAGAAATATTGAACCCCACAAAGATATCAAAGTTTTTTTAAAGATAACATTACAACTAAAATTAAGGGGTCATTCCTTTAGTACCTATAGATCTCTAGTCATCAACCTCTTGACTCTTGCTAATCTGCCCTTGCTTGATTAAGAAGAGGATTTCCCATTTAGAGTATTATTTTTCTGACACCTGACCTCCTTTCCTACCCCATGGACTCTAACCTCTCATATACAATGCCAAAATATTCTCATCTGAGTCATGACTGTCTCTCTTAGATTGCATGCACCTATAGGGAACCAAAGAGTCCTCTTTAATTTGATGAAAAATCCCCTCGTAACATAATTCCTCATAACTAGATTACATTAAACACTCAAGCAGAGGGATACTCCCATTACATTTCTGCAAGCCTCATCATGGCATGGAGGTAACTCTGTGTTCTCAAAGGCCATGCCAGTGGAATGCAAACTACAGTATATCTTACCAAGCTTAACTTTGAAGAAGTTCCTCACAGTTTTGACCCTGGGTAATACATTTTCCAGTCACATCAACCTTTAAAGATCTGCTACTAAGTCATAGAAATGTGACTGTGTTGGCAAGGGAGGCCTCTCACTGATGAAATCTTGGATTGTTGAAGTACCAACATAAGTAAGGCAAACCATGGGTTACATAGCTAGTGTGCGCCCAAAGCATCAGTATGTACAAGAAGCTCATAAGATGCATCAGCCTATAAGGCAAAACTCAACCCTTCCTTCCAGTATCTTTGTAGAATAGCAGAGTTCTACATTGGGCAGGATGTTTCACATTTCTTCATACCTGCTAATGCTAGCAAAGCCAGTTCTAACCCATGCACGAGATTAATCAACACCTGGGTTTCAAAAACTAGTTTCCAGCACTTCAGAAAACTGACTCTTCTTTGCACTAGCACATGAGCAAGGCTGAACACTATAACATTGCTATTTGGATGCCTCAGCCATGATGTGCTCATGAAGCTGCAGTGTGCTGTAACCTGTGTTGTCAATCAAAAGCATAAACCAGATGCCAGAGCCCAAGGAGATTCAGATGGGGAGTCATAGCCATAGATATACTGGCATCTTTCCAAATTACCACACCTGAAAATGTTAGGCATTCAGTCAAGTAGCTCCTTGTGTTCCCATCAGTGGAAACAAATATATGTTCTTAGACCTTTTCATACTAGTATAAACTAAATTAATGGTTTCCAACCTTCGAATATAAGGACTTCTTTTAATGTCAAAAAATTTTGTATGCCACACGTGCCAGTAAATACTATTAGACATTATAAACATGTAAGCATTTAAAAAAGACCTGTGATGACAGAAAGGTACATTACACTAAAATTATTTTGTGGTCATAGTAGTATATACATGCATTTGAGAAAGTATTGCATATATATTTGCAAGCTATCCTATTTATCAGGTCACAGAAGCAGTGTTTGCTTATTCATTATATTAAGGCACACTGCATAGTTCATTGGAGCTTTCAAATTTACAATCTTTGATACAATTATGGATTTGTGGTCTCATTAGAATTAACTCCATGACCCCTAAACAGCCCATAGATTTTTTTGGTCCTAAAAGGCAGAAATCATTTTCTTACATTTCTAATTCACCTGAGATCTGAGCACATTTGCACAGAGTAGACACTTAATAAATATTCATTGCATGAATGAATAATTAAGTGAATGGCTTCTCAATCTTCTCCTGAACAATGCACCCCAAACTACAATATAGATTGAGGAATAGGGGGAATATTTGGAATTTTCCCAGTGGTTCTGTTCTCAGCTCACATGGACAGGAGTGAAAACAGGAATTGCTGCCCATATGGAGGAACCAATAGGCTTCCCAGGAGAAAAAAAAGATACCATCTGTATTAACCTGACCATCTGAAGAGAAGAGATCAACATTCAGGGGAGTGAAGAAATAATTCTGAGCAATCCTCAGAAAATGATTCTAAGGAGCAAAAATATGCATCAATTACAAAGGCAACATATTTGAGTCCTCACAGCCTCAGCTGATATGAGAATAGACAGCACCTTAATCCTCCACTCACCACCAAAAATCAGTGGGAGAAAGCATGTTTAATGCCTGTCAGACCTACCATAATTGCACCATTCATGATTATGAAAGCCTGTGAGTTATCTAGAACATGTCCTGGTCCCATTCAAAGCAGTGGTCTCAAGATTAATCTACAATGTGTTCCAATTTTATAGATTCTCTGTCTCTGTCTCTGTCTCTGTCTCTGTCTCTCTCTCTGTCTCTGTCTCTCTCTCTCTCTCACACACACACACACACACACACACACACACACTTTATTAAACAGGTCTTGTCTGTCTTTATAAAATGAACTTAATAAAGCAAATTCTTTTTTCTCATTTACCTCCATTAGAAAAGTACATGTGATAACCCCGGGAAAATAGATTGAGTAGAAAATTTTGATTAAAGAGTTACATTAAGATGGTAATTTAACTCATGACATAGGTAGGAATGACATAGAATCTGGTTATTTCCTAAGTGTACATTATTGATCTGCCCCCCCAAAAAAAGCATTCTTCCTTTAATCTGATAAAGCAGACCACAATGTCATATCTTCAGAGTTCCATATCTAACATAAAAATTCAAACTTTAACATTTAAGTTTCAGGTCTATTTGATCAACAAATTCCAAGTTATTTTATTCATATTTTTTTTGATGACTACAAAATGTTGATTTTGATACTGACAATTAGTCCTATAAAGTGAATGTTGCAAAACCCAGAATTTTTTCCAAAGGGTTTGAATGACTGGACCAGGATGTTTCTGCCTCCAAACCCAGTGTTATATATATATTATGCATATATATATATTCATCCCTTGCTATATCACAGTTCACTTATCAAGGCTTCACTGTATTGCAGATTTTAAAATTATATATTTCTAATTCTGTATTGGGGAGTTTTTGCTATATTGTAAGATTTTGTAGATGAATACTGTACTGTAACAATAGAAATGCAGTACATCACTACTGCTTGTGTAAGTTTGCCAACATGAGATTGTACATGGCACACTATTGGCTGATAGAATGAAAGGTGACCAACTACAGCACTTTGTTTTGTATCCTGGGTGCTGATTGACTCTGACTGTAGCATTGGTCTGTTTGCTCTCCTGCATTTTGCCTATACATTCAGCATCAATCCTTGTCCACTTCACATCAATGTTTGATTGTGGCATGTGATGTTGCTCTGTGGTCTTGTGTTTTTGTGAAGTTTTTGTAAACATTTGAATTTATTTCAAGCCCTATGCCACCCAAATGTTCTGCTCCTTCTAAGGCTTCTGGCAGTGAATGCCACTACTCTGCAGATTTTCACCTATCACAGGGGTCTTTGGAATGTAACTCTCACAATAGGTGAGGGATCACTGTATATATTATATACATACATATATATATTTTTTTTAAATCCTTACCCTCTATCATGGAATTATTACAAAGTATCAGTTCCAAGTTGAGGGCACACTGCTAAGAAGTGTCTGAAGCTAGATTTGAACCCAAGATCCCTTGACTCCAGACCTGGCTCTCTATCCACTGATCCACTACTCCTTATATTTTTTACTTTGCTGCTTCTCCTCAATGTGGGTAAATCTCATTGTCAGAATTCTAAGAGAAACATTAAAATCTGGAATAAAAAAAATCATTTGATCTGGCAACATACTACAAAAAACAAAACTTAGGAGGGAAAGAAAATATTTATGAGACAAATATTTAACTCCAGACATCCTTAAAACCACTTTCAATAGATGAGAGTGGTTAAGACTAAATAGCAGTTACCCTAGTGCAGAAGAGTGTCATATCGGTCCTCAAGTGGATCTTAGAGCAGCTTGACTTTTCATGATATGTACTGGGTTTGTTTTGGTGGGTTAAAGATCGGGAGCTGAACTCTTGATGCCCCCATGTGGCCAGGACAACCGAAGAGTCCCAGAAGAGAAGGAAAGACCATTGAGAGACTTGTAACTTCATTAGTCACTTCTCTTACCTTCCCTGAGGGAATAAAGCTGAGCTGGGGTGGCTCTCAGAAGGGCCTGCTTTCCCATACCAACCCAGGATTTTTGACACATTCAGGTTGGAATTCACTCTTGAGTATAGAGTTCACTTTAGTCTTTGTAGTGGTGGAAATTCAGTGCTCTAGGATTTAAACAGCTTCAAGAATGTGATGGACAGTTCCTAGATGTGTTGGAGGTAGAGCTGTTGGGTCACAGGAAGAGACAGCCCTAAAAGGATTGTCCTGATTGCCTGTGTACCTTATTCCCTGACTGAATGGATATGATGAAATTGTAGCTTTAAGACTAGAGAAATTGTTTCACTTTCTAAGGTTTGTATTATGCATATATCTGTCAACAGAATTTGTTAGTGTAACCCAGTAATTCCCAAAGTGGGCGCCACCACCCCCTGGTGGGTGCTGCAGCGATCCGGGAGGTGGAGGGAGCAGGGTTGAATCAGCAGCAACTGGAGCTTTTAGCCCATAGACAGTAAAGGGATTAGACAACTGGTCAGCAGGAGATTACAGACTCCCTTTGCTGGCACTGGATATAGGACTCTGCTGTCCTATATGTAGATCCAAGTAGCAGTACTGGGTCACAGACCCAGAGAGAGGAGGAGTATTAATACACATCACTTGTGGCTTCAGGGAAGCTAGAATAACAGATCACATTTCCACGGTAGAAGAGTGCTTGAGCACAGGCCAGGAAACTAGCAAACACACTTCTCACTTAGATCATACCACCTTGGAAGAACTAAAACTTATAGATCCCCAGAACTAGCTCTGAAAGCAGCTGCACAAAAAACTTGAAGCTTGGGACAGTGCCCTCTATACCACAGGAGCAAAACCCAACTTTAGTAGTTTTTTAAGTTAAAAATCAAGAAAAAGGGGGGCAGCTGGGTAGCTCAGTGGAGTGAGAGTCGGGCCTAGAGACAGGAGGTCCTAGGTTCAAATCCGGCCTCAGACACTTCCCAGCTGTGTGACCCTGGGCAAGTCACTTGACCCCCATTGCCCACCCTTACCAATCTTCCACCTATGAGACAATACACCGAAGTACAAGGGTTTAAAAAAAAATACATTAAAAAAAATCAAGAAAAAGACTAGAAAATAAGCAAACAACATAAAGAGAAACTCACAATAGATAATTATTATGGTAAGAAGGAAGATCAAAACACAAACTCAGAAGACGATAATAGTCAATACAACTACATTCTAAGTCTCAAAGAAAAATGTGAATTGGTCTCAAGACCAAAAAGAATTTCTGTAAGAGCTCAAAATGGATTTTTAAAATCCAATAAGAGAGGCAGAGAGAAAATTGGGAAAAGAAATGAGAATGGTGCAAGAAAATCATGAAAAAAGAGTCAATAGTTTGGTAAAGGAGGCATAAAAAAATACCAAAGTAAACAATCTTTTAAAAGAGAGAATAGACCAAAAGGTAAAAGAGGCTCCAAAATCTAAGACCTCTTTATGAAGCAGAATTGGCCACATTGCAAAAGATGTATAAAAATTCATCTGAAGAAAGTAATTTCTTAAAAATTAGATTTCAGCAAGGAGACTCTGATTCCATGAGCCATCAAGAAATAACAAAACAAAATCAAAAGAATAAGCAAATGGAAGAAAAATTAAATTATCTCATTAGAAAAACATCTGACCTGGAAAATGGAGCCAGGAAAAAAGATAATTTAAGAATTATTAGACTATCTGAAAGCCATTATCAAAAAAAGAGCCTAGACATCATCTTTCAAAAAGTTATCAAAGTAGCAAGGTGGTTCAGTGGATAGAGAACCAGGCCTGAAGATGTGAAGTCCAGGGTTTAAATCTGGACTCAGACACTTCCTAGGTTTGTCATCCTGAGCAGATCACTTAATTTTATTTGCCTAGCCCTTACCACTCTTCTGCCTTAGAATTGATACTTAGTCAATTCTAAGACAGAGAGTAAGAAGAAAGAAAGAATCAACCAATCAATCAGTTAAGGAAAACACTATCCCAATATTCTAGAATCAGAGGGAAAAATAGAAATTGAAAACAATTCAGATATCTTGGATCCACAGTCAGTTTAACACAAGCTTTAGCAGTTTCTACATTAAAAGATCAGAGGTCCTGGAATATGACAGTGAAAAGGCAAAGGAGCTAGGATTATAACTAAGAATTACCTGCCTGGCAAAACTGAATATGTCCTTCAAGGAACAAAATGGGTATTCAATTAAATAGGTGACTTTCAAACATTCCTGAGAAAAGACTAGAGCTGAATAGAAAATCTGACTTTGAAATACTAGACTTGAGAGATGCTCAGAAAAATAAAGAGTAAGAAGTAAAAAGTAAAGAAGCACAAAAAGGGGGCAGCTGGGTAGCTAAGTGTATTGAGAGTCAGGCCTAGAAACAGGAGGTCCTAGGTTCAAATTTGATCTCAGACACTTCCTATCTGTATGACCCTGGGAAAGTCACTTAACCCCCATTGCCTACCCCTTACCACTCTTCTGCCTCGGACCCAATATATGGTATTGATTCTAAGGTGGAAGGTAAGGGTTTAAAAAAAGAAGAAGCAGCAGCAGCACAAAAAAACTAAAGGAAAGAGAAATCAAGAGATTCAATAAGGTTAGAATGTTAACATTCCTACAAGGGAAGATGATACTTATGACTCCTAAGAATGTTATCATTATTAGGGCAGTTAGACAGAGCATGGGTGTAAGTTGACTATAATGAGATGATACCTAAAAAAAATAAAATTAAAGGGTGAGAAAAAGGAATGCATTGGGATAAGGGGGAAGGGAGAGGTGAATGGGGTAAATTATGTCATGAAAAAGTTTTACAGTGAAGGGGAAGATGGAGGAAGTAGGGAGGGGAGTGCTTGAACCTTGCCCTCATGGGAATTGGCTCAGGGAGGGAATACCATATACAGTCAGTTGAGTATGGAGATTTCTTATCCTAAAAGAAAGTAGGAACAGAAAAGAATGGGAGGAGGTTGAAAGGGAGTTTGGACTAGGGGAGGTGGTGGTCAGAAGCAAAGCAGTGTTATGTATGGACAGGGTGAAAAAAGAGAGAGTAGGTTGGGGGGCTGGGAATAGGATGGAAGGTAATATACAATAATTATGAAAAAATTATAAATTTTTCTAATAAAAGCCTCATTTCTCACATATGCAGAGAAATTAGTCAAATTCATAAGAATACAAGTCATTCCCCAATTGATAAATGGACAAAGGAACAAGGAGTTTTCAAAGTAAACAAAGATATCTATAGTTGCGTAAAAAAAAAATATCCTTCCATCCCCAGTAATTTTTATCCCCTTTTGCCCTTTGTTGCTCAACTCTTTGAGAAGGTCTATAATAAATGCCTCTACTTCCTTTCCTCTTATCCTCTTCTTAAGTCTCTGCAATCTAGCTTCCAGCTTCACCATTCAAGACTATTCTATCCAAAGTTACTAGTGATCTCTTAATTGTCAAATCCAATAGCCTGTTTTCAATCCTTATCCTTCTTGACCTCTCTGCAGCCATTGAACCTGTCAGTCATCTTCTCTTTGATGTTCTCTTCTCTCTAGGTTTTCAGTGCACCACTCTTTCCTTATTATCCCACCTATTTGACCAATTCTTCCAAGTTTCTACTGGATTGTCTTCTAGCTCATACCTTCTTACTAGGGGTATCCCACAAGACTCTGTCCTGGGTCCTATTCTCCTTTCATATTATATCGCTTGGTGATCTTATCATCTCCAATGGATCCAATTATCATCTGTATGCTAATGATTCTCAAATCTTTCTAGCTCTAACTTCTCCGCTGACCTCCAGGCTCAAATCTCCAACATCTCAAACTGAAGTCTAGGAGACATCCTAAACTCAATATGTCCAAAACTGAAGTCATTATCCTTATACCTATACTCTTTCCTTTCCTCTTCTAGACTTCCTTATTACTTATGAGGATACTCCCTGCCCTCTAGTCTTGAAACCTAGGTGTCATCTTTGGTGCCTCACTCTCAACTTCCCTTAACCAATTTATTCAAGAGGCTGTGAATTTTGTCCTTGTAACATTTTTTGTATATATCCCTCTTCTTTCCTCTAATACCCTGCTCTAGGCCCTCATCTCCTCATATCTGAATTATCACAATAGCCTGTTCATTAATCTGCCTGCCACAAATTTCTATCCACTCCTCTGCCCTCTATTCTATTGCAAATGTGATTTTGTAAAGCACAGGTCTAACCTACCTCTCTCTCTCTCTCTCTCTCTCTCTCTCTCTCTCTCTCTCTCTCTCTCTCTCCTCTTTCTCACACTCACGTGCACATGCACGCACACACACATACATACACATACACACACACAATCAGTCCCTCCCCATATTCAGCAAATTGTAGTAGCTCCCTATTACTTCCAGGATCAAATACAAAATCTTCTTTCTGCCTTTCAAAACCCTTTATGCTCTAAATCCCTCTTGATTAGAGGAATGACGCAAATTAAAACAACCCTAAGGTGCCACCTCACATATATCAGATTGATTAATATGACAGAAAAGGAAAATCATAAATACTGAAGGAGATGTGGCAAAATTGAGACTAATGCACTTTGTATAGAGCTGTGAACTGATCTAACCATTCTAGAGTGATTTAGAACTCTGCCCAAAGAACTTTAAAATTATGCATACCTTGACCCTGCAGTGAACCACTACTAAGTCTATATCCCAAAGAGATTTTTAAAAGGAAGAAAGGACCTATCTGTGCAAAAATATTTATAACTGCTCTTTTTGTGGTGACAAAGAATTCAAAACTGTAGGGATGTCTATCACTTGGGGAATGACTAAACAAACTGTGGTGTATGATTGTAATAAAATATTACTGTGCTATAAGAAGTAATGTGAAGGATGGTTTTAGAAAGCCCTGGAAAGACTTAACATGTGATGCAAAGTGAAGTGAGCAGAACCAGGAGGACATTGTACACAGTAACAACAATATTATATAATCAACATTTATAAATGATTTGGCTATTCCTAGCAAATTAGTGATCCAAGAAAATCCTCAAGGACTCGTGATGAAAAATGCCATCCACCTCTAGAGAAATAACTGATGGATTCTGAAGGCAGACCAGGGCATACTATATTTTACTTTATTTCTTCACTTTTCTTTCACTTGCTCAAGTTGTCTTTCACAAAAGGACTAATATGGAACAATGTCTTACAGTGTTAAACATGTAAATCTATATCAGATTGCTTGCCATCTCAGAGAGGGGAAAGAAAAGGTGAGAATCTAGCTCAAACTTAAAGAAATCAAAGGTTAAAATGTTTTTTCATATAATCAAATTAAAAACAAAATATTAGTAAATCAAGACTTTATAAACTGCCCCCCCAAATCTTTCTAGTCTTCTTATACCATACACACCCCACCCAGCCATCCACCCACCACTGCCAATACTCTTCAATTCAGTGACACCAACCTCCTTGATATTTCTCAACAAGACAATCCATCTCTTGACTCCAGGCATTTTTACTGGATATCCCTCCTATCTCGATGTTCTTTCTCTCTCCTCACTGCTACATCTGGGCTTCCCTGACTTCTTTTAAATCCCAGCTAAAATTTGATCTTTTGCAGGAAAGCTTTCTCAATTCTTCTTAATTCTGCATCCTTCCTTCCATTCATTATCTCCTATTTATCCCATGTATAGCTTGTTCGAGTATATTTGTTTGTGTGTTATTTCCCCCATCAGATTGTGAGTTCCTTGAGGGGCAAAGACTGATTTTTTTCTTTTCTTATATCCCTTTTGCTTAGCATATCATCTGGCACCTCGTAAGTGCCTAATAAATGCTTACTGAGTGCCTGACATGATCAGACCACTGCCTTTAAGGAATCATCCTCTTCTACACCACCACCCTTTGAGAGAAGTAATATTTCCTTTTTGTTCTTAGGAGGGGCAAAAAAGACACTGATTTATCTGCCATTTCCCCCAACTAACTCATATTAACTTAAATTTTGCCTCTAGATTGCCAGAAAGGAGGGAAGAATCATATTGACCTCTGGATTGCCATATCAGAAGGTAAATTCTCAGTTGCTTAGCTAAACTTTCTGCATTCCTTGACTTTGTGTGTACTTGGTCTTCAGAATGGGAAAGTCTTAGCTCTTCACCATGTTTCTGTTCACATTTCTAAAAATGTTCTCCCTAATCCCAGCCACACGTTTGTGAGGCTTTCCATGGAGATTAATTTAGGCTGAAAAAGTGGGATCCCCTAATCTTATTTTCCTAGGAGAGTCTCCAGAGCCAAATGCCCTGAGCCATGGATATTTATACCCAGGTGCCCTATCAGGGCTGTGTCCCTGCCTTCATCAGCTCTGCATCTCTAGAGCTCCTTGGGGACAAGGGTCTTGTTTTTTTTATTAACACTACAACTCCTAATATAGCATTTAAGTCTCCCCTGTAAGCCGTCATCTTTCCTCTTCTCTTGTTCTTTGAATACTCAGTCCTTGCCCTGCTCCCTGTTGGGCCTGACATAATCCTCTAAAAATCAGGAATCATCAGTCTTGGAACTACATATGGAAGATTGGCAGCCAGGGTTTTTCACAGATTCTTAGGAGCAGTCGGGACAACCCCATGTTTTACATGAATGCCATCTGGGGTGGGCACAGAACCCAAGTCCTCTCTGAATTTCAGGCGTAAGATTGTAAAAAAAAAAACAAAAAAAAAAACAAAAAAAAACTTGGCCTCTGGGAGGATGAATGATCCTCTTTCCACAAAGCTCAGCCTTTTCTCCCTGTATATCTGTGTTTTGCAGCTACAGGCCCAGGTTGGGGAAGGAAGGTGCTTTTCTGTAAACTGTTCTGACAAGGCTAAACAGCAAGCACTCAGCGTCCTGAAGCACTTCAATGTCCGCGTTACTCTCACTGACATCTTCAGCCGCTGCCAGGTAGGCCTGGGACTCCCAGCATCCCCTGCTTGATGCTACATACAAGCTTCTATCCTTGTAGTTTTTTCCTTTTCTTAGGGCTCTGTAGACTTAGGAGTGGTGTGAGTTAGGAAAGAATAGAATGTTCTCAGAACATGATGCAATCATTCACAATTGCTTAACAGCACCAAGGCATCTCCTTGAGATCTCTAGGAGCATCATGAAGCTCTCTCCTCAGACTTTATCAAAGCAAACTAAATGTGATTCACTTTAACTTGAAAAATAAAAATACATATACCACCCTTGGAGCAGTGATTGAGGGATATGTTTCAGGATGCAGCAAACATGATTAGGTGCATATCATGACTTCAGAAAAACTTCAAATTGGGGGTAGCTGGGTGGCTCAGTGGATTGAAATCCAGGCCTAGAGACAGGAGGTCTTGAGTTCAAATCTGGCCTTAGACACTTCCTAGCCGTGTGACCCTGGGCAAGTCATTTGACCCTCATTGCCTAGCCCTTACTACTCTTCTGCCTTGGAACCAATACACAGTATTGATTCTAAGACAGAAAGTAAGGGCTTTTATTAAAAAAAAAAAAAAAAAAAGGAAAAGAAAAGAAAAGCTTCAAATTGCTGGGACTGATGGTTTAGTAGAAATAGGTGGATGTCAGTAGCAAACTTTCTCCCTTCTCAGTTTTGGGTTTTCTTCCCCATCCCCCTCAAAAATATGTGGCACGTTGAATTTCTTAGGTTTTCCTTTCCTCCTACTCCTGATTTAAAGGCAAATCCACTCTGATTCTGAATTCAATAAGCTAATGTTATATGATAGGGGTACCTTGAAGGCATTGATGACTACCTGGAGTTTTACAGTTGACTTCTGTTGGTTTTTCTGGCTAAGAGAAGCTGGTTGGTTGTTTTTTTTGTTTTCCATTGCATCTATGTAAAATCTAACCTGATTATAACCCCTTCAAAGCCCAAGTCTTTCTTCTGCATAAAAAGACTTTCCTTGCTTCTCCCAACCATGAGGGCTCCCTTAACCCCATACCAAACTCCTCTGGATTTACTTGGTATGTATTTTGCATATGCTTATATGTACACTTTGTCACTTGATAGAATAAATTCAAGCTCATTAAGGGCAGAGAGTTTCATTTTTGTCTTTGTATGCCCAAAGCCTGGCAAAACCAGGCTAGTCAATTAATTAGTCCCGAATTACTGTTGGCACTGAAAACAAAATTCTAAGCTAAGATGTAAGCCTAGCCAACTCATACCTTAAACATATTTCTTCTTCTTGAAATTTCTATTGTTTCAGATGGCAAGAAAAGCAATTTTAAGGGTAGGAACATGACCTGGTTTGAAAGGTGGATATTTCTATTTGACTATTAAATTGTTATCACTACTTTTTAATGAATGCTTTTTCATGGAAGTTTGTTATGGAGTAGGAAAACAAATGTTATTTGTCCTAAAGATTCTGTTTGCTTTGGACTTGACTATTAAGGCAAGGTGAATATTAGTCAATCTGGCACACACTGGCATGCCAGATTGCCATATTAACCCAGTCAATGGCCTTTTAGCAACCCTATGGCAAAATAAGTAGAAAAACTTCAGGAAGGAATTTCCTGACTAAGAAAACATCATACCCACATTTTTAGGCAAGATCTTTGGTAATCAGGGGCACTTGTCATTGATATGTTCTACAAACTATGTGTCTGATGTCAGTAATTTTTTTTATCATTTGTTGATCAAATTTAAGTATCTACTCTACAGAGCTGTAGAGAGAAGAACCTTAAATGTGACATTTCTAATTCATTGTATTTAAACATTATTGGTAAAAGTAGGAACAGAAAAGAAACATAGGATATAACCTATGTTATATCCTAACTCCATCATGGAGAAGCCAAGAGAGGGTGAAAAGAAAGGATCATCATTAAAAAGCCCAATCTGTGAAGGATACCCTAGTATATTAGGGACTTGGGTGACATTAGGAAGCAAAGGGGGTTGGAGAAATTTCTCCTATTATGAGAAAAAACAAAATGGACTTTTGCTAAATAGTGTTTTACATTTTCTATTTGACATTTGCAACTTTGAGTTTTTATGGCTTTGTTGAAATTCTAATCTTGTTAAAAACAAAAAAGGATTTTAAATTTGAACCAAGCTTCTTTATACTTCCCAGGTTTTAATTCATCTCTCTGTATGTTGATTGTCTTTTCTAGAGCTCAGACTGATGACTTTTTTCCTGCTAAATGAATCACAGCCCCAAAAAATCTTTTCCCCTCTCTTGCTCTCTTCTTTTACCTGATGACCAAACTTTACTTGTAGTAGGGTATGACCCTAACCCTCAGCTAACCTCAATTCTTTCTAGTGATCTCATTGATTCTCCTTTGAGGCTTCTAAAAATCTTTGACCCCAGTACAATTTAAAATAAATGAAAGGAAGCAGCATGATGGAAAAAACTAAGAACTGACAAGATACACTTTGAAATTGAAATTACAGAGCTTTGTCCATGTTTCCAAGTGAGTTTTACCATCTTTGAAATTTAAGAGGTAAAAAGCTCTGCCTTGGACAGCACATCCCTGTGGACACTGATGCATGCTAAGCAGAAATGCCACCAAAGTCCATGTGATGGGGGGAAGTGGGAACCACCCTGACCATGTGAAAAGCACTCCACTGGGGGCACCTCGTGAGGAGCTTTGAAGTCATCCTGGGAACTCACAGGGTATTGGTGGGTGATTAGTAATAGAGATCCCTCAAGCTGTCGATTAGGTTGGAAACAGCCTGCTTCTTGAAAGCCTCTGTGCCCACAGTATGCACAGCAGGCTTGGGCTCCTTTCATGTGGCTGTAACGTCAATGCAGATGGAGCTGAGAACTCACAGCTCCTGCCTTTCTCACTCATGAAGAAAGAAGCACAGGAGCACAGTCTCCTCCTCCTCCTCCCTGGGTCAGAGCCTAGGTTGTGGGGCTGGCTGGGTGGGGTCCCCAAGATAAAAAGCTTCCTAAGATAAGTGACTGTTCATTCCTGTGCACAGATGGAACCCGAGATCAGGAGCCTAAAGGAGCCCACAGGGTCCTGGCCAATCAGAAGGGCCCCAAAGGCAGGCCTGCAGTGAATAAGTCTTTAAGCCAGAACACAACCAGCACTGCCATGTTAAAAGGGCATCCTCCCAGGGGTCTGGGATCTGTTTCACACTTTGCATTCATTTTGTTTTTAACCTATGTTATTGTTTTTAGTCTTTTTGTGGTCAGAGAAGAGGCATGTCATTGAATCTGTGGGTGACATTCATCATAGAATCACAGGAGGTGAGGTATAAAGTCAAGGTTCAAGAGCTGCAAACTTGTGGGTGCCTTTAGCAGCACTTCCTGACCCCTAGGGTCTACCATCCATGTAGCCTGAGGTTTGGTTGGGGGAAGTTCTTATGTGAAAGGCTTCAGTCCTGTGGTTTTCCTTTATGGATTCTGTTCCCTCTGCATCCCCCCACCCCACCCCTATCCTGGGATGCTCACAAGGTGGGACCTATCTCTTCTTGGGCCATTTCAGCTCCCATGTGTAGCTCCTGTGTTCTAATCCTCTGCAAGTTTCCCCTCCAGAGTGCCAAGGCTGCCCCAAATTCCATGGAGTAGCTGGTGAAGGAATCTTTACTTTCCAAGCTATCCCTTCACTTCTCAGCAGCATCATGATTATTCTGTGCAGATAGGACTTAAACATTGGAAGGCTTGATTATAAGGCAATGATTTTAGCACTTCTTTTATTTGTAGGAATGTTCCATCCCTCTGAAGCATTGTAAGCAGACCTGAGTCTTGTCCTGTCTTTTCTTTGCCTTCCCCTCCATTCTCTTCCCAATCCCAAAGTGGTAGATGAGTAAAAGGTCTAATTATTCTACCCTTTAAGCTCAGCTTTGAAAGTTAGTTCCACACTAGCTGGAATTTTCTCATCCAAGTAACTAGAAGGATAGAGGAGTTAGGTATAGTCAGAAGAGACAGTGTTTGGGGAACAAAGGCAGTTTCATGATTGTGGATGTAGTTTGCAAATATGGTTATTCTTTGACCCTTGTTCTTCACGTCCCCTCTTCAACCAACAGATGAGGCAAAATGGCTAAGCATGTATGCAGGTAGACATTTAGCCCTAACCATACACTGCCTCCTACCAGAATTATTTTATCTTGTATCTTATCTCCATCTAAGCTATACACTTAGTGAGGGTAGTTTATTGTTTCTTCATTCCCCCAGGCAGCTAAGTGGTGCCCTGGGATCGGGAAGAATTTAGTTCAAATTTGGCCTCAGATACTTACTAGCTGGGGTGACCCTGGGCAAGTCACATACCTGCTATATGTCTCAGTTTCCCCATCTGTAAAATGCCAATAACAACACTTCATAGGATTGTTGTAAGAATCAAATGAGATCATTTCTAAAGCACTTAGCACAGTGCGTGGCACATAGTAGGCATTTAAATATTTGTTCCTTCCTCCCCTCTCCTTATCCCCCACAGCACAGCCCCAAGTATGTAGTTATTGTACAGTAATTATTTGCTGTTAATGAAGGGTTCATAACATCTCTTGTATCTACCCCCTTCTCTCCTCTGACACAGCTATTGCCCTTGTTTGAGCCTCATATGTATTCTCAGAAGATGACACTCCACCTGACTCCAAGATTTTTCAATGGTTGTCCCCCATGCCTGAAATTCTCTCTCTTCCTCTTGTCTCCTGGTGTTTCTGACAACCTTCAGGCCTCAGCCAAAATCTTTCCTTTGCAAGAACCTTTTCCTGGTCTCCTGCCATGCTAGTGCCTTCCCTCTGAGAGATTATTTCTAGTTTATCCTGTCTGTATCTTGTTTTTACATAGTTTGGATGTTGTCTTCCTTATTAGACTGTGAACTCCTTGAGAGCAGGGGCTGTTTTTTGCCTTTCTTATATTCTGGCACATAGTAGATGCTGCTTTAATAAATCCTTCTTGATTTGAAGAATTGTAGGTGAGGTTGGAGTGGCTTCCAGGTATGAAGGAAAGACATAAAGTACTGTGTGAGAGGAGGAGCAAGAATGTAGGGAGTTGGTGATGTAGAAGAAGGCTGGAGTCAGGTTGAGAAAAGCATTAAGTATCAGAGGAATTCTAAACATCTTCCTTTTATTCATTTAATATTTTATGGATCTAAATATACATTTGACCTATTCATCCATCTCTCTCACTACAAGACAATCCCACATCCCTTTCCAGCCACATGTGTCTTTGATGATATATTTTTATGCCACTTCTTACTCACAAATCATCTTGAATAATAGTTTGTAGTTTTTTAGTACCCATTACCCTTTGGGGTATCTGCAATTTTATTGTTCTAAGACTGATTTTTCCCTAACTTGGAGCCATATAGCATCATCAAAAGAACACTGGTATTAAATAATACCTAACTGGTATTTCAGAGCAGGGAGCACCTTTTCACAGGACTGTGTGATTTTCTGGTTGTCTGCTAACCTCTTATTCAGTTCTATCCCTTTGCATTGCCTCTCTGAGTCATTTGTGCTGATTGGCTGCTCACGCAACTTTATGTCATAATCTATGCATTAGGTATTCTTAATCATCTTGGTTTTTCCAGTGTTGATTCCTAGAGCTATCTCATGAATGATTGTGGATTTCATTGAGGAGATCCTGTAATGCTCTGGTGTTATGTACTGTAAAGTATCAATGATCAAAGTTACCAAATGTCACAATCAAGAAAGACCCGCAAAATAGAGAAGAGGAAGGATTGTCCACTCCTCTGCTTCCTATCTTTTGGTAGCAGTGACTAGCTAATGAGAAAATTCCCAGGGCTAGACTTTACTGTCCATAGTATGCTCTTCCATTTCCATTGCTGCTTTGGAGACTTTAGAAACCCCAGAAACCAGAAGGGCCATAGCTAGAAGTCAAGGGTCTAAAGAATAGTGTGAAAATTCATTTATGATTTTCAGACTTCCCTCATCCTTAACCTTATCCCCTCCTATCACTTCTCAGCACATTCCTTTCTGGTCCAAAACATCTGCACAACATCTCATGTATAAGACATCTCATCTCTACCTCTATGCCTCTTTTTGCTCATGTATCTCCCCCAGCTAAAAACCCTTCATCCTCCTTTTCTGCCAACTGCTTTTCCTTCCATCCTTCCAAACTATCCTCTAAACTCTTGTCTTCCAGGAAACATTTCCTAATTCTTCCCACCTGGCTGGGATTGTGCTTTTCACCACATCCCCTCAGCATTTGGTTCCAGAAGTGCCACTTTTCCAACAGATGTTTCAGTGACTTCACCTTAGGGAATTAGACCCAGTAATCATGAAAGGGTTTACAAGAGACACAAAGCAAGATCCCAACCTCTGCAAGTCTTCAAACTTAGCCCTCAAATCATCACGCTGTCCTTGTAATTTACCTCTGTCTTCCTTGAATTTGTGATCTTTCTGATTCCTAGGAATGAGCTTGTTCTGCCCTAGAGAGAAGGAAATAATTGGATTCCCCTGTCTCCTTATAGAAACTTTTGTTTCTTCTTAAAGCTGCAGACTCACTAAGGTCAGAAGTTGTCCTGGCTTTTCCAGTTTGAGAGGTTGCAGATGTTGAATAATAGATCTTTTTTATATCACCAAATACTATGGATAGTTTTTAAATTATCTATAGTTCATCTAGAGATTGCAGTAATTCACCAAGCCTACTTAAGACATAACTAACTGAAAAACACTTCACACTACAGTTGGAAAAAAACATGGACAAAGATTCCAAGAAATATTTCATTATATAGCAAAACTAACTTTATCCATAGAATCATCTTCCTCACGGAATATAGCCAGTAACTTGACATGAATACATTGTTTAGATCCAATTCCAATGAGATGAGTTTGGTACTAGAGTGCCATTAGGCCTTCTAGTACAGTTCTTTCACTGTGCAGATTAGGAAACTGTGGCCTATAGAGGTACTCTGACCTCTCCACCATGCCCCAGAATGCTTATTATTGGGAGAGCCTCACTATCCTGCAAGATCCCATCCATCCTAGTCCTACCTCCTCACTACTCTCTGCCTCTCTGATTGAAGGGTGGAGCCATGAACATCTCATTGTGCACCTAATCCAACTCCTCTGGGATGTCTCTGACCTCTCCAACATATGGGTCCCTTTGGCCTACTCTCCAACTTTCCATGCTTTTAAGCTTCCTTCTGGGGATTGTCTTTCCCCATTAGCTGATGCCACTTGAGGGCAAGGACTGCCTTTGTTTCCTGTTTGTATCCCTAGTGCTTAGTAGGCAGTTAATAAATATTTATCTACTATTGACTAAGTGACTTACTCCAAGGTCTAGAGTTATAGAGCTGAGATTTGAACTCTAGCTCTGTACCTCCTCTTTGAACTCTTTCTGAACTATACTTCTTTCTCAGTAGTAGTTTTTCAACTTGTTTTTTAAACCCTTACCATCTGTCTTAGAATCAAGACAAGTATTGGTTCCAACACAGAGGAGCATTAAGGGCTAGGCAATTGGAGTTAAGTAACATGTCCAGAATCACATAGCTTAGAAGCAGCTAAGGCCAGTTTTGAACCCAAAACTCCCGACTCCCGGCAGTGAGCTTTGATTACATGGGATGAATGTGTTCTGTCCTGATCTGCATGTGTCTTTATCTATACATGTTTCTGCCTATCTGTCACCAGGCTCTCTATCCTCTGAACCACTAGCTGCCCTAGCACCATATGCTTTTTACAACTATCTCATTTGATCCTCATGACTACTTAGAGGAGTATCAGTGCTTTTATTGTCCTCACTTTACTGTTGAGGAAGCGGGAACAAAGGGATGTTAAGTGACTTGCCCAGGGTCACATAGCAAGGAAGTGTCTGAGGTCAGATTTGAAACCAGGTCCTTTCCACTCCAGACCTGACATATCTAAGTCACTTAACTCACTCAAATCTTCTGATTGGGTGTTGTGATGAGCCTCATTTAGTCTTTCTCTCCTTTTATCTTTTCTCATTTCTTTCTTTGTACTTGTATTTCTCACAGTGTTTTTATTGTAATTGTCATGTGCAGTGTTCATAAGAGTAAAAAACTAAAATTATCCAAATGCCACTTCTGAAAGGCTCCATTTTCCATGGATGGTAGTGAGCTTTTGATTACATGGGATGACTGTGCTCTATCCTGATCAGCACATGTCCTCATCTGTACATGCTTTCTCTCAGATCTCTCTCATTATCTTTGACCCACCCAAAGGGCCTATGAGGGAGGAAGGGAGCATTTCTCCTGCATTCTGGCCTTGTCTGTTCTAGCCCCTGGCCCTCTAGAATCGGGTTCTACTACTCAAGGTGCAGCTGTATGAGAAGGACCAAGAGACTGCTGCCCTTGCCTCTGAGGAAGGGAAGTGGCCATACGGCTCTTGCTCCACAAGCCACATTGTCAAATTACTTCACATGGCTCGCATGCCACAGTTTGGCCACTGGTTTCTCCTCATTCCCAGCACAAAGCACAAACTGCTGTTTTTGTCTGTCTCCTTAGGATTTCACAGGGCCCCAAAATTGCCTGGCTGGTCCCAATTCTCACCAGCAGGCCTATCAGAGACTTCCTCGTTCCCACAGACTGTGTACTTGACTGCCAAGATTTCAGTATCTTCAGAAATCCAGTGGAGCATGAAGGTCACAGTCAGGGAAGACTGAGAGCCTGGGATTTTTCTCCCTCTCACCAGCTCAGGGCTGATGGCTGTCTTTCCTTGCTCTTGACTGTTTTCATAGGGTTAGCATGAAGTTTGTCTTTTGCCCAGACTAGGGAATGCCAGGCAAGGAGATGTTGTAGCTTGGCTAAGCCTTGTTTGGAAGACTGTTCTGTGCTCTGCTTTCTGCAACACTGGGGTCTCTCCCAGAGATGTTTGTCATTTAGCCAGGTTGACAAGCATATGGTGCATTCCAGCCTTCTTTTATACATCTGTGTTTTCTCTGCTTTCACTTATAGCTTATAGGTATATTTTAAACTTTTCAGAAAGAACATGTGTTATTTGTTATGTTATTCCTTAAAGTGTGAGACTGTTGACACTGTGTTAGCTACCAAAGTCCAACTGTTATTGGCTTGCAGAGAAGATTATGCTATTTCACTTCAAAACCTACAGCTCTTTAAGCTTCTGAAGTCTATAATGCACAAGCAACCTGAGGGTGGTATTTTGTGGCCATAACTTCTGATCAGTTCAAATCCTTTTGCTTTAATCCCTGAAAACCTTTCACCAATTTTTGACTGAGAGTAGAACAGTTCCCGCAGGAATGCTTTTTCCATTGTACCCAACACACTGCAACATAACTAGCATGGGGGAAATAGGGCTTTCTCCCAGGTCACTGACCCCTGGAGGAGGGCAGACTTCCTTCCCAAAGTGACTACTATCTCCAGGCCTTGCTCCCTGGGTCTCCAGCATGCATGAATCATGATTTTTCCTGGCAGCCATATACAGTACTTCTCTCCTTCGTTGTCCATCCTTCCGTCCACCAAGGATAAGGCTTTTGTTCTCCGGAGAGCTGACCCTTTCTAGCACCAGGGAACCCGAGGTCAGCCTGACTGCTCTCTGTTCTACTTAATTTCACCAGGTGTAGTTCAGACTAGTTATGGCTCTGCCTATATACCCCGAATGTACTTTTGTATGTATATAAATGCATATAAACACACCCAAAATGAAATTCTCATATAATGACTTCATTAGCTTAGAAACAAATCTCTCTTTTGGCCATTATGCTCCTGATAGTTTCTGTGATCCACGAATGAATTGAAACTTCATACTTGAGTGAGGGCTGGAGCTTTATAACTGGAAAGAGAAAGTCAGTAAACAAAGGAAACAAGTGAAGATTTGTTAGAGAAATGAAATAGGAGAATAGGAATTAAATTTTGAGCTCTGAGAAGGCTCAAGCAAGGTCTTATTGGAAGGGAGAACAGAAAAATACATGGACCAGTGCGATGGTAGACCTCACTAGCAAGAAGTCTCACAGCCAGTCAGTCAAAAAAGCATTTATTAAGTACCTACTATATGCCAGGAATGGGAGAAACCCTTGCTCTCCAGAAAGCTCACACGCAAACAGCTCTGCACAAAGACAACATGCAAACAACTCTGCACAATCAAGATAAATTGAGTAATCTCAAAGATAAATCCCTAACATAAGGAGAGACTAGAGGAAAGCTACTTGCAGAAGATGACTATGCTGAGACTCAGAGGAAGCCAGGGGAGCTAGGAGGCAGAGATGAGGAAGGAGAGAATTCCAGGCATGGATGACAGCAGTGTTCAAGAAGCAGTAAGGCGGTTCTGTGTCACTGGATTGCAGAGTGCATGGAAGAAGTCAGGTATCAGAAGACTAGAAAGGTAGGAAGGAGCCAGATTATGAAGGATTTTCAACATCAAACAGAGGAATTGGATAATAGTGGGGTTTTAGAAAGATCAGTTTGACAGCTGGTTGAGGGATGGAGAGGCTTAAGGCAGGGAGACCAATCTGGAAGCTATAGCAGTAGTCCAGCATGAAATGGTGATGTCTTGAATGTGGATGATGGCAGTGTCAGAGAAGAGAAGGGGGCTTATACAGAAGTTGTTATGAAGGTCTAAGGAATTAGGGAAGGGCAGCTGGAGATGTGAAAAGTTGAAGATGATCCCTAAGTTTTGAGCCTGAGTGAGAGAGGGAGGGTGTTGGTGCCCTCTGCCGTAATAGGGAACGAAAGAGTGAGAAGAAAACCTTAAGGCTGTCTTATCCATTCTTCTTGTTTTACAGGGGAGGAGACTGAGGCCTAAAAAAAAATGAATTGATTTGTTCCTGAGGGTAGTGATTAGAAAAAACTTGAGCTTTGCTTTTCAAGATTAAAGGTTATTAAAAGGGTGGGTGTACATGGAAGTTATATTTTCAAGTGTGCTCCTGCTTCTTATACTTCATTCTTCCTTGCCATCTTGTGCTTATCAGAGCACCAGTGGCCAAGAAGTATCTGGTGCCTTAGTATGACCTGCCAGGAGAGGCAGTGGAAAGGTCATCTCGCTCAGTACCTCCTTATTCACCTTCTAGAATTCCTACAGACGTAAGACCAACTGACAGTACATTCATCTTTCTCTTCCCTTCTCTCAGGACCACCCCCCCAACAACATTCACAATCTTCAGAACACATATGATTGTACTATGAACAATATTATCAGCTCCATATTCATAAAGCACACCTCTTATCTTCTCCCTCTACCTGCTTTTTAAGGTCCAACCCTCACTGCACTGCTCATCAAATAAGTTACTTTTGTGTTAACCAAACAGCCTTTTCACACACCCCTGACTGCTGTGGTTGGCAGTATTTCTCTCTTATTTCTGTTATATTACAGAAATAAAGCTTCCATACTTTAAAGATCTGTGATTTCATCAGTGGTGATGCTTTCCACAACAGTTTGCCTCCTCGCTATACCTTAATAATAAGTAGTCTTCATAAACCAATGCCATAGGGAGAAAAAATCCAGCCATCATCAGGTGGCTAAGCCTCCATTAATGAGCCTGGTAGGGCCTAGAATGAACAAGACTACAGTATTTTGTGATCCCAAGCTTATTCTGTAGCTTTGCTGTCTTTTGGCATAGCCTTCAAGGTTGCCTCAACTCTATGTTGAGACATCACAGGAGAATTTTAGTCGAGGACATGGCTAACGGTGAAGAGTCAAATCCCTCTCTTTTCCCAGTTGTCTTCTCTGTAATGTTTTCTCTACCAAAATGACCCCTTAACCAGCAGATAAAGATAATTTATCTTAGAAAATCCATTCGGCATTTTCTTACATTTGGTGCATATCAAGTTAGCCAGAATATGAAAAATGAAACCAAGCCACTTCCCACAGTCTATTTGCTGGTTTTTGTTTCAGTGTTATTTGTTAATGACCAATTGAATAGGAGAAAAGCATCATGGTAGAGTGGAAGAAGTCAGAGTCAAAAGTCATGGAGAAAGGCAGTGTTGTTCAGCAGAAAGAATATTGGACTTGAGATGAGAAGACCTGCACTCAAATTCTAACTCTAACACTGCTCTATGACGCTGGGCAAGTCACCTAACTTCTCTGGGCCTCAACTTCATCATCTGTAAAATAGGGATGATAATGCTTAGAGATCTCCCTCAGGAGATCATGGTATTTAGATCTGGAAGAACCTTAGAAATGATCTAGTGTAAGTTATAAGGAAACTGATGCCATTAGAGTTTTAGTAACTTGCTCAGAGTTGTTACCCAGATGGTATCACAATTTAAACTTAAGTCTTCCAACTCCAAATCTAGTTCGTAAGTGGTTCTTTAATATGAGTTGTTCTCATCACTATTATTGGACAGAGACTTTGTTAGCCATTGGGGGTGATATGAGGCAGCTGTCCACAGTCCTGGTTCTGATGATCTGCGGAGGGATGTACAGAAAGTTCCAAGCTGTCGGGTTCTTGCTGGAAGGCTTCAAGAGTATGAACAAGAACACTGTCCCTAGCTTTGTCTGGACCCCCCTTCTCTTCTCCCTCTATACTACTTCACTTGGCCATATCCTCAGCTTCCTTGAATTTAAGCATCATCTCTGTGCTGATGATTTCCAAATCATCCTAATCTGCCCTCCAGTCTCTCATCTCCAAATTCCTGTGGACATCTCAAACTGGATATCTAGCAGACATTCTAAACTCAACATGTCCAAAACTGAACTCCTAACCTTTCACACAACTTTCCTCATTTCTAAGCTTCCCATTTACTGTCAAGGGCACCACAATCCTCTCAGTCCCTCAGGCTTACAACCTAGGAGCCATCCTGGATTCCTAATTATCTCTTACCCTCCATGACCAGATTTCACCTTTGCAGCTAAGCCTTCTGTCTTAGAATCCAAACTGAGGATCAGTTAAGGCAGAAAAAGCAGTAAGGGCTAGGCAGTGAGGGTTAAGTGATTTGCCCAGGGCATATAGCTAGGAAATGTCTGAGGCCAGATTTAAATCCAGGCCTGACTCTAACCACTGAGCCACTTAGCTGCCTCTCCCAAATCCTTTTAATTCTAGTGCTTTTCCATTGCTAATTATTTCCTACTCATCCAATTTATTTTTACCTGTCTATTGTCTCCCTCACTCAACCCTGACCTTCTTGAGAACAGGGACTGTCTTTTGCCCCTCTTTGTATCCTCAGCCCTTATCACAGATCCTGGAATATAGTAGGTGCTTAATAAATGCTTATTTATGGCACATAGAAACTTTACAGGTTTTCAAATATTTTGTTTTTTTTTCTGGTTCATTCAGACTCTTCTTCAGTTTGTTTTAGCACTTTTTATCACTGTTTAGGAGTGATTGCCTGAGTAAATTATTATACTCATCTTAAAGAAGAGAAACAACTGCTTGTCTTCACCAGTATTCTCTCTGACTTTTAACCCTCAGTAGCCAATACAAGATCAACTCCATATTTTATCTACCACACTAAGCTTTGTACCCAAAAAATAATCTCTGATTTCCCATGATTGCATGTATGATGTAGCCAAAAAAAATCCCAACAATCAGAAGGAGAATGTAGGCGTTTGAGCTAAAATGGAAATCTGAAAGGTCAGCTCATGTTACGTGAGGATCATAATGTTATTTTTAAGAATTTCTTTAGTTCACATGAAACTTCATTTCTCATACTGTCCTGCACTAAGAATAAAATTATGACAACTTCTTCATCCCCAAAATGTTCCTAGTCTCCATGGCACTCTGCCATAATTACTTATGACTGGGATGATTTCACTGTCACAAGGGTACCCCATGGAATCCACTGTCTATTTCGGAAGTGTTCAAGTCAACAAGGTCATCTTTATTGTTAGAAATAGGCATTCCCCAAGGCACTTGTATGTTAGCAGAGACTTCTTAGGATGTTGCTTATTAATTTCATTGTGACTTGCCCAGGGACACAGGTTGCTCTGTAACTGACTTTGTGACTCTTTGCTGGTAATTTTTTTTCTCTTGAGGGAGATAAACAATTCAATTCAATAAATACTCATTAAGTTCATGCTATGTGTAAGGCATTGGAAAAGATGAGTGTGATAGCCAGTGACATAGGGATGGTCTCAAATATAGCAAAACCTATTATGGATATATAGTACTACAGTTCCCAGCTGGCACAGTGACCAGCATGTCATAGGGCTGGCCATCCTAACCTCTTCCTTTACTCAAAAGTTTTCAGATAAAAGTTCTCCCTTCTCCCTACCCTGACTCCTTTTAAGAATATATTTTTAATTTCATAATGAACATCAGTGGAAGATCTCAAAAAAAAGGAATCGTAAACTGAGCGACCATATGAAAGGATAATCTAAATCACTAATTAAAAGAGAAATACAGATCAAAACAAACCTATGGTTTTACCTCACACTTACCAGTTTAGCAAGGTTAACATAAACTACAGATAGCCAATGTTGGAGGACGTGTGAGAAGATGAGTATACTAACACAATGTGTGACCTGATAGAACCATTCTGAAAAGCAGTTTGTAATTATGCAAGTAAAGTGACAAAAATGCCCACACTCTCTGACTCAGAGATTCTATCGCTATGCATATATCTCAGGGAGGTCACTGACTAAAAGAAAGTCTCCTTATACACCAAAATATTTGGATCATCAGTTCTTGCATGAATAACAGAGAGCTGGAAACAAACTGGATGCCCATCACTTGGGGAATGACTAAATAAAATTAACATGAATGTAATGCAGTGCTATCTTGTTTTAAAAAACAAAATTAAAATATATGATGAATCCAGAGAACAATGGAAAGACACAAATTAATGAAAATGGAAGAAACAAAACCAGGAAGGCAATCCACACAATGACAACAACAGTGTAAATGGAAAGTACAACATCAAAATATTTGTAACTGGATGTTATAAAACTGTTTTTTAAAAAAACAAGGTAGGAGTAGGGTGGGCAGCTAAATGGCTCAATGGATTGAGAGCCAGGCCTAAAGATGGGATGTCCTAGGTTCAAATCTGGCCTCAGACACTTCCTAGCTATGTGACCCTGGGCAAGTCAGTTAACCCCCATTATCTAACCCTTCTGTCTTAGAACCAATATACAGTATTGATTCTAAGATGGAAGGTAAGGTTTAAAAAAAAAAAAAAAGCTTGAATCCAAAGAAGACATAAGAGAAGAGACCTCTCCCCCTTCCTTTGAAGAGGTTAGAAAACATAGATATGAACACTATATGTAACTTGTTTTTTAGTGTGTTGGATTTTTTGTTTTTTTCTCTTTAAGAAAGTTCTTTGTTATAAGTAATGGCCATTTGAGAAGGGATAAGAAGTATATAAGAAGAAATCTAGGTATTGTGAAACCAAAAGATATCAATGAAAATCAGTTTTAAAACCATTAGAAAAAAATGCAGTGGGAGAATTAAGAAATTCACTTTAAAACTAACTTGGATAAAATTCATTTTCCACAAAGTCAGGGATGCTTTTGCACAAACATATTTGCCCATAACTTGCACATAGTTAAGTAATGACTGGCAAAGAAATTGATAAAATCCAAACAAAATTATTCCCTCTGACATAAAAGGTACTTAATATATTTCTCTTGAATTGAATTGAAAAGCAAATAATTCATCCCTAATAAATCCCCAGAATTTTTCCAAGGAACAAAGCCAAATTCTTGATAATTATTTTCACAAGTAATAAATTAAGAGGAAGTGGCATTTAAAAATTTAAAGTAGCAGATTCTATACCAGAAATTTCAGGTGTTTATGCATGAAAGTGTCTTGTTGGGGGAAGGCCACCAAAAGGGAAGAAGTAGGGACCCTTTGAAAGCAGCAGAAGCTTCTGTATAAACTGGCCCTTTCCCTCTTCCTCCTCCATTCCCTTCCCATCCCACTCCCCAGCCCACCTCAGAATTCTGAATAGATCGTCTAGAAAAATGCAGGGTTGGAAATCCCCACAACCTCAATAAACTATGCTAGGTTATAGGCTTCTTAAGAGCAGGAACTTGTTTTCCTTATCTTACAGGTATCCTAATTTAACAAGTTTTTAATAAACATTCAAAGAGTGAGCAGATTCACTGATGAATGTGTTAATGAAAGAAGAATGAATGAATTAGTGATGATTCTATTCTGTCTAGACTAGCCTAGTAAATATCAGGAATACGCCTGCCTGGCTCTGTGAATCTGTTTCACCTGGCCTTGCAGATTGGGTCACACATATTTAACAGAAGCAGCAACATTAGAAGAGGAGAAAACCCCAGAGCTCAGGGGAGGGAGCCACATCGATTGTCTCTTGAGCCTCAGAAGTTCTTATCTCAGATTACTTGGTGGAAAGAAGCAGTTATGCAAAACATCACCAGGGATATTGGATTTCTTACAGATGATCAGTGAGGTGTGAACTTGAAAGCTTATGCTCCGGGTTCCAGGTTATGTGTTGATGTGATACTTTTGCCTAGGCTAGTGAAGACAATATGAAGGTTTAAAAAAAAGCAACACAAAAAATCCAGATGGTTAACTCAGGTCACTCACTACTAGAAGACAGACCATGGCAAAAGTGGGTCTCTTACCAAAGAAGGAAACAGGTTGAGTTAGCACTTTGTGCTAGCCATTATTAATAACCATAATAATGGCATTTACATAGAACTTTGAACTTTACAAACTACCTTATAATATTATCTCATTTGATCCTTTCAACAACCCTGTGAAGTAGGTGGTATTATTATCCTCATTTTGCAGATGAGAAAACTGAGGCAAAGAATAAGTGACTTGTCCAGGGTCATACAACTAATATGTGTCTGAAGCTAGAGTTGAACTCATGTCTTCCTAGGGCTTTCTCATGGTTTCTTATGACTTCATTAGACCATGAGCTGACAGTGCCAGGAAGGTGTAGGTCCCCATAATGTGCAAAGGTAAGCCCAGCTTCCTGGACAGACTTATTGACCTCAATTTAATCAGTTTGGTTCAACAATTTATTAAGTTTCTACTGTGCATAAGTCATTGTACCAGGGACTAAGAATACAAAGATGAAAAGCCAGTTCCTATCTTCAAAGAGTTTACAGACTCCTGAGACAGTATACATTCTGAACACAGCAGCATATGATAAGATGTGAGAGGGCAAATAGTAAGACAAAGGGCTCTGGGAAAATGAGAGGAGAAGTCTTCCTACTCAAGAGCTCAGGGCAGATTTCATGGAGGAGTCCCTACCTGTTAGCCATGAAGGGTTATAACAGGTGGAAATGAAGACAGGCTGCATTCCAGGCTTCTGGTTAGTCTGCATAGGAATGCATGAAGACCATAGGTGAGAGGCTGAGATGGGGAGCACTGCGTGCATGAAGGGGTTAAAGATGAACTAAAACTACAAAGGTCAATTGGAGTCATGTGTTGAAGGACCTTCAATACCAGACAATGGAGTTTCTGTTTTATCCCACAGACCAGTGGTGTCCAAGCTTTTTGTTCACATCTATGTCAGTCAGAAATTTGACTCAACAGATTGAGATCCAGGCCTCGAGACCTAGAGGTCCTGCATTCAAAACTGGCCTCAGACGCTTCTTACCTGCATGACTCTGGGCAAGTCACTTAGCCCCCATTGCCTAGCCCTTACTGCTCTTCTGCCTTGAAACCAATCCACAGTATTGATTCTAGAATGACAGGTAAGGGTTTAAAAAAAAACAATATGCATATACTATTATATTAACATAATGTATATTACAAAGCACCCAAATTAAACATTTTAAAAAGAAATAATTTGGAGGAGTTCGCCAAAGAATCCAAAGACGCCAACAAGAACCAGCAGGACAATGGTAAAATGTTTATTGGAGAGCTAAGCTGGGATACCAGCAAGAAAGATCTCACTGAATATCTATCTCATTTTGGAGATGTTGTAGACTGCACAATTAAAACAGATCCTGTCACAGTAAGATTGAGGGAATTTGGATTTGTGTTTTTCAAAGATGCTGCCAATGTTGATAAGGTTCTAGAACTTGAAGAACACAAATTGTATAGCAAGTTGATAGACCCCCAAAAGGCTAAAGTTTTAAAGGGAAAGGAACCCCACAAAAAAAAGTATTTGTCAGCAGACTGAGCCCAGATACATCCAAAGAACAAATCAAAGAATATTTTGGAACATTTGGAGAGATTGAGAATATTGAATAGATATCATCAGACTGGTTCTGGGAAGAGTGAAATAAAAGTTGCCCAGCCCAAAGAGGTATACAGGCAACAACAGCAACAACAGAAAGGATGGAGGAGTGTTGTGGCTGGTGGACGAGGTGGAACTAGGGGTCGTGGCCAAGGTCAGGGCCAAAAACTGGAACCAAGGATTTAATAACTATTATGATCAAGGATATGGAAATTACAATAGTGCCTATAGTGGTGATCAAAACTATAGTGGCTATAGCGGATATGATTATACTGGGTATAACCATGGGGGAACTATGGATATGGACAGGGATATGCAAACTACAGTGGTCAACAAAGCACATATGACAAAGCATCCCAAGGGGTGGTAATCACCAAAACAATTACCAGCCATATTAAAGGAGGACATGGAGAAAACAGGTGCAGATGCTACAGCAACCTTATCTTGCAGGAAGACGACATTGAATGGAAAGTGGTCTTCTATTGATCTGAAATGACTATTTTGTAAAAGACTTGTAGTGTACATGTCACAACTGTGTCCAGTTGTATATAGTGGCTGATTTAGTTTTCTTGTTTTTACTTTGTCCTTTGCCATCTGTGTTATGGCAAATGTGGATTTGTATTTATAAAAACTTTATTTGTATACTTTCATTTTAAATGTGATTGCTTAAAAAAAGAATTAAATAAAGGGAATGTCTTCATTTAATTTATTCTATAAAAAATCTTTTTTATTTCTGAGAGCAATGTGATTGACTATGCTTCATTATTTCTTTAAAATCCTTGTGTATACCTTGAGAGACAGTGTAGACTCATAAATAATAGTTTGTTAATAATTATTCAATTATTTTAATCCACATGAATTGAGCAGAAAAGCAGGTAATTTTCTTTTTTTTCTTAGAAATTTTTTTGTTTTAAACATATGCAATACAGCAATCAAATCGTACTCATATTTGAATGTTTTCCTTGTGTTTTTGTGTGCATATTGGCCTAAGTAAAAGACCTGAACTAGAAGGTCCCTGGAATTGGGGTAAAGTAGAATCAATCTGGAAAGCGAAGTGGGGGTTAGGCTATGAAGGACTTTAAATGCCAAATGGAGGAATTTCTGCTTTATCCTAGAAAAAATAAGGAGCTGCTGGATTCTATTATCTAGCATGGTAATGTGGTCAGTCTTGTGTTTTAAGAAAATCACTTTTGTAGATGTGCAGAAAATGGATTGGAGAGGAGAAAGACTTGAGACCCAGCTGTTAACATAGTGTCTAGCACAGAGTAAGCACTTATAAATGCTCCTGGACTTGACTTGAGGCAAAGACCAATTAGAAGGCCATTGCAATAGCTCACATGAGAGATGATGAGGGCCTGAACCAGATTGGTGGTTATGTGGGTGGAGAAAAGGGGACGTTTTGAGAAAGATTGTTAAGATAGAAACCACAAGATTTGGCAACTGCATAGATATATGGAGTAAGTGAAAGTGAGGAGTCAGGAGGACACTGAGGTTGCAAACCTTGGTGACTTAAGAGATGATACCTTTGACAGAAATAGAGAAGTTTGGGAAAAGGGTGGTTTTGAAGAGGAAAATAATGTAATGGGCTATGTAGTGTAATTCACAGCCCACTGGTACTTGCTCATCCCATTTGATTCATTCAGTTGCACCCAAAATGAAAGAAAGAAGGGTGGAGTGGTCTTAGTTATCAGTTACTGCCTTGAAGTACCTGCCACAGTCACATGGTGATCTGGGGACAAGAGGCAGGTATGTTAGAGGAAAGAGGGAGTTTTCCTCGTGGCACCTATCTGGCTGTGGCTGTTAGTGCTTGGGTAAGTGTTAGTTTATAATTGCCCCAAGGGACCAAGGCCCAGTTGTAGAAAGGATGAGATGTGACTCATCTCCCCATCTAGCTCTCATTGATTGATCTGACAATCCTTGGTGTCAGACTATGGACCCCAAGGGACGTGGGCCCACACTTAGGAGATAATTGCTACAGACCAGAGGTTTTCAACCTAGATTTCAGACTGTCTTGGATGGAAAAGAACATGACATCTTTATTTTTACCAACCTCTAACCAAATTGATGACTTCCTTCATTTGTGAATCTAAGAAACAAATCTTTATTCTAAGAAGACACTATCAGCTTCAGCAGACTGCTAAAAGGGTCCGTGACAAAGAAAAGGTCAAGAACTGCTATAGTCAGTAGAGAACCATTGAGGCCACTGATGATCTTTAGAGCAGGTGTGAGTAGCAGAATTCTCAGCTTCAAACTAAGAGGGGCATCGAGCCAGGTTTGCTTTTCCTAGCATAAGGCAGGTGAAGATAGAAAGGAAAGGGGAAAACTCCTCTACAGGTGTAATGTTATACATTCTTAGTAGTCCCTCCTGACCATTCTCTTGTCAGTCTGATAGGTTGTTCATTTAAATGACCCCGATTGCCCTCTTTAGGGCCTCTTATTATATCCAATTAGCCTTAGGAACAAAAGCATGAACAGAAACAAATATGACCCTTTGGTTCTAGGCTTAGCACACATACACATATACTGACCCTCTGATTTCCTTAGCAGGGCATGAGCCATCTGAGTCACATGGGTTTATCCAAGACTAGTCACAATAGCTCTGTTTGGCAGCTATTGCTCTAGCTTTCTTATACCCATTCACAAATATCCTATTCCATTACTTTCATTTGAAAAGGGCATAGCCTTGGTCCTGGGGTCAAAAGATTTGGACTTATCTACCCTCACACAGAAATCCTGTATACTTCAGTTATTACTAAGTGGAAAATTTCCCCAATAAGATAATGATGACTTGTTTTCTTCACTACACTAGTACTCTTCCTTCCTGACTACCTTGCATTTATTTTGTATATATATTTATCCCATGTATATTTATAATGTATACATTGTGTGCTCTAATAGGATTAAGGTTTCTTGAACATAGGGATTGCTTCATGCTTTTTATTTGTATCCCCAGAACCTAGTACAGTGCCTGGCACAGAGTAGGTACTTTAGTGCTTGTTAGTTGATAGATGGCTGCCCCAGCAGGGGCTGTTTGGGTAGCATTCTCATTGAGTTGTTACTTCATTAGGGTTTTCAGTGTCTTAGGCTGGAAAGACTGCTGAAATTGTTCTCTTGTAACTAATTCTTATTTTTAAAAAGATTCAAATGTTCATAAGAATCAGCAGCAGGTCCTCCCAACTCAATGGTCCTTTTACTCTGGTGCTAGAATGTCAGAACTAGGAGGAGCCAAAATCATCATTGCTTATCCAGTCCCCATGTGGTGCAGGTATTATGGGGGTAACTATACATTAATGTCTTTCATCAAGATTTAATGGAAGTAATGTTGTCTCTAGCAGTAGTTAATATATGTAAGGCAGCATGGTATGGTAAAAGTGCTGGATTGGGGGTTAGGAAAGACATGGGTTTGAATTACACCCCCAGCATTTAACTGATTGTGTGTCCACAGACAAGTGACTAATCCTCCTTAAATTTCTCTTTTCTTATCTGCTAAATGGAGATATTTGTAGTACCTACTCCATAGAATTGTTCTGAAGATCAAAGGAAATAATTTATATCCAGCATTGTGTGAACCTTAACATATTATATACATTTCATCTACTATCATTGTTACTGAGTTAGGCATTCAGGGAGATTCAAAGGTGAGATAAGACAGAATTCCTAGCCACAAGAAGCTTCCAGCCTAAGAAAGTAGTTTACAATCTAGAAATCTATAAATATTTTCATTCCTATCACACACAAAAAGACTCTAGTCTAAAAAACTACTTACTGAAGCCGTCTGTGTAAATTTATTTCACTGCAGATCATAGGTTAGATATATGTAGTAATAGCTATCTCAGTCCCATAGAGGAAGTCTGCAGTGTATGACTTTTGTTTGTCAATCAGGAAACCAGTTTGTATTTGATCTTTTGTTCCCAAGATTCAATTTTGATACACTCAAGCAGTCTCCATCAACTTTCTGTGACCTGAGAAATATCATTACCATTTAGCAGCATAAAAGTCACTTATTACATATAATCCTTTACCCACTCCTCATGTCCATGGAACAAGACCCTACTATAAATGCAAAAGCCTATAAATGCAAAAGCCTATTTGTTGAAGCCACATTTAAAAAAACCCTGGAAAAGCTGAACAAATTATATTATATGGTTGTAATGAAATATTTTTGTGCTATAAGAAATGATGAATAGGATGAGTTCAGAAAAACCTGATAAGACTTATATGAACAGATGCAAAGTGAAGTGAGCAGAACCAGAGAACAGTGTATACAGTAACAAAAATATTATATAATGATCAGCTGTGAAGGACTAATGTATTATCAGCAAAGCAAAGATAACCCTAAGGAACTCATGATAAAAAGTGCTATCCAGTCAAAGAAGGAACTATTGGAGTCTGATTGCAGATCAAAACATGCCATCTTCCACTTTATTTCTTTCATGAGTTTTTCATTGTATATGTGATATGTCTTCTTTTATAGCATGAGGAATATGGAAATACATATTGCTTGAAAGCACTGGTATAACCTATATCAGACCATTTACTGCCTCAGGGAGGGGAAGAAGAGAATCTGAATCACAAAACGTCAGATAACAATTGTCAAGAAGTGTTTTTAAGGAGGCATCTCTTCTCCAAACTCCGCTAAAATCTTCTTGCCAGATCCAGAAATCTCAGGGTGCTTGTTATCAGGAACACAGCATAGGAACTAACGCTACTGAAAGTTTCCTCTTAACCATCAACCACAATTCTTCTCAGTTTCAGTCTGTATGATGGCACGTGTACAGTTAACAGTTGTGTATTAAAGGAAGGCTAAGCAAGTAATCTATATTCTACTGATTGGCCTGACTCTGGGTGTCCCAGCTGACTTCAAGACTCCCTAAACTAACTATCTAAATATCCTTCTCTGCCTGACCTTCAAACCAGCAGTCCTGGCCTGGACCTCATTGTCTGGATTGATGAGTGAGTGATCTTACTATATTTATTTTACTCTATCAGTCTGTCCCAGACCACTAGAATACAACTCTCCACCCCATTCATCTTGCCATCCTCCCTGCCATAAAAAGCATCCTTTAAAATAACCTTTGGGGGAAGCTGGGTAGCTCAGTGGATTGAGAGCCAGGCCTAGAGGCAGGAGGTCCTAAGTTCAAATCTGGTCTCAGACACTTCCCAGCTGTGTGACCCTGGGCAAGTCACTTGACCCCCATTGCCTAGCCCTTACCAACCTTCTGCCTTGGAACCAATACTATGTGTTGGTTCCAAGGCAGAAGGTAAGGGTTTAAAAAAAAACAAACCTTCATTACATCAAGCAAGCTATCATTCTGTATCACTTCTCTCTCAACCAAATCCTTGAAAAACCTGTTTACATTTGCAGCCTCTGCTTCCCCTCCTCTCATTTGCAGTTTGGCTTTCTACCTCATTCCTCAGTTGAATTTGCTCTTTCCAAAGGTACCAGTGATAACAATTTCCAAATCAGACAGTCTTTTCGCATCCTTCTTTACCTGTCTTCTGAATTTGATACTTTTGACTACTCTCTCCTCTCTGGCTTTTTGTTACACTACTTTCTCTTAGTTTTTCTCCTACCTTTCCTTGTCCATCTCTTTTTCTGGCTTACCATCCATATCATGTTCCCTATCTGTGGACGTACCCCATGGTTCTATCCTAGGCCTTCTTTTCTTTCTGTATTCTCTTTCTTCATAACTTCATTGACTCCTGTGAGTTTAACTGTCATCTATATTCAGATGACTCATAGATCTATTTAGCTAGCTCAAATCTCTCTCCCTTCTCTTTAGACCTGCCTCACGAGTTGCTGAATGGACAGTGCAAACTGGATCCAAATATAACATGTCCAAATCTGAACTCATTATCTTTCACCCAAAACCTTCGTCTCTTCCAAACATCCCTATTTCTGTCAAAGACAACACCTCTAGCTGCCCAGGTTCATAACCTCAGTATCATCCCTTTTACCATGCTCTCCCTTTCCCCATTTATCCAATTGTTGGTTGTCCATTCTTGGAATTTCTATTTTCATGATATCTTTTATATCTGATCCCTTTTTTCTATTCTTCCAGATACCACTTTAGGTCAGACTTTGATCACCTCTCACCTGTATTATTGCAGCACCTCCTGGTTAGCCTTCCTGCCTCCAGTCTTTTGCCACTGTCCTTAAGTACAAACCTGAAATCATTACTCCCTTAGTCATCTCTGTGGCTCCCCATTGCTTCTAGGATAAATTATAAACTGCTTCATTTAGTTTTAGCCTTTCACAACCTATCCCCCAACCTGTATTTCCAGCCTCACTGGACATTATGTCTCCTCCTACACTCTATGATCTGGCCAAGCCAGCCTTCTCTCTGTTCCTCACAGAGGAAAGTCCTCTTTCCACTCCTGGGCCTTTGCACTGGCCATCTTTCATGCCTGGAATGCATTACCTCCTCATCCCCAATTCATAGAATTCTTCTCTTCCTTCAAGGCCCAGTTCAAGCACCACCTAATGTAGGAACCATTTACTGATTTCCTCCAACCCCTGGTTCTCTCCCTTCCACATGATCTTGTATTAATTGACTGTTTTGTATTTATTAGTATTTATTCACTTTATTCTGGGTTGTGTACTTGTTGTCTTATGTCTAGAATATAAGTTTCTTGTGAGTAGATACTATTCATTTATTAAATTTATATCTCTAGCACCTAGCACAATGCCTGGCATATAATAGATGCTTAAAAACTGCTCATTGATTGGCTGACAGATTCTTCTAAGCTTTTTCAAGACTCCAAGAAGGGTCTTCCCAGTGCACTATAGGCCTTCCTTTATATCTTAGATACCATTGCACCACTTGAACTGTTTATTTGTTATCCCTTACCCTCACTACATGACAAAAAGAGGTCAGCTAATCATGCCACTAGATCAAGGGGTGAAAATTAATTCATTTCAACAAAAATTCTTCAAGCACCCACCTCAGATACTTCCTAGCTGTATGACTCAGCCCCAGTTGCCTTAGTCCTTACCGTTCTGATGCCTTGGAAGTGATTCTTGCATTGATTCAAAGACAGAAGGTAGGAATTTTTTAAAGAATAAAAAAGATACTATGTTAAATACCGAGGATACAGAAACAAAAGAAGGAAATATTTCCTTATCTCAAGAAGCTCACAATCTACCATGGGAATGAGTTTGTACAACAAATTAATTCAATGCCACAAACATTTATTAAGTACCTGCTATGCGTAAGGCACTGTTAGGTCATTGAGGAAAATTTAGGAAATTCCCCTACCAACCTTACTCAGTTTAACCAAAATAAGAAAATCCATAAAAAGGTAGCATTCCAAAATGCAAAAACAGAATAGCAACAAGATCTCTATGTCTAAATTTGCTAGTCACCAAACTAGGAATTCAGATGAGGATTATGACCAAAATGAGGAACTGTTTCCAGAAATGGAGCATGAAAAAGACCAGAGGGTGACGATACGACAATTATCCCATTTTTCCTCCAAGTTGAAAGGTAAAATAATCACTTCTTGAGCCAAAGTATGTGTTTTAGTAGAAAGAGAAAGCGATAGCAATTAATTTAGCCTCAGAACACTGAAATCATAGTCTGTTTTTTCTTTTTTCTTTTTTTTTCAAGATTACCTAACAATGCAATAATCATTTTCTGATATTTGTGATCCCACTTCCCAAGAAGACTGGTAAGAGGATATAGGTTGAACATGTGCTATAATTCAATACATATTTCCATGATTTTCATGTTGTGAAAGAAGACACAGAGGCCACATAGTTTTTAAAATGCCTCTTAGGGGATACAGAAAAGCTGAACCTAACCTAGCTTAGCCCTCTGTGTTGAACATTAAGGAAATACCTTGGATAACGTTTTCCTTGCCTGTTCTCTTTTCCTAACCATTCCATAGAATTTCAGACTTCACTAATCTCCCTACTTGTCCAGAAGAATACACCCTCCTAAAATGCAAATGAATGAGTCCTATCCCCTCAAGTGGTAACAATTTTGCTAAGCATTTTCTCAGTGATATTAAAAATAGGAAATGACTTCTAAAATGGCTTTTGAGCACATATGGCTCTCTAGCAAATATGTTCCAAAGTAGTCATTAGAGTGGATCTCAGGCTCCTTATCTCTTTGCACAGTATATTCTGGGAAATAGATTTAAGAACCTCTGCCCCTATCTAGGTCCCACTAAGCTGGTAGCTCATCCTTTTTGTTGTCCTTGCCATCAAATGAAAGATATTCTTGGCTGTCAGCATTTGTTTTTTTAATAGTTCCTTCTTTTGAGAAGAGTTTTGAGATTTCTAGGTTCCCTCTTTTCCCAGGAAGAAAAACTAATGGGATTGTACTCCTGGGCTAATATTTTAATCACTGTGAACCCTGCCTTCCTCTCAAGTATTCTGAAAGATTTGATTTTCCTAATGACCAGGAGTCTACTGTGGAAGGAGCTATTTCAGAAGAAAGTCATCTCTTTCCTGAGTGACGTATTTGAGATCAAGGTTTTCTGTGTAAGGACATTTTTGGAATGCCCTGATATCTCTTTGGGAGAGCCAAAGCTGAGGAGAGAGGGTCTTATGTGCCCTGAGAAGGAAGGGCAATTGGTTGAGCATCATTATAGACCATGTCTGAAGAGTAGGAGCTACATAGCACTATTCCTCCTTCATGAAGACAGGATAAAAATAAGAATGGCAGCATTGACATAGGACTTTCAAGCTTACAAAGTGCTTTCCTCACAACCACCTTGTGAGGTAGGTACTACTGTCATCAATTTTCAGGTGGAAATTATGGTGCAGAGAAGCTATGAGACTTGCCTTTGGTCTCCTAGCCACCTAGGATATAATCCCAGCCTTGATTTCCTTACCCTGCCCTCTTTCCACACCACCAGAGAACCTCAATAATAATAACTCATAAGTATATAGCACTTTAGGGGCAGCTAGGTGGCACAATGGATAGAGTGCCAAGCTTGGAGTCAGGAAGATGTTCAAATCTAGCCTCAGACACTTCCTAGATGTATGACCCTGAGAAAGTCACTTAATCCTGTTTGCCTCAATTCCTTCATATGTAAAATGAGCTGGAGAAGGAAATGGCAAAGCACTCCAGTATCTTGGCCAAGAAAATCTCAAAAGGGGTATTAAAGGGTTGGACACAACTGAAATATGATTAAACCATAATATAACACTTTCACATTCACAAAATATTTTCCTTGCAACAACCCTATCAGGTAGGAAGAGTTGTGCCCATTTTAGAGAAAAGGAAACTGAGATTTAGTATTGTGATTACACAGCTAAGTGTCAAAACTGGGTCTCTACTGGACCAAACTCTTAAGTCTTAATATGTGACAGCAGAATCCCTAATTTGCTTCTTCATTTTATCTAGGGCAAATAACACTTCCACTCCACTCCCATGTTACTTCCAAACCTTGCCCTTCCTTCTTCTCTGCAGAGGAGCTGATAGTTCTCTGCTTCAAGTTCCCATGGCCAAAGTTTGCACTTGGCAGTCAGTATTTGAAAGGTTATCTAAGATCATGCATTCATATTGTCATAGATGAAACAAGGACTTTTTTGCATTGAAAGTCTCCAAGGAGAGATCGTCTTTGCAAGCAATGATGTTGTAAGGGAACAACAGCCAATGACAAAATTAGGCTTAGGAGAATAAAATGAGAGGCAGAAATAAAAGATGTCATCACTTCCCCATGTCTGTTTCTGTCTCACTATGGTGTTTTACTGCTTGTCACCGGAATAGAGAAATTAGAGGAGCCAAGCAAGAGACTCGCCAATTCACAAACTGAACTGTGGATTGCATGTAGATGTCGTGGGATTTGGAATTGGAGAGAACATTGATGCTTACTTACAGTCAGGAAGAAAGAATAAGTTATTGGAGGCCCATGATGATAAAGCAGATTACATCGATCCATGAAAGATCAGTTTGGCCTGAAATTGAGCCTCCTTTGCCCACTAGATGCCAAGAATATATATGCTCTCCTTATTGAGCAAGAGGACTAGTCAGGCCTTCCTGTTCTTCATAAACCCACAGAGCCCTGGGGCATTTCCTAGTAGGACACTAGGGAAGAAAGCAAATATTTTCCCAGGGTCACTTTCCTGCTCCTTAATTCGCATTCTAGCACATCTAGCCAACTTCTCCTGATCAGAGACCTTCATCATCTGCCCTCCATGTACCTGGGTATTTCCAGACTCTATTGCCCTTCAGCAAGGCCAGTTTTGCATGGATACTATTTATTCCATCTAGAAAGCCTCTGCATGCTGTTCTTCTATCTAGAATATCCATCCTTTCCTCCTATCTGTACCCCAACCTGTCTCCATGAGGCATCATCTCAGTTTGCCTGACCTTATGTGATACACAGGAAGTAGGAATACCTAAGACTTTTTCTTTGCCTTTGTTTCTGCCTCACATAAAATGATGGTTACTCTTTACCACAGCTAACCCCTCTACTAGCACTGGTTATCCCATTTCCTCCAATATATTGCCCTCTTTGTCATTCTCCCACTCTGTTACTTACTTTCATCCTCTCCTTGTCTACCAGCTCCTTCCCTACTGCCTACAAACATGCTCATGTCTCCATCCTAAAAAAAATTCTCACTCTTTCTTTACTCACTAACTGTCATCCCATATCTCTTCTCTCCTTTGTGACTAATCTTGAAAATTTGAATCAACGATAAGTGTCTCTATTTTCTCTCCTTTCAGTCTCTTTGGTCTGGTTTCTGACCTCATCATTCAACTGAAACTACTCTCCATAGTTACCAGTGAGCTCTTTGTTGCCAAATCCAATGACCTTTTCTCAATCCTCCTTCTTGATCTCTCTTCAGCCTTTAACACTATTGATCACCCTCTTCTTTCTATGATTTTGGGATACCACTCCCCCTGGTTCTCTTCCTACACTTCTCAGTTTTCTTTGCAGAATCCTTATCCAGATTCTAATCATAGGTATCCTAGCAGGGTTCTCTCTTAGGCCCTTTTTTCTTCTCCCTTTACATATTTTCACTTGGTGATCTTATCAGCTCCCATGGATTTAATTACCATCTCTAGGCTCATGATTCTCAAATTCACCTATCCTGACCCAAATTCTCTGCTGACTTCCAATCTCACATCTCCAACTGCCTATAGGATCTCTCTCTCTAATATAGTCCCTTCTCTCTTCCAGCACTGCCACTATTCTGGTGTAAGCATATATGATATCACATCCCATTACACCTGGACTATTGTAATAGCCTGCTGATGGACCTGCCTACCCAATATCACTCCTTACTTCATTCCATCCTTCATTCAGCTGCTAAAGTGATGCAAGTCTCAGAAAGCATTTCCCAATCTCTCACCATGCAAGTGCCTTCACTTTTAAGTATTTCCTATTTATCCTGTGTATAACTTGTTTGCATATTATCTCCTCCCTTAGATTGTGAGCTCCTTGAGGGCAGAAATTGTCTTTTTGCTTCTTCTTATGTCCTCAGTGCCTAGCACAGTGCCCAGCACATAGGTGCTTAATAAATGTTTGAGTGCTTACTAAAGCCTTTCTCACATTCAAGGAGTTGCTTGTTCTAACTCTCTTCTTCCCACAGACCTTACTTTTTGCTTCATCACTGTTATAGCCCTGAGTATATCTGCTTGCTATGGCACAACTTGTTACCTTGGAAATGATGGTGTTCTCCCAAAACACCAAGTGACAACTTCCTCCATGTCCAGGAACCAAAGCAGCTGGGCTAGGGAAGTGGAAGCCTTTGTTTAAAGAGGGGGCAGGTTTTATAATGGACAAACTCAGTAAAACTGTTCAGGGCAATCTTTCATAATGTTTTTACAGGAAAGAAGTGAAAAATTGTTCCTCCCTATTGTGAATTATCTACAAAAGAGCTAGACTGTGAACTCCTATGATAAAAAGAAAGCCATGTAAGGGCAGACATTTTTAATTCAGGTTTTTAACTCCCACACACATACACATTCAGGGCCCAGGTATCAACAAGTTAGGAAAGGGGAAACAAAGCTTTAATAGTGAAACTTAAAGCAAGCAAGAGATTCTTCTTGCCTGCTCTTCGGCATAAACAGAATATTAAGTACTCAGTTTGTGTGACGAAGGAATTGTGCTACCACAATACCAGTGTTGGAATTCTGTTTTCAATTCTCTTTTTACTTATCAAGCATTTATTTTTGTTCCTTGATACCTCCCTCTAACCTTTCCCACTCCCTGAACTAATTTTAAAAAAGGGAAACTAAATTTTGTATATTCTTAGCCAGCAAAATTAATTCCCACATTGCCAGTGTCCGAAAGTGTGTCTTGTCCTGCATATTTAATCAACTGTTACGAGATGGGTAGCATACTTCATTGTAGACCTATAATTTCATGAAAGTAGAACAAATTCCAGTGAATTGGCTTATCAGAAAGCCTGAGTATCATTGTGTGCAGAACTTTTAGAGTTGTGACAAGACCACCCAAGTATCCCTTTCATCAATGAGCTTCCCCCCTTTGCCACTGATCACTTCTGCCTCCACTGCCCATTTTAGTAACAGGGAGTCCTTTCCTAGACTTTGATCTTAGGATTCTTGCCTGGCCCCACATCCAAAGTCCTCTGAACTTTGGATCCTTTCAGGCTGATCCCTAATTGACATACTGCAAAAACTTTGATCTAAGGCCACCTCTAGTTCTCAGATTGCATCGCTTTCAGTGGGGAAATCCCCTACACAGAAATGTCCCACTTCTCTAAGTCAACTTTTCTGTTTTTATTCAGCAATTCCTGCCTAATTTGGAATACAGTTGGTGTGATGCTTCTGTGGCAACATGTGCTTTTAAAAGGGATGAGGTCAGGGACTGGGAGAAGGATTTCCCAGGGAAAGGGATTGCTCCCCCTCATTTGTCTGGTGTCTGTGGCCCAACTTTCCCATGGCATCGAGTTCAGAAGGCATCAGTCCCAGTGCCTTTGATCTTTTTTTTCCTCAAGGGGAGGAGATTTAAAAGGAGACAAAAGTTAGGGAGAATGGAACCCATGTAATAGGGCCCTTAGAGAATGCCTACATCTACTAACATGGAGGCACTCCTAAAGGGGGCTTGTCTAGGCATGCCCAAATCTCTGAAGATGTAGGCCACCAGGTGTGTTACATTTTACCCCTTTCCCAGGGTTTTCCAGAATCCTTAAGGGTGTTAGGGAGTGTCTAGGCTCTCTGCCAATGGCTCCAGTCCCCACCAGTGGTGTTCCTCCATTTGTAGAAGGTGGTCCCATCTTACCAGATCCATTTAGACACTAACAGTCAGATTAGCTTTTACAAACAAATATTTACTTCAGAAGGTATAATCACAAATGTTATTCCCCCAACAATTAAGAGGCAAACTTTCCCTTCTACCCCTTATACCACCTCAGTCTTGGAAAGGAAAGATGATTAGGTCCAGAGCTTCGCTCAGTTCCTCTTAGAGTACAATCCTAGTTCCTAGTCCAAGCCCCGCTGACTTAAGGCTTGAGTCCCTAGCACCTTGACTTCTCTGCCAACTGGCTGACTTAAAAATTCTGCCTGGAATCCTGACTCCACAATTGCTTTGGCTCAATGCTTTCACCTAAAACTGAAGACAAATGGAATAGAGCATTAATAAACAATCCCAGGCCCCTCTCTCACAGCTGAGATAAAAGAAAGGGAGCAAAAAGAGGAAGTCCTTCCCCTCTCCCTGGTAGAGGAAAGAGCAGGCAGGAAAAAGTTATGGGCTCAATCTCTCTAGTTTGAAAAATGAAACCTGCTCTAGTGATGCATCTGATCAAAGGAGGCTATACCTTCCTTGTGTGAGAGGAGAAGAATAGTGCCTCCATCTTGGGAGATCTGGGTATGCCCAGGTAACCCTTCTTAAGGTTGCCTGCATATTGGGTAATCTAGACATGCCCCAAGGACTCATTATCCAGGAACAGCTCATTCTAAGAAGCATTTATCTCCCTCATTTCTTGAGAACCCCTTCCCCTAGGGCAGGGGTCGGCAACCTTTTTGGCCATGAGAGCCATAAATATCACATTTTTTAAAATGTAATTTCGTGAGAGCCGTACAGTGCTCACAGTGCGCTCCTGTAACAGCACCTGAAAAAAAATTGACTTTATGGCTCCTGGAGAAAGAGCCATATGTTGCCGACCCCTGCCCTAGGGGAAGTGACTGGAGAGGAAAAAACAAGAGAAGGAAGGTTCTGGGACTTGAGAGCTTTTGGGATCTTCATAAATGCCTTTTCTTAAATGAAATAACTATAGACTCTATAGTCTTTTCCTTTCATGTGAATTTTCAAACTAAATTTAATCTTGGCATCTAGAGCAAGCATATCTTCATTAGGCTATGTCTATCTAGAATAGGTCATAGGGCAACAAATGAGCCTGGCTTTGGTAGGGACCTTATCTTCATGAACATCCAATACAAAACTTGGTTCTTTGGGTTCTTTGACCCACCTTCATAGACCTAAGGCTTTATTTTTTTGAGCCAGCTTCATGGATAGGCAATTACAGATTCATAGAAGTTTAAAGCTACTAAGAATCTCCTTAGTTTATAGATGATAAAACAAGGCCCGGCATCATGGACTTGCCTGAATTTACATTGCAGGTTAATTGGAAAACCTGGATTAGAATTCAGCCTCCTAACTCCATTGCTCTTTCACTGTACAGTCTTCTTTCCATTGTGCCATCTGGGAGCTTGACCAGGAGTTTCTTTGGCTGCCACTCAGGAGACTTTGAGCTGAATTTCCCTGCCAAGAAGAGAAATCAGACACTTTGGCACAGGTGGTGAGAGCTTATTAGAGTTGTGCCAGAATGTGGTTTCATTAAGAGCCCAGCTGAAGCTGTTGGATGAAATTTGATCTTGAAGGTGTTATCATCCATTTTTGCACAACAGGCAAACACTGATACAAAAACCAGTGAAGGAAAGTCCACTTTTCTCATGTGTTCCCCTAACTCATACACAACAGCTTCCACCCTGGGTGCCACCTGCTTCTGACACGGCTCTCAGAATGAGTTAATGAAGTACAGTGGACAGAAATAAGGACAATGGTTCTGTCTCCTTATAGTCTCCAAAAGAGATCCTAATTAGGGCACTGATCTCTTTCCAGCCAGTAGGGATAGGTGGCATCTGAACAGAAAACAGCCAGGTCCAAGGTAGATTCATTCTGGCATAGAAAAATCAAGCATGAAAGATCTTAGAGCATTGAATATAATCAATGCTCATCATAAAAACACTTTTTGTTTATACAAGGCCTTCTGAAAAGGACTTCTAAGTACTTCCAGGACATAAGCTTGTGACTCTGAGCTTTCACCTCTGAGGCAGAGGAATTATTGTAGTGAGGAAAGGAGAGAAAGAAGTAGCTATACTCTAATGGCATGAGAGAGGGGATCTTCAGTTCAATTCAGTCCAGTTCATTCCACTTCAACCATCTTTTTTCCATTAACTATATCTTCTTATCTCTCCAAAGATAATGTCCTGGGGACCTTACCACTTCCCCTCAGCTCTGGAATTCCCACCCTGAAACCTACAATGTCATTGTTGTTGAGAGTGTTCTTTCTCTCACAGAACTTACAGCCTGTTCAGGGACACATACATGACATATTTCTTATTGCACTGAAATAATAGATCCACTGTTCAAGGTTTGGCCACATTTTGTAGAAAGAGAATTGGAATCCCAGAAGGCCAGGCCATACTTTGGATCTCAGAACAAGGTGGCAGCAGAGCCAGGATTAGAATTCAGAACTTGTAGGCACCCTTCTTCTTGGCCATCAGTATGCTTGGCCCCTGAACTAAATAGTGTTCATTTCTGAACAGTAACTGTTCTAGTGCTCCCAGATGGACCAGCAGAATCTAGGGAGAAAAAGATGACTTCCAGCTGAAGGTCAGGTTCTGCTATGTCCTATTTACTATTTGTCTGAGCCTCAGTTTCCTCCTATGTGAAATGAAGGGAGTAGGACTGGATTTTCTTTAAGAAGTCAAAAGATACTTGAATAGAGTAGAGCCTCTTTGGTGTCTCTATCTCCTGCTTGGGACAAATAGCCAAGTATTTCTAACAAGGGTAATTGGAAGTGTCCTGGGATCCTATCAAACCTCCACATACTCGATGACCTTATCTTCCTTTTTCCTCATCCTTCTTCCTCCCACTTTCCCCCCTCATGTGTACTTAAGCCATGTTCTTTCTAGTAGAGCCCAGTAAAGGGGAAAGTAAGAGATACAGACAGTTTATGGAGGGAACCTCTCTGGGCCTGATCTTGCACCTCCTAAGTGGTAGGGCCACTGCTCTTAAATAGCTACTATCTTTTCTTCCTATGAGCAACCAGAGTTGTGGTTGGTAGAAGTCCCAGCCAATATCACATTGTGCTGGTTGAAGTCAAAGAGTCCATAGCTCCCCCCAATCAAACGTAGGAATCTCTTCACCGTTGGTCCTGCAGCATTGAAACTTATGAAGAAAAGGATTCTCCAGGATGGAAACTAATCAACAGCATAATTGAAGATGCTTTAGATCTCTTCCCTGCCTCCAATCCTCAAACATCCTAACATCTTAATCTTGTTAAAGTAGTGGGGAGCACAATTAGCTTTTTTCTATTGTATCTTCCTTGGAACTCTGCATTTTACCACCCATCATCTTTGAATACAGTCTAACCTGGACTGAGAAATGCTCTTAACCAGGTGAGATTGCCTCTGCTTTCTTTGAGCAGACTAGAGGTCTCTCCTGGAACAGTGCCCCATATATGTAAGGATTTAGAATTTCTTATTAGCAGGGCGTCTAGATGGCATAGTGGATAGAGAACCAGGCCTTCAGATGGGAAGTCCTGGATGCAAATGTGGCCTTAGACTCTTCCTAGCTGTGTGACCCTGGGCAAGTCACTTAATACCCATTGTCTAGCCCTTACCACTCCTCACCCTAGAACTGCTTCTTAGTATCAATTCTAAGACAAAAGGTAAGGGTTACTTTTTTTAAAAGAAAAAGAAAAAGAATTTCATAGTGGAGGCCTTTTGTGGCACAATCCAAGAAACTATCAGACTTTTGCCTGAGGATCCAAATCCCTTGGTTTCCAAGAAGAAAAGAAACAAAATGAGAGAACCTCTAGGCAGAAGAAAAGAGCACCAGTGTTTATGTGGTATGGCACTCTGTAGGGGTAGAAACATGGCCCTTGGGGGGGAGCAGGGGACAGGAGACTTGGTGAACTCTATGCTAAAGGGAGATGTGAAAGGCCTCACAGTGAAACGGTCAGTGGCACTTTCCCATGGCCGATGTTACTCAGGCCAAGTGCTAATGTGAGTAACAGCTGTAGCACAGTCAAGGTTGAGTAATGCCTTTATCCCTTCACCATTCGGAGACCCTCGTCCCCCTGTGCCCTTAGGACCAAGGTCAGAGTTCACTCACAATGTCACGGGTCCCACAGCCACTGTGGGGGAATTGGAGGGGGGAAGGGTTGCTTCTTAGACAGCCCTCTGCCATTTGGCTGAGGGAAAGAAGCCAGAAGCATGCCTATTCCTGGGAGTCAAGCCGTGCCCTTGGCTCCCTGTTCCAGCAGACTCAGAGAATATTTTTAAAAAAAAGTGAAAAAAATTGCAAATGGATAAAATAACAGCAGAAGCTTGATCTCAATTTTGAAGATGGATCCAAAGTTATCAGCAGCATTGTAGAACAGTAGATATTGTGTTGAACTTGGAGTCAGGAAGATTACAGGTTTCAGATCTTTCCCCTGACCCTAGTAGTGTCACTTAAACTCAGTTTGTCCTGAGCTGAGAGATGCTCTTAACCAGGTGAGATTGCCTCTGCTTAAACTCAGTTTCTTTTTCTGTAAAATGGGGATAATAATACCAAAAGTACCTATCTTACAGAGTTTTTTTGAAGCTAAATGAAATCATGTATGAAAAGAACTTTTCAGACCCCAAAGGGCTGTATAAATATTATATAGAGCAACCATTATCATTATCATCCTCTTCAAAGGCCCTCAGCTGAGGAGAACCCATGGGACAGAATGAGGTAGAGAATCTGTGCCTATGAAACACTGTCGTGTAGGAGCCTACCTCTCCAATGGGAAGGGGTGCCTTTTTTTCCTCCCTAGAGACCAGCAGGCACTGCTTGATCATTCTGGAGCCACTTTGGGGAAATACACCAGAGTGCCTTAGAGAGGGACCTCATCCTACCCCATGGGGAAAGGTTTTTTCCTCCCTAGGGTTTTGTGTTCAGTTAGCATAGGGCATCCAGGGGAGGAAAAAGTCTCCCTCAGTGACAGTAAAACTTGGACAGTGTTTCTAAATAAACGGAGCCTGTGTTGTTCTGGGTTACTCAATGCCAAGAATTGTTTCGATCCTCTTCATCTGATAACCAACAGCGCCCCTGTGCCATGCCAAGACCTTGGACAGAGTAATGCCCTTTGCCTTTGTGCCAGCAGTTCCAGTCTTCTTTCACAGCTTCTGATTGTGAGAGGTGCTAATCTTCTCTCATCCGCAGGCAGGTTGTCTCCTAGAATAAAGGAGCAGCAGACAGTTCACTTCTAACTTCTAATCTTGGATTCTCCAAATCATGCCACAATGGGGACCTGTCTCATTTCTGATTCTCATTGAATGTGACCTCTTCTTTCTCAAGTTCTGGGTTTCTGTTCCTCCTTGGAAAGGCCTGACTTTCAATGCTTACTTAGCAGAAACTAGGCCACAACCGAAGAGTCCTGTGGTGACTTGCAGAGGTAACTTACCTGCCTGGAAATCAGACATTAAGTGACAAGACCCAATGGAACACCATCATTGCTCGTTAGGTCTGGCTCATTGTAAGGAATTTTGTCAAGAATATCCAAAAAGCACTTTTCTTCCTGTGGAGCACAGAACTAGAGATGGGTTTCTTTAATAGTGTTCTAATATGAATCCCTGATGTTATTTCTACTCAGAACCATCTGTCACTGTTTTGTTTTTTAGAACTCTTACCTTCTGTCTGAGAATCAATCCTAAATATTGGTTCCAAGGCAGAAGAGTGATAAGAGCTAAACAATGGGGGTTAAGTGACTTGCCCAGAGTCATACAGCTAGGAAATATCTGAGGCCAGATTTGAACCCAGGACCTCCTATCTCTGGGCCTGGCTCTCAGTCTACTGTACCACCCAGCTGCCCCCCATCTGTCACTGTTATTGCTCTCTTACTTCACTCCCATGACCCAACCTATAAACTTCACTTATCACTTCTTACTCTTTTTTTTTGCAGCTATTTTAGGATATGAATAAAAAGGCTGAAGTCCCACTGTAGATGTTTAGCACTGAGACATTATTGGATAGCCCGATAGCATCTGTTTCTGTCAAGAAGGAGCTGTACTTCTAGAGGGGAACCTTGCCAGATTCAGACTAAGGCAGAGCAAAAAGGGTTTGATTATAGAAGATAATAAGTGGTTCATCATAATAAAATGAATAGACAGTGTTATAGCAAAGATCCAGTGTACATATCTCTAGAAGAGAGCCATCACATTGTCTGGAACCAGGAAGTGAAGACACTAGAATACAAACTGAACCTTCAGTGGTGTCATGTTATAACATGATGTTCATGTTATAACATCCCTGTTGCCTTACTGTTTCCTGATATTTGGATCACCTTCAGCCTTACTCTCAGGGAACAAAAAAAAAAACAAATATGAAAATGCAAACAAAAAAATGCAGGCACATAAATAAACTGATATTTGAATGGACACTAACAACTGATAAACTAAATGCAGTTTTCCACTAGGACATTGGACAGCTTGTAATTCTAACATAGGGAACTGAAGACAAAACAGGTGTAATAAATGAAAGTAAAATTATTAAATGTAATATTAATTAAATATTGTGGTTGCCATTATAAAATCGACTCTCAAGTCAGGAGTCTCTCAATAGCTTGCAACAATCTAATTTTAATAAAAATTGGAGATATAGGAAGGGAAAGGGATTGTAGGAAGGGGACAGAAAATCTCGCCTATCTAGAAAAAATACCCTAAGCCGAAATCTGAAGGCTGCCAAGCCACTTAGCCAGCAAAGCCCTCGGTGGGGTGGGGAGGAGGGCCTGCATGCTCTGCCCCCACCTTTTATCCTCTGTGCCCCTATGTCCTGCAACATATGCATGCAAAAATGGGGTGCAGGGTAGGACAAACTTAGGGAGTGGTTTCTATCATCGCACAGGTATTTCCCTTTTCAGGAAGAAACCTGGTATGGATTTTGGGTAAACAACTCAGGATTTCCCCCCCTCCTGTCTGTGACCCTGACAGATTGGCAAATGTCTAAAAAATTGCCCCTGCTTCTCTGAGCACCCCCCTTACTCTCTCTCACAAAATTATCCCCCCTACTCCCTTTCTCACCCAGAGTTCTCCTCTGGTTTAGAAAGACCAGCGGAAGTACTGATTTCTGGTCTCCTCATCTTCTGAATTCTATGGCTTAGAAACATGGAGACTTTGGTATTTCTCCCAGTTTGTTCAGTGAGTCAGTTGTGATCCAAATGGACTGAATGATGTCACTCAGAGGGAATATGTGTTCCAAAAGATTCTATTAGAAAGCCTCTTATAGGAGGCAGCTAAGCAGCTCAATGGATTGAAAGCCAGGGTTCAAATCTGTCCTCAGACACTTTCTAGCTGTGTGACCCTGGACAAGTCACTTAACCCCCATTGCCTAGCCCTTATCACTCTTCTGCCTTGGAACCAATACGCAGTATTGATTCCAAGACAGAAGGTAAGGGAAGAAAGACAAGGAAGGAAGGAAGGAAGGAAGGAAGGAAGGAAGGAAGGAAGGAAGGAAGGAAGGGAAAAAAGCCTCATATATCTCTTATATACTATTATCTATCATAGTTATGTGTTTATGTGTTATTTTCCTACTAAACTGTGAGCACTTTCCGATCAAGGAGTCTGTCTTATCTAAACTTTTTTTCCCAACATCTCCTAAAGGGCCTAATGGAATGTTCTGCACATAGTAGGCACCTCCCAAATGAATCACCCAGTTTACAACTGTTGTTTGTCATCTCCTGTAGCAGGAAGTTTTCTGTCACCTTCACTCACCTGTGAGAGAGAGGGAGGCTGAGAGAGGCAGGGGCAATTGTTTGAACATTTGCCAGTCTGTCAGGGTCACAGGCAGGAGGGGGTAAGCCTGAGCTGGTTACCCAAAATCCATACTGGCTTTCTTCCTAAAAAAGGAAATAATCTGTTTTGTCTTCATTTCCCTTTATCAGAATTACAGGTTGTCTGATTGATGTTCTAGGGGAAAACTGCATTTAGTTTATCAGTTTGTTGGTGTTCATTCCAATATCAGTTTATCTCTGTGCCTGCATTTTTTATTTTTCCCATTTTGTTCTTTTGTTCCCTGAGAGTAAGGAACATACCTGTACAGCTTATTCTGTGCATTGGTTGCCTAGCAGAACACTCTGTACAAAGCAGAATAAGAGTCAGGAAAAAGTTTTTGTTTTTTTTTAAGCAGGAAAAAAAATGAAACAAATCACTCTGCTGTTCAGTGATCTCAAGAGATCTGGGGAGGAAGTGTCTTCTCTACACTATAGCTTATAACAACTACAGTAGGGCTTTGGATAATGATGTCTCCAAGCAGCCTAAGAGGAATTCTGGGATTTCCCTAGGTGAGAGAAAGTGCTTTCCCCAGGCTCTAGCCTTGCTCTTTCAGACTCTGGAGGAGGCTGAGAATGGTGAAGTTTCATAGTATGTTCCCCATTTAAGGCCCTTTTGCCCTTGATAATATCCCATCCATCCCTAAACAAACCAGATGATCAGCTGATTCTCTTCAGATTATTCACCCAGACCCCCTGCCCACAAACATCTTCAGTAGTCTCTAGTAGCAGAATTATCTCTTTTTTTTTAAACCTCTATCTTCTGCCTTACTATCAATTCTAAGACAGAAGAGTTGTAAGGGTTAGACAGCTGGAGCATGTCTGAGATCAGATTTGAACCCAATCCAGGCCTGATGTTCTATTCTCTGTGCCATCTAGCTGCCCCTAGAATTATCTTTGATGAGAAGACTGAATTTCCAGGACTCTTGGCAGATTGTCCATTCATCAGCAACAGAGCCTAGGAATACATCACAAGTTGCAATAGGGCTGACCTATTGCATTGTACGTATTAGGTTTCTCTCTTTCCTACCTGTTAATTGTGGTTAGGTAATGCTGATAGGGCAGTTTTGCTGACCACCCTAGAAACAAGTGCCTGAACTGCCCCACTGGAAAATGACTGGGGAGAAGGGAGCTATTTGGCTCCTGTTTGGAGAGGGAAAGAACATGAAATATGTAACTATGAGGAAATATTCAAAATTAAAATTAAAAAAATAAAATAAAATAAAAGTCCTTCCAAGAGGAACAGAACCCCTCAGATAAGAAGGGATGGTAGATTCCTCACTGAGGATCTCCTGGAGCAGTGATGGCGAAGCCGTGGCACACATGCAGAGCTGGCATTTGGAGAGCTGCACCAGGTCCCCCTCTTCCCAGTGCCCCAGGACATTTTTTGCATGCCCCAGCCCTCTCTCCCTCAGCTCTCTCCAGTAATTCAGGAGCTCACTGGCAGCTTGAATTTGCCCTCTGGGCACTCAAACTCAGAAAAGGTTTGGAAAAGCACTGTCCTAGAGTGTTTCTTGAATCCAGCCATGATTCCCATGTGCCCAGGCATTAATCTAAGAGTCATTTCCTCAAACCTTATTCAGAAAGTCTCCCTTCTCTCCCCCATCCCCCAGGGAAATTCCAGACCTGGGGAACCTTTGTCTCTGGACAGTCTTTTCCTCGGGGCTCAGGTCTGGGGCCAGGCTGGGTATCTTGATCTAGGCCAACCTGAGGTGATGTCACTAAGCCTGGAGCCGAAGAAACTATGATCCATTTATGATCCTGGAAATGGAGGATCTAAGATTGGGAACAAAGTAAAGAAACTAATAAAAAGGAATTATCCCCATTTTATACCTCAGTTCTCTCCTTATTTTCTTTAAAAAGGCAGTATGATTTGGTAAAAAGAATACTAATTTCTGAGTCGAGGCTGGGTTTGAATTCTGCTACACACCAGCCATAGCATTGTTGGGTTTGTACCCCCAAAGAGATCATAGATAAACAGACTTGTACAAAAATATTTATAGCCACGCTTTTTGTGGTAGCAAAAAACTGGAAAATGAAGATATGCCCTTCAATTGGGGAATGGCTTAACAAATTGTGGTATATGCTGGTGATGGAATACTGTTGAGCTCAAAGGAAAAATAAACTGGAGGAATTCCATGTGAACTGGAAAGACCTCCAGGAATTGATGCAGAGTGAAAGGAGCAGAACCAGAAGAACATTGTACACAGAGACTGATACACTGTGGTAAAATAGAATGTAATGGTCTTCTATACTAGCAGCAATGCAGTGACCCAGGACAACTCTGAGGGACCTATGGAAAAGAATGCTACCCACGTTCAGAGGAAGGACTGCAGGAGTGGAAACACAAAGGAAGGACAACTGCTTGAACGCATGGTTTGAGGCGGACATGATGGGGGATGCAGACTCGAAACTACCACACCAATGCAACTATCAACAATTTGGAAATAGGTCTTGATCAATGACACATGTTAAAACCAGTGGAAATGTGCATCAGCTATTGGGTGGGGGAGGTTGGGGCGGGTGAAGGGGAGGGAGGAACATGAATCATGTAACCACATTAACTTTTCTGAAAAATAAATATTATTAAACAGTCAAAAAAATAAAAAATGAATTCTGCTACACATACTTTACTTGACTAGAAGTAAATGACTTTACTTCTCAAAATCACAATTGTCCCATCTCTAAAATGGGGATGATGATAATATCATACTTTTATTACCCACTTTGGGCATGTTGTTAGGATAATACTTTGTAAACCTTAAAGGAACTCTCTATCCTTATTTTCTAAGACTTGGGGCTCAGGCTAACCCTGGATTTTCTTGTAGGCCAAATCTGTTGTGCCTATTATTACTAATATTTCCAGTTTTAGTCTATTGATTATATAATATGTAATCTACTATGGGTAGGGATCTACCCTTTTCCAGTAGTTGTTATTTTACCTATTATTTAAAAGCTGGAATGGACAGCTTGTGGAAACTCAACTTCCCAGCAGGCATAACACTTAACAGAATTCACCACTATCAAATGTGCCATATATGATCAGACTTTATCTCTCACCTGTGATTTTCAAAATACAAGCTTATCTCTGATATTAAAATGAATATCATAAAAAATAAACAAGAATTAATACTATGAGAGTTCACTTTACATATAATTTTTTAGGTTTATTAATAAATAAAAAGGTACACCTGCATTAAATTCTCAGTATGAGCAGAACAGGGTACTAAGTACTCAAACAACAGCAGTTTCTACCCTTGTCTTTTCCTTGATCCAGGATTTAAGAAGGGGATTACAATTAAAATCCTAATCTGAACTCTAGGGATCTTCATATTAAGGCTTCTCAAAGACAGATCTAGCAGATGCTTCCTAATCTATAGGCTAACCAGGACAGTGAAAATTTTCCTCCAGGTGATTTCTGATAATGATTTGATCTGTCATTATACCTCTCAATAGGCTACTGTTTCCTCCTTCAGTGAAAAAAAAAATTGGAATTCTTTGAGCATCTGAGGGCTGAAATACATTTGTGATTTTTTTTTTAAATTTCATTTTTACCGTCTGGAGGTTGACAGAAATAGAATCTACTTGCATTTCTTTGTCCGCACAAAAACTAGCAAGTGTTTTAAAGACCCCAGGATATCTCTAACGCCTTGGGAGATGTTTTAATGAGCTTTTCAGAACTTTGACTTACTCTTTTTTTTCCCTGAGAAAACAGGAAGTTGAATTGGCCAAGAGGAAGCCCACTCTAATCCCCCGAGATAGCCTTGTGGTGGGGTGGGTTCTTCAAACATTGCCAACCAGGCCCCTGCCCTGCTAGAAACAGACTCTGAGAGTCTCAGTCACAAAATTGGTTCCCCAGACACCACATGATAATGAAAGGAGAAGTCCAGTGCTTAGAGAATAAAAGGCCTGAATCTCTCCCAAGTCCCAGATTCATTCTACAACTTCCTGAAAAAAATAACTGGGAACCTTCTTGCTCTTTCAACTGAGCAGAGACAACTACTTTCCAGAAATCTACTGTTGGAATCAGAATTAACTCTTGTAAGGGAAATGTGAAGAGTCAGTCATTTTCTGTTTCCTACATATCTTGAGCTCTTATCCCTTTATGTATTTTTCTAAACCCTTACCTTCCATCTTGGAATCAATACTAAGTATTGGTTCCAAGACAGAAGAGTGGTAAGGGCTAGGCAATGGGAGTTAAGTGACTTGCCCAGGGTCACCCAGGTAGGAAGTGTCTGAGGACAGATTTAAACCTACAACCTGCCATCTTTAGGCCTTTACTCAGCTGCCCCCCCGAACCCTTATCTCTTTATTTGAATCCCAGTATACTCAGTAGGGCCTGAGCTGGCCATGAAACTGAGTTCTCTTATCTGCCTTGAGAAAGGAACCTTGAATGTAATGCAGAGTTGTTCACTATAAGAGTTCTTTACCTGGTTCTCCTAAAGAACTTAGAATTTGAGAGAACTGTAGCTTACTGCAGCAAAGATGATTTTCTGTAGCTCTGCCTGGGGCTGCTTGCCTACCACAAATCAAGCATTATCTCCTTTTTTTTTTCTTTTAGTGAACTGGATTTTATTTTTAAAAATAATTTGATAATTGTATTTTATTTTATTTTATTTTTTAAGTTTTTTTATTTAATAATTTTTATTTTTTTAAAAAGTTAACATGGTTACATGATTCATGCTCTTACTTTCCCCTTCACCCCCCCCCCGACTCCCTGCCCCCCAATAGCCGATGCGCATTTCCACTGGTTTTAACATGTGTCATTGATAAAGACCTATTTCCAAAACGTTGATAGTTGCATTGGTGTGGTAGTTTCTAGTCTACATCCCCAATCATGTCCGCCTCAAACCATGTGTTCAAGCAGTTGTCCTTCCTTTGTGTTTCCTCTCCTGCAGTTCTTCCTCTGAATGTGAGTAGTGTTCTTTTTCATAAATCCCTCAGAATTGTCTGGGTCATTGCATTGTTGCTAGTACAGAAGTCCATTACATTCTATTTTACCACCGTATATCAGTCTCTGTGTACAATGTTCTTGGAGGTCTTTCCAGTTCACATGGAATTCCTCTAGTTTATTATTCCTTTGAGCACAGTAGTATTCCATCACCAGCATATACCACAATTTGTTAAGCCATTCCCCAGTTGAAGGACATAGCCTCATTTTCCAGTTTTTTGCTACCACAAAAAGCGCAGCTATAAATATTTTTGTGCAAGTCTGTTTATCTATGATCTCTTTGGGGTATAAACCCAACAATGGCATATGGCTGGATCAAAGGGCAGGCATTCTTTTATAGCCCTTTGAGCATAGTTCCAAATTGCCATCCAGAATGGTTGGATCAGTTCACAACTCCACCAGCAATGCATTAATGTCCCAATTTTGCCGCATCTCCTCGAACATTCATTGCTCTCCCCTTCTCTCATTTTAGCCAATCTGCTAGGTGTGAGGTGATACCTCAGAGTTGTTTTGATTTGCATTTCTCTAATTATTAGAGATTTAGAGCACTTTCTCATGTGCTTATTGATAGTTTTGATTTCTTTATGTGAAAATTGCCTATTCATGTCCCTTGCCCATTTATCGATTGGGGAATGGCTTGATTTTTTATACAATTGATTTAACTCCTTGTATATTTGAGTGATTAGACCCCTGTCAGAGTTTTTTGTTATAAAGATTTTTTCCCAATTTGTTGTTTCCCTTCTGATTTTGGTTGCATTGTTTTTGTCGTACAAAAGCTTTTTAATTTAATATAATCAAAATTATTTATTTTACATTTTGTAATTTCTCTAACTCTTGCTTGGTTTTAAAATCTTTCCTTTCCCAGAGATCTGACAGGTATACTATTCTGTGTTCACTTAATTTTTTTATAGTTTCCCTCTTTAATTCAAGTCCTTCACCCATTCTAAATTTATCTTGGTGTAGGGTGTGAGATGTTGATCTAAACCTAATCTCTCCCGTATTGTTTTCCAAATTTCCCAGCAGTTTTTGTCAAATAGTGGATTTTTGTCCCAAAAGTTGGGCTCTTTGGGTTTATCATACACTGTCTTGCTGAGGTCACTTACCCCAAGTTTATTCCACTGATCCTCCCTTCTGTCTCTTAGCCAGTATCATACCGTTTTGATGACCATCACTTTATAGTATAGTTTAATATCTGGTACTGCTAGGCCCCCTTCCCTCACATTTTTTTTTTCATTATTTACCTTGATATTCTTGATCTTTTGTTATTCCAAATGAACTTGGTTATAGTTTTTTCTAATTCAGTGAAAAAGTTTTTTGGTAGTTTGATAGGTATGGCGCTAAATAGGTAAATTAATTTGGGTAGAATGGTCATTTTTATTATGTTAGCTCGTCCTACCCATGAGCAATCAATGTTTTCCCAATTGTTTAGATCTAGTTTTAATTGGAAAATGTTTTGTAGTTGTTTTCGTATAATTCCTGTGTTTGTTTTGGTAGATAGATTCCTAAATATTTTATATTATCTAGTGTGATTTTGAATGGTGTTTCTCTTTCTACCTCTTGCTGCTGTGATGTGTTGGACAAGCATTATCTTCTTGGCCTTGGTAGGAGAAGTCTCTCTTCTGACCCTTCTCCAAGACAATCTGATGTGACTTAGAGCAGAGAACCTGTGTGCCAACAAATAGCTTCTACGTGCTGTCTTCCCTTGCTAGGAAAGGCAGCTTCTCTGCCTTTGATGCATTTGGTCATCAGAACTAGCCAGCTGCAAGAATGACCTAGGTATCCCTCTTCTCCCTAGAGTTTTAGAAATAGCTGGAAGCCTCACCTTATCATACAATGTAAGAGTGAATTCATTTTGGATCCTTTGATTTCCCTAAGGTCAGAGGAAAAAGAATGAGATGAGAACTTCAAAGTTTAGAAATTTTTTTTTCTTAAAAAAAGAAATAAGGAGAAAATCATAGGGCACCGAATGGCCAATCAGAGAGGAGTATACTCTCCTTTTAGTTAGTAATTTAAAATGATAGATTTGTATCTCTCTGGGAAAGATTAAGTATCTGCCTGCCTGGTGGAAGCAAATGAATGATCAAGACCAGTGATGTCAAATCCATGGCACAGGTGCCAAAGATGGTATGCAGAGCACTCTCTGTGGGCACATGGCTGCCCCGCCCCCAAGTTCATTGCTAGAAAGGCAGAGGGACTTAGACAGAGCTTCTCCCCTCCCCCTCTCTACTGCACCTAATGACATTTTTCACAAGCCCTGCCCCTCCACCCAGCAGCCCTATTGGAGCACTTCCCCCCTCCCTGTATGGGGTGGGGGACAGGGGCTGGGCATGGCATGTGATCTCTGAGGAGGGGCAGGCACTTGGTCTGTAGGGTAGGGAGGTGGGGCCTGGCACTCCATCTCTAAAAGGTTCTCCATCACCAATCTAGGTGATCTCTTGGGTCCCTAACTAGCTAGAGGATTTTCTGTCAATCTCTACTCAGATTTCTTGAATATTGGGTCAGTTCCCTTAAGTAAACTAAGTGAACCTCATAACTTTAGACCTAGTAGGCTTTGTGAGAAAAGTACTGCATGAAATAGGCCAAGAATGAAGCCATGGATTAAGCAGTCTTGTTTTTCTTCCTCCTCCTCAGCCCCATCTGAACTAAGCCAGCAGCCAGGCAACATGACTCTTATCAGGCCCTGCCAATGGAAGTTCATAAACTCATTCCTAGGAACAGCTGAGCATCTACAACAGGGCTCAGCTCCATAAGTTACATTTCTATGAATTATGTCTCTTTAAGGCCCTATCCTCCATGGGTCAGATATCCATTTATCTCCCTTTATAGTATCCCTTTTATTTATTTTTTTAAGTAGATCTCATAGATTCCTATTATACTTTTAAAATACTTAAGATTCACAGTTGCTATTGGAACACAGACCCATTTAGCCCTTGTTCTGCATTAGATGTACAGAGATTACATTTCTCTAAATAGTTATATGTCCATAGGCAATGTTTGCATAATCATCTTGGTATCCATAGGTCATCTGTCACTGGGTTACCTGTTTACAAGCTCCTGAATTATTGTGGCTTTTTAATGGAGGCACCCTGAAGATGTGGGAAGCCCTAAAGCTTCATGGTAAACATTGCACCCTCTTTCCCATGACTGTGTAACATCTAAGATCTTCAAATCATGTGTACCAACTTTGTGAAGCCTTTGGCACAATTAGCAGAACTGGCCTCTGTCCCCAAAAGGTCTTTCCCCATCATGTCCTGAAGTTCCTCCCCAGTGGTGTGGTTATTTCCAAAAAAGCAGGCAGAACTTCATCTGACCCACTACCCATTTCCTGGGGAGTTGAGTGGGGCAAGGTGAAAGACCCATGTGACCTGTGAACTGAGGACTGATAACAGAGGGTAGCAACTTAACAGTCCACAGATGCCATCTTCTTTTTTGAAGGCACACAATCTGTAGCCAAAGGGTCCTAATAACCAATTGTATTTGAAGCTCACAAACCAGAAATATGTGAGACTGGGCTTGGCAAAGCAGATGTCCCACTACAGACAGGTGCTAAGCCAGAAGGTAGCCTGTAATATGCTATCTAATATTATATATTGGGCTTGATACTAATATAGGCAAAACCCTCATTAATCTGCTATTTATGTTTAATTTATGCCTTCCTAATTTTTTTTGTTTTTTTAAATAATTTTTATTTTTTAGAAAAGTTATCATGGTTACATGATTCATGTTCTTACTTTCTCCTTCACACACACACACACACACACACACACACACACACACACACACACACCCGCCTCCTCCCCCATAGCCAATGCACATTTGCGCTGGTTTTAACATGTGTCCTTGATCAAGACTTATTTCCAAATTGTTGATAGTTGCATTGGAGTGGTAGTTTCGAATCTACATCCCCAATCATGTCTGCCTCAACCCATGTGTTCAAGCAGTTGCTCTTCTTCTGTTTCCACTCCTGCAGTTCTTCCTCTGAATGTGGGTAGCATTCTTTTCCATAAATCCCTCAGAACTGTCTGGGTCATTGCATTGTTGCTAGTACAGAAGTCCATTACATTCTATTTTACCACCGTGTATTGGTCTCTGTGTACAATGTTCTTCTGGCTCTGCTCCTTTCACTCTACATCAATTCCTGGAGGTCTTTCCAGTTCACATGGAATTCCTCCAGTTTATTATTCCTTTGAGCACAATAGTATTCCATCACCAGCATATACCACAATTTGTTAAGCCATTCCCCAATTGAAGGGCATATCCTCATTTTCCAGTTTTTTGCTACCACAAAAAGCGCAGCTATAAATATTTTCGTACAAGTTTGTTTATCTATGATCTCTTTGGGGTACCTTCCTAATATTTTGAAGCATATCTGCTGCAGAATAGACAGAAGGCTGTGGTTGTGTCATTTTTTTCCCAAATAAGCCTATGACAAAGATCTTCTCAGAAACTCATTCATAATAATAGTTTCCATTTTTCTCTAGTACTTTATAAATCTACAAACTAGCTTCTTCACTGAGGTTCAGAGATTTACCATGACCACATGCTTATCAGGTACTAAAGTAAGGATTCAAACACACGTCTTCCAACTCCAAAATCCTCAGTTGTTTAAGCTACTCTCCTGCCCTGCTTCATTAGAGTGATGCATAGATGTAGATCCCCACAATGACTCCCAGTTTGGGACCTGTCTACCCCTTGTAGTTCTAAGTAGTTCATTAAGATGTAAAAACCACTTCTAGTTTCAGCAGGATCCCAGTTCTACTTTTCCTGGCTCACACATTCAAGTTCAGTTTCTTCTCTTGGATTCGTGCAATGCGCTTGCAGCCTGGTGCCAGGATCCTTGCATCTGGAAGGACAGCCCATTCATAATGCGCCTAAGTCGAGTAGCATTGCAGCCAATTTGGCCGCAGACATGGGAGGAAAAAGTCTGGCACAAAGCTTCTCTTTTTATTGTGGTTGTTTGTTGCTTCCAGTTGTGGAGAGCAGAGAAGGAAAGGGGTCTGGTTCTCCTGGCAGTGCCTCACAGAAATGTTTGCTTTAGATGAGTGATCTGGCCAGCCCCAGTTCACCGCTGTATGGTCTTCTTATAAAGCCTGCAACGTAACATTTGAAATACTTCCTGGAAAATACAGTGGTTTTATTTCTACAATAGGGCTGTATTCGTTTGTCATATTTTCCTCCTTTAGTCTAGAATGAAGAAGTAAGGGTTCTAGAAGAGAAGGAATGATCAGGAGCATGTTCACTTCTAAGGTCCCTAGGAGAAGGGCTTCTTAGTAAAGTAAAAATGAGTTCATCTTTTCTAAGGAAGAAACAGAATTTTGGGAAGCCATGGATCCATAGACTTTTAGGGTTGAAAAAGGACAGGATCTATGCCTTATTTTGTCTTTCTATATTATGAGTTCCAAGCATAGGGCCTTACAAATAATGACAATTATCATTATTGTTAATTTAAAATGTACTTACAATTATCAAATTGAATGCCCTCGTTTTACAATTAAGGAAATTATGTCCCAAAGAATTAAAGTGATTTGTTGTATAAAAAAAATTAAATGCAGCTGTTAAAAACCAAACCTAAAGCCCCCAATCCCCTTGAGAACTCTGCCAGGGATTGGAAAAAAATTGACCTTTAAAGAGATGGGTCATCTAAAAGGAGCCATAGTGTCAGAAAGATCTGAGTCCAAATCCAGCCTCAGGAACTTACAAATTGTGTGACTAGGGAATTTAATCAGTCAACCTCAATTTCTTCATCTAATATAATAATAGCACCTATTTTATAAGGTAGATCAAATGAAATAATATTTGTAAAGTGCTTAGCACAGATCTTGGCACATAGTAAGCATTTTATAAAACCTATTGTTGTTATGAGTAGTCAAGGTAGGCAAAGCTGCCTTTTCCAACTGCTATCTTTGTCAGTGACCCTACCATTCTCACTATGCTTAGGTCTAAAGCCTCAATCATCTTTGGTTCCTTCTTCTACTTCATCCTTTATATCAGGTCAGTTCTCAGGTACTTGGATTGTTTCTCCAGAGTCCCTCAGATACTTCCAGACCTTAATTTCCTCATGCCTGAATTACCACTGTTGTGTCCTAACCAGTCTTTTTTGCTAGTCTCCTCTTCCCTTCTAATTCACCCTGCCCATGCTTCCAGATGACTCTTCCACTAATACTCCTTTCATGTTCCCTTGCTCTGAATCCTTGAGAATTTTCTTATTGACTTCCAAATTGATTATTTATCTTAGAATGATATTCAAGACTTTCCATAATTTGTCACCAACCTACCTGTTTCACCTTTCTCTCATCATTTCCAAAGGTGCTCCCTCTCAACTTGAAACAGAATTATCTCTGTCAATCCCTGATCCTTGTACACCAGGGGTCGGCAACATATGGCTCTTTCTGCAGGAGCCATAAAGTCAATTTTTTTCAGGCGCTGTTACAGGAGCGCACACTGTGAGCACTGTACGGCTCTCACGAAATTACATTTTAAAAAAAGTGGCGTTTATGGCTCTCACGGCCAAAAAGGTTGCCAACCCCTGTTGTACACACTTTCACCTCTATATCTTAATGTCTGATGTTTCCTGAACCCAGTATTCCCTTCTTCTTGCTTTCTTTCTAAATATTTCCTCCTTATATTTCAAGACCCATTTCAAATCCACATATCTGTAAATCAACAAGTGTACTTGCTTGCTGTGTGCCAGGCACTATGCCAAGCACTGCAGAGAAAAAGAAAGGCAAAAACAGTCCTTGCCCTTCAGGATTATGGAGGGACAAACATGAAAATAACTAGATATTTATACAAGACATATAGAGGTCATCTCGGAGTATAAGTAACTAACTGGGAGTACTGAGAAAGGTGTCCCAAAGAGTCAGGAAAACCAAGAGGCAGGGGTAAGGTAGGAAAGTATTCTAGAAATCAGAGACAGCTGGCAAAAAGACCTCAAGATGGAAATAGAATATCAAATATAAAGAATAGGAAGCATTTTAATGATGATGATGATAATAATAATGATCATAAAAATAACTAGCGCTTTACATGCCAGACATTGTGCTAAGCACTATACAATTATTATCTCATTTAAACTTCACAACCACACTTGAAGGTAGGTGCTATTATTATCTCCATTTTATAGAGATGAGGAAACTAAGGCAAATAGAAAGTAAATGATTTGCCCAAAGTCACACAACTCATAAGTGTCCAAGGTTGTGGTTGAACTCAGGTCTTCTTGGCTCTAGACCCAGTGCTCTATCCTCTACACCAGTGAAGGACAAACTACAGCCTGTGGGCCAGATGTGGCCCCCTGAGATGTTCTATCCTGCCAGGCAACATTATTCCTAATCTGAAGAATACAATGAGTAGGATACAATACAATGAAACTTCAAAAGAGTTGCCTTAGAAACAGACTGACAGATGAACATTTCCTTTCCTTTAGCCCCCTCTTTAAAAAGTTTGCCCATCACTGGTCTACACCATCTAGCTTTCCAGCATAACTAGACTCTAGAATGTACTGAAGGGAATAAAGTATAAGAATGAAAAGATAGGAAAGAACAAAGTTATAAAGAGCTTTTTTCCTTTTCTTTAAAAAAATTTTTTCCAATTATGTGTAAGAACAAATTTTAACACCCATTTTTAATTTTTTTTTTACCCTTGTACTTCGGTGTATTGTCTCATAGGTGGAAGATTGGTAAGGATGGGCAATGGGGGTCAAGTGACTTGCCCAGGGTCACACAGCTGGGAAGTGGCTGAGGCTGGGTTTGAACCTAGGACCTCCTGTCTCTAGGCCTGGCTCTCACTCCACTGAGCTACCCAGCTGCCCCTCATTTTTAAATTTTTGAGTTGAAAATTTCCTCCTGTCCCCCCTTCTCCTTTTCTGGCATATAGCCAGTCTCATATGTGTGGGGATATACCTCAGAACCGTTTTGATTTGCATTTCTCTAATCAGTAGCAATTTAGAGCATTCTTTCAAATGACTTTAGATAGTTTTTATTCTTTGCCTGAAAACTTCCTGTTCATATCTTTTGACCATTTTTCACTTGGGGAATGATTTGTATCCTTATAAATTTGACTCATTAATATATTTGAGAAATGAGGCTTTTCTTAGAGAAACTTGCCTTAAAATTTTTTCAGCAGTTTTTGTAGAATTCTGATTCTTAATGCATTCTACTATGTTCTACCATTTTATGGATGAGTTCATCCCATTCATATTCAGTTATGAATACTGTGTATCTCCCTCTATTATACTTTTTACCCCTGGTTATCCTTCTCTTTCTCTCTCTCCTTTCACTCTGTCCCTCCTCAAAAGTGTTTTGCTTTTGACTATTACCTCCCCCAATATATCCTCCCTTCTAAAACCCCTCCCTCTTATCTTTCTCTCTTCCTTCTTCCCTGTAGGGTAAAGCAGATCTCTATAACCAAATGATTGAATCTGTTATTCTCTCTTTAAGCCAATTCCAATGAAAGTAAAGCTCAAGCATTGCCCATTCCCACTTTCTCCTCCACTGTAAAAGCTCTACCTTGCTTCTTTTATGTGAGATAATTTATCCCATTCTTCTCTTCTCCTAGTGTATCTCTCTTTCTTGCCCCTTAATTTTATTTTTTGTATCATCCCATCATTTTCAACTCTTATCCCTGCCCTCTGTCTATATATGCTTCCTCTGACTGCCCTAATAATGATAAAGTTTTTAGGAATTATAAGTATCATCTTCTTATGTAGAAATGTAAATCATTTTATCTTATTTTAATCCCTTATGATTTCTCTTTCCTTTTTATGCTTCTCTTTCTATTTGAAAGTCAAATAGAAAAAAAAGATTTTTCTATTCAGCTCTGGTCTTTTCATTAGGAATCTTGAAATTGCTTTATTTTATTAAATATCCATTTTTTTCTCTGAAGGATTATACACAGTTTTGCTGATAGGTGATTCTTGGTTGTAATCCTAGCTCCTTTACCATCCAAAATATCATATTACAGGTCTCTTGATCTCTTAATGTAGAAGCTGCTGAATCTTGTGTTATCCTGATTGTAGCCTCATGTGAATTATTTCTTTCTGGTTGCTCATAACATTTTCTTTATGACCTGAGAGCTCTGGAGTTTGGCATTAATATTCATGGGAATTTTCATTTGAGGATCTTTTTTAGGAAGTGATCAATAGATTCTTTCCATTTTTATTTTACCCTCTGCTTCTAGGATAGAGCAGTCGTCTTTGATAATTTCTTGAATGATGATGTCTAGGCTCTTCTTTTTATCATGACTTTCAAGTAGTACAATAATTATTAAATTATCTCTTCTGAATCTGTTTTTCCAGTTATTTTTCCAGTGATATATTTCATATTTCTATTTTTTTCATTCTTTTGATTTAACTTTATTGTTTCTTGATAGCTTATGGAGTCATTGGCTTCCACTTGCCCAAATCTGATTTTTAAGGTATTGTTTTCTTCAGTGATCCTTGATACTTCCTTTTCTGTTTGGCTAATTCTTCTTAAGAAGTTCTTTTGAATGAATTTTTGTGCCTCTTTTATCATTTGACCTATTTTGTTTTAAGGTACTATTTTCTTCCATATTTTTGGTGCCTCCTTTACTATTAATTCTTTTTTCATGACTTTTTTATATCATTCTCATTTAGTTTGTGTTTTGAGCTTTCTTATCACCATAGTAACTTTCTATGGCCAGATTGGGGGGAGTGGGTATTGGATTTTTTTGTTTGGTGTTTTGGCAGAGGTTACCAATCCAGCTCTTGAAACATTCCACACTGACTTTGTAGCTTCAAGTTTTTCATGCTGCTGTTTTCAGAGCTAGTTCTGGGTCTTTGTAAGTTTCATTTCTTCCAAGGTGATATTATCTCAGGAGAGAGGTATGGCCTCTCCTCTCCTAGCCTGGTGAGTACTTACAAGCATTCTTTTCTACCCTGGAACTGTGACCAGGGTTCCTTGTCCTACTAGTGCTCCTTCTTGCCCTGGTATTACAACCCAGAACCACATATAGGCAATTCAACAGAGTCCTGTACTTAGTGGTAGCAAAGGAACTGTCTGACAAGTGTTCTGATTCCCTTGTAGTCTCTTTGTTGAGAGGTCCAGAAGATACCACCTCCTCTAATTCATTTGTCCCTAAGGTCTGCTGCTGGCTTCCCAGGGTGATGCCTACACTGGACTGCATTCCACTTATCCCAGTGAGACAGACCTTTCCTGACAATCTTTTAAGTTTCTTGAACAGGAAAATTGTTTCACACTGTCCTTTCATCAGTTCTGCCACTTCATAATTCATTTTGGGGCATTCTTTTCAAGTTGATTTGAGGGGAACTTGGGAGAGATCAGGTGAGTCCCTTTCTTTATTCTGCCATCTTGGCTTTGCCTTCCTTTGTCCTATAAAGAATTTTAAACAAAAGTATCTAAGTATATAAGTATAGATATCTTTCTGATCTTGAAGGTAGTTGCCAAGAGTCACTGTAATCTATTAAGCAGGTCATAGATAGCCACACTTCTTTTAAAAAATAATTTTGTTAGCTGAAAATTTGATGGATTTGTTGTTTTTAAAAATGATAAAGGCTAATATGAGGATAACTAATGTTTTATTTAGGGCTATGTTGGTAGAATAAAATCGACCACACACCTGTAAAAATTTCAAATTGCCGCCTCAGCCATTACATTCAGTACCTTACCTAATCTTTTCTATGTCCCCCAGAGAGCAGGCTCAGGTAGCAAAGAGAGAGCACCTCCAATGATGCCAGGAGTCTTATATCCTTCTCTTACATCATCACACTTCCTGTCTGCCCCCATTTTTACAAGAGGGATCATGGGAAATGTAGTTTCCAAAGTCCCCAAACCATCCACAGGAAGTGTGTCATATATCTACATATTTAAGGTTCAAATGAGCCCCAAAATACCTCTAAATGGAACCCCCCAAAATTCCAAATAACACGGATTGGAGTGGAGGGGAGATTTGAGGCAGGGAGAACAATTAGTAAGGTTTTGCAATAGTCCAGGCAGAAACTGATGAGACCTGAACTAGGGTGGTGGCTGCATGAATGGGATGTATACAAGAGATGTTGTGAAAAGAGACGCAAAAAAATTTGGGAACATATTGACTATGGGAGACAGATAATGAGTATGAGTGAAAAATCAAGGATTATACTGAGGTTATGAGCCTGGGTGATAAAGAGGATGATATTGCCCTTTACAGTAGTAGGAAGTTTGGAAGAAAGAGGGGTTTGAGCAAGAAATAGTATACATTGTTTTCAAAGTACTGAGTTTGAAATTCTTCTGAGACATTCAGCTCAAGGTATCTAAAAGGCAACTAGTGATGCAGGTCTAGAGGTTAGGAGTGAGAGTAGGACTTGGGAGTCATCTGCATAGAGATGATAATTAAAGCCATGGGAACTAATGAGATCACCAAGAGAGCATAGAGGGAAAAGAGAAGAGGGTCCAGGACAGAGCACTGGAGGATACACAAAGTTAGTGGGCATAATAAAGAACCAGCCAAACAGACTGAGAAAGATGGATCAGACAGCTAAGAGGAGAATCAGAAGAGATCAATGTCACAAAAACCCAGAGAGGGGAAAGTATCCAGGAATAGAAGGTGATCAATAATCAGAGGGTCAGAAGGTCAAGAAGATTAGGACTGAGAAAACCCCAAAACTTTTGAGAGATCAGTTTTAGTTGAATGATGAAGTTGGAAGTCAAATTACAGAAGATTTAGAAGTGAGAGGAAAGGAAGTGGAAGCACAAATTATAGGTGACTTTTCAGAGGAATTTAACCTAAGAGAGAGGTTACATACAATAATAGTTCATAAGGATGATAGAATCAAATGAGTTTTGTTTTGAGGAGAAGAGGGGTGTAGGAAAATTCGTAGGCATCAGAAAAGGACCTTGATGTGGAGAGATTGAAGATGAGACAGTGTAAGATGAGAGTGGAAACAATCTGCTGGAAAAGACAAATGGACAAGATAGATCAGTGGTGCATCTAGAGGGGTTGACCAGGTCAAGGAGAAAGGTCACATCTCTATCGAAAACCAAAGTGGAACAGATAATAGAGGAAGATGTCTGAGGCAATATAAGATGAGGAGGAGGAGGAGGAGGAGGAGGAAGAGAAGGAGGAGGAGGAGGAGGAGGAGGAGAGAAGGGGAAATTCTTGTTCAATGACCTCAGTTTTTTGGTAAATTGTATGGTTAAGTTCCTCAGCTGAGAGGGCAGCTGGAAGGGAGAGACAACACACACAGAGATGCATACATATATTTGTATATATAAAATAAATACAAGGAAATAGGGAGTGGGAGGGAGTCAAGAAAAGTTTCGTATAGAGGTATCCCTAGGGCTAAGCTTTGATATCCTCCACATAGCTTCACTCAACCTTGATCCTTCTCTTCCCTAACTCCAATTATACTTACAGCCTATGCCACATAAATAGCACTTTATTATTTGCTGTCTTATTCTCTAAATATGTTATACATTTAAGTGTTTTATTATATCAAGGATTTCCTATATGTTAATCTTGTCTCTCATCATTGACTCTCAGCTTTTTGTGGGCAGGAAATGTGTCCTGTAATTGCTTGCTAGATTTTGCAGAGGGAATAAAGTGCCTGGTGAATGCATTGTGAGTAATTTTTTAAATGCAAAGCATGGACAAATCCACTCTTTTTTGGGGGGCACAGTGAGGGAGAAATGGGGATTCTTTATGTCTTATTACTGAACCATTAAGATCACTGAGGCATAAAGAGATACAGTGGGATCAGTCTCATTATGGAAAGGGAGGCCTAAATGAGAAGAGTTGGCGGGGCTTCTTTGTGGTCATGGATTAGGATGTACCCACTGCAGGTACCAAGGGCATGGTGGTAACAGATGGATTGCTTCATTGGACTCCAGCTTTTGTGACAGGGTTCAAGGCCATATCTGCAATCATTGCTGAGGTACGTCTGGTGAAAGATAAGGTCAATAGATGGCAACTTTTGTTCTGAGTATTGGACATTGCTAGGGTGACAATAAACTGAGCCCCATGGATGGAACAGGTGTGAGGAAAGCTAGCTCATCACCCAGGGATGATAGAGCTCTGCCGGCCTTTGTAGAATCAGCTAAAAGGGGCAGCAGATATGAGGCATTTGTACAGAATAAAGGCTACCCAAAGAAAGAGACTCCCATCTGCTTGCTTAGCAAAACAGAATATGTGTTTGTGTTTTATTATCTCCTGGGTGACTTCCACTTGACCCAAGACGTCCTTGTAGAAGAAATAGCATATCTTCTGCAATATATCAGTAGCATCTTTCTTGTGTTTTTAAATCCTTTTTTATTGGTATCTTTTGCTCTTATATTACTTTTTTTTTAATGTTACTTGCATTTCTGAACAGATCTTTGTCTTTTCCTTAGCGATTTATCTTTTAACAAAAAATAAAAAAAGAAAGCAGTTCAGCAAAACAAACCAATAGGGGGCAGCTAGGTGGCTCAGTGGATTGAAAGCCAGGCCTAGAGACAGGAGATCCTAGGTCAAATTTGGCCTCAAACACTTCCTAACTATGTGACCAATAAATAAACCAATAAATCAACCAAATTAGGCTATTCTCTCACTGAAACAAAAGTATACTTCCATTAAACTCTTAAATAACACACTATGAAAAGGAGCATTGACATGGATAGTCTAGAACAGAAAATAAAGAAAAGAGCAAATGTTTTATTTGATTTTGGAATATATTGTTTTTGTTTTTATAAGTCAACCTTTTTACTTTAATAAGAATAAGTGTTCTCTTTACTGGAGAGGGAGGGAGGGACTGGACCTTGGATTCCACTGGTGCAAGGAACTTACAGTAAGGAAACTCTAGCAATAAGTACAAGCACTTGCTCTATAGTTTATAATCTTAAAGAGTTGCCTAGGACGCCAAGGAATTAAATAACTTGCCTAGCATCACATAGGCAAGATGTAGGCTTGAACTCAGGTCTTCTTGCCTCTTCTTAAGTCCGTCCCCCAGACTAATAGTAATCTCTGTCAGCAAAGAACCTCATACATTCCTGAGGAAATAAAAGCCATTTGCAAAGAGCTTGCATTCCTTCCCCTACTCTTCATCACCAAAGTCATTGATATCATCCACCATTGTGTTTTCATTATGGGCTAGAACATAAGTGGAATTGGGAAGGCTCGAATTGACCTCCATACTCTCCTAGTACTAGGTATCACTCTTGTGAGCCAAGACTATGAAACAGATCTGGAGCAATATGAATCAATTTTGTCCTCAGATAGACTGATCTGGGACTCCCCACAGACCCTTGGAGAAGGAAGATATAAAAAACAATTTTAGACTTTTGTCAGGGAGCTCCTGAGACCCCAAGGAACTCCCTGCTGGCAGCTTTTACATGCTCTTACCTCCATGAATTGCTTTTTAACCATCTTGGGAATTGCTTTTCCCCAGGGGTTATTATTGGGTATATGGTTTATCTGAATTTGTGGACTCAGAGTCCATTGCATCAGACATAGACCCACAATCTGGTCTCTCCTTTTTTTACTAGTGCCTCTAATGAAGATGCTCATATCCTTACCCTCAGAGACATTCTTTCTCTTTTTATCCTAATTTCATCTCCAGTCATATCCAGCAGCTTCTTGCACAATATTCCCCATCCGTCTTTATTCTCTTTCTTATAGCTCCTTCCCACTGCCTACAAACATACCCATATCTATACTACCTTTCAAAAATTCTGACTGATCCCCATTATCCCTTCCAAGTTATGATTCTATATTTTTCCTCCTTTTCACAGCCACAATCTTAGAAAAAATGTCTATATTTATTTCCTTTACTTCCTTTTCTCTCATTCTTCAACCCCTTTCTGTCTGGCTTCTGATCTCTGAAGGGCAGTTTTAGTTATCAGTGATCTTTTATTTGTTATATCTGATGACCTTTTCTTAATTCTCATTCTTCTTGACTTTTCTGTTGCATTTGACACCTCTGATCACCCTCTCCTACTCTCTCCCCTCTTGGATTTTATAATACTGCTCTCTTGGTTCTCTTTCTCAGGCTTTTTCCCCCTGGGGTAGGTCATCCACTATATCCTGACTCCAAGTTGTAAATGTATCCTGAGACTGCCCCAGGTCCCCATTTCTCTTCTCTATTTTCTCATTTGGTGATCTCATTCAATTATTATCTTTATGCATATGACTCCCAGATCTGTATATTCAGGCTCAGTTTCTTTCCTGTGTATCAGTCCCATATCATCATGCCTCCTGGACACTTCAAGATGGATATCCCATAGGCATCTTAAACTCAAAACATCCAAAGTAGAACTCACTATCTTTCACCCCAAACTTACCTTCTTCTTAACTTTCCTAATTCTGTGAAAGGTCCCTCTCTCCTTTTGGCTACCCAAGTTCACAACCTCAGAATCGTCCTTAACTCTTCCCTCTCCCTCACCCCCAGCATCCAATCAATTGCCAGATCTTATTGCTTCTATCTCTATACTTCTCACATCTATCCCCTTCTCTCTACTCACACTGCTACCACTCTAGCAGTTTCCTCTGTTTTAATCCCTGCACCAAATATTTTCTTTCTACAACCTATCCTCCACACAGCTGCCAAGGTGATTTTCCTAAAGCACAGACCAAACCATGGCTCGTTCAAAAAACTCCACTTTTTGATATTTAGAATTCTGCACAATCTGACCCATTTCTACTTTTGCAGCCTTCTGTTTGTTACTCATTATTCTCCTCCATATTTTCTATGGTCCAGCCAACTGCACTTCATATTGTACTCTTTTCCCCATCTTTGTATCTTTACATCAACTATCTCCCTTCCTCCAAAAAACAACTTGTTTTTAGTTTGCTGGTTACTGATATTCTCCTCTGTTAGAAGGGAAACTCCCTAAGAGCTGGGAGTGTTTCACTTTTGCCTTTGTATCCTGGTGCCTAGTACATGGTCATACATAAGTAGCTCTAGGCTTTAGTTGATGTAGCACTAGATCTGGGTCAGTACAAGACTTTACGAAGTCAGAAGGCCCTAAGTTCAAATCTGGTCTTGAATACTTACTGACTGTGTGACCCTTGGCAAGTCACTTTGTGCCTCAAAGATATAATATTGGCACCTCCCTCCCAGGATTGTTGTGAGGATGATATTTTGAAAGATATTTGAAAAGTGCTCTGCAAATCTTTACACTATATAAATTCTACCTATTACTCTTCTAGAATGTACTTAATAAATGCTTATTGGATTAAATTGGAATGGATAACTCCCTTATAGGTAATGGAGAGTTGACTGTATAACCTTTTGGATCTGCCTCCCAAATAAACGGCATATGTATTTCCAATGTCCTAGGCAGATAAATAGTAACCTGTGATAGTAATCCTTCTGTAGAGTAGTACCATGACCTATTGCCTCCTGATTCTATATACCAAGCCATGCCATTTAGCCCTGGGCAGCTTGACCAGCAGAGTGCCTCCTTCCTCAGTGCAGGAATGGGTCATATCTCAAATTGGGCTCTAGAACCCCATGAGGCATCCTGTGAATGACTCGTTTTGTGAGGTAGAGTTCTCACGCTATTAATACCTCATTTGAGATAAGGGAAGAGGGAAAAAGCCCTGCTTGGAAATATTCCTTCTCTAAGTGGCACAATGTGATGCTTCTAAAAATAAATGTTTGTGTTTGCTAGCCTCTTAGCTCAGCTCTGTGGGAGCCTCCTCTGCTCTTGGAGAAACCGTTTGCACTGTGGACCCTAGAAGCATTCCCTAGTGACCCTGACTCTTCCTGGAATAAAGGGTAAAGGAGGGCAAAGAGAAGCGTTGTTCCCTAGCCACATTTTACTCTTCTTGGTTTACATCCTCTTAACCTCCTTTTTAATTCTGTCAAGAAAGCCTTGATTTAATTCAGCAAGGCTCTGAATTAGTTGCTTAATTAGTTTCTTAGAGAAGTGCTGCCAACTATCAGGGAACCCCAACCCAGAAGATGACTTGCCCCACCTGTCCCTTGAAGCCCTTAAAAGGTCTGGGTATGGGAAACATAGTGTCCCTACAGCTTAACCCAGACTTTCTCTTTGACACTTGGAAGGTCACAATTCTTACTCCCCTTATTCAGTTGTCTCCTGTAGCCTTGAACAGGAACATTTAACAATTAGTATATGTCTACACAGCCAGCCACACAGTAATTCTGTAAAAGTAGCTCACTGTGCCTTGTCAGACAACTCCACTGCCAAGCCAACAGTGGACAGATTATAAAACCCTGGTGGCCAGAATGTTCCCAAATCTGTGAGCACTTCATCTTCACTCCATATCCAGTGAGGGATTACCTACTATAGGCTCTTTCCATCTTGAGCCATGTTCTTGGCAGTCTTCCTCCATGGTCTAGGATAAAGAAGAGGAAGGAGGATAGAGGGCCTGGATCTATTCCAGCCCACTTGCCTCCATCTGAATCCTTTCCCACACCAGTCCTGCTGAAGGAAGAAAATTCAACTCAGAGCACAACCCCATCAGCCATGTGGAAAAATTCCTACTATTTGGAATTGGATAGCCTATCCATCCTTAGAAGGCAGGTCAGAAGACAACAGTCCTACCTAAGGAAGATGAAAGATGCTCTTCTTTCTTTAGTATGTTTAGCTTTTATATAGTTTCGCAATGAAAATGCAGTCTCAATGAACAAAGACCTGAGAATCATCACACAGATGCTACCTTTCGTGATAATAAAAATAAGAGAGAAATATATGACACATGAGTGAATTTAATAGAACCAGGACTAGGGCAAGAAGCTCAGGACTTTCCTTTCAGATTATTATATCTTAGGAATACTCATTGTTGATACTGTTTGGCCTTAGCTAGGAAGGGGCCATGATTTTTATAATGCCAGGTGGTTCCACAGATGTACAAATCCCACATCTTTTAGCTGTATTCAATAAACATTTTCCCAGCAATGGCTCCTTAACATTTAAGGAAATAAAGGGGAAAGCATTGTGCTAGCTACTGAGATTAACTGAATGACTTTGGAAGATGATCATTTTTAAAAGCCCAAGCCAAGACAAACCAGGAGGAAATAGTGGTGTTGGAGACAAATTAAGAAAAAAAATGCATTGGAGAATGCATTTCCTTCCTTTGGGGAAGGAAAGCTTAGACAGTGGCTAGTAGCTGGTACATCCTTTCCAAAGGAGTGGTTACCAGGGAAGAGATTGCCTCACAAGATAGAAAGAGGCAGAAACTCTCTTAAACCAGAAGAGTCTACAGAAGGTCATATTAGATCCTCCTTGTCCCTAAGGAGTTTGGGCAGTGGGCAGTTGGAATTGTGGGTCATTTGTGGCACAGTGAAAAGAAGACTGGCTCTGGAATCAGATGTACAGGGTCAGATCTACCTCTGATACTTCCTGCATGACCTTGAGTCAGATTTAACTTCCTGGGTTTCAGTCCCCTCCCCTGTAAAATAAAAGGAGTTAAACTAGATGACCAAAATTTATCCAGTTCTGTCTAGACCTGGACCATGAGTTGTGAGACTCAAATTCTAGTTTTGCCAGTATCTAGATCAGTCCCAATTTCTCCATATACCAAGAGAAATACCAAGGGAAGAATGGTAATCATCCTGTTCTTCTCACATAGTGCATAGATGATGGAGTTAGAGCTGGAGGGAGAGAATAAACATTTATATGACATAGTAATGTATCAGACACTGTTGCCAAGTACTTTTTATAACTATCTCATTTGATCTTAGGAGATCTTTAGAGGTCTTTTAGTCCAGATGAGGAAACTGAGACCCAGGAAAATTGAATGATTTGCCTGTGGGTTCCAGAGGTAGTAAATGGCAGAACCAGAATTTGAACCTAGATTCTCTGACTCCTGACCTTGTGATCTCACACTGTACTGTCTATGCATGTTGTGAGGCTCAGAGAATTAATGTGAGAATTCTTTTAAAATATGCTACACAAGTTTATATCAACATCAATAATGAAAGAAATGGCAGTTTGACAACCTAGGTCCAGCTCTCAAGGTTTCTGACTAGCAGTTTTTATAAAAGGGGAAGTCTTCTTGATGGCAGCTTTGTTAGTGGACTCCAGCCAGAGCATGTATTTAGTACATGAATACAGAATGGCTATTGAATCTTTCTCCTTTACTGGTTCACAGTCTTAATGAGCCTAGAGTGTTCTGTTTTCTCTCTATACTAATGTTCAGAGTAGGGGATGCCTTTTCTGAAACGCCTTTTCTGTCTGGGAGTTATTCTCCCATCTTGTCCCATGCTTCAGCCTTCCCAACAAGGAGGGAGAATGGTAAGACTAGTGTTATATATAGTCCCCCTTCCTCTCTTCTCTGCAGGTACATGGAGTTTCCAGGAGAAACAGTGTATGTTTACTTAGAGAGCTGCTCAAGCTCTTGGGGAGGAGGGCCACAAATAAACAGTGGTACCCTGGGGTTTGCCACTGGGAAATCCAACAAGAAGCTGCTATCAACTGTGGTCTCAGATCTGCTATCATTTCCTCTTCTCCTGCCAGTCCAAATACTCATCCCTGGACTCAGTCAAGTTGTGCAACTGCCCTCCCTGTTCTCTTCCTTGCTTTTTACCCCTGATGTCCTTGGTGGTACAGAAGATGAGAGATGCTCATCTGCTGTTCATCTACTGCCTAGAAGTCAAACTAGCATGTTCAGTAGGGAAGGAGAGAATTTCCTCAGTGATTCCATATCCATCTATATAGACCAAATCTAACAAGTTGAATTTTAATATAAATATAAGCTCTTCTAATTCAGATAACCAGCCACAAGATGAGGGAACCCTGGATTAATAACAGTTTATGCAAATAATAATAATAATTGTTGACATCTATGTAGCATGTAAAGTTTACACATCACTTTACACATATTAACTCATTCAGTCCTCATATCAGCCCCGTATGGTAAAGACTACAGATGTATTTTGAAGAAACTGAGTCTCAGAGAGGTTGAGGGACTTACTTGCCCTTGATCATACAGTAAGTACATGTGAAAAATGAGATCCAAACCTAGATATCTGCTGATTCCATCAACATCCAGTGTAGAATTTTAATCAAATACAAACAATATGAATCAGCATTAAGACTGCTAAAAAACAAGTTAATGAAATTTTAGACTACAGTGAACTACTCTTGGAAGGTAATGCTTACATCCTCCCAAAGACTATCCCTTTCCTTCTGTGGACTTCTGAATGGAGAGAAGATGTCTGCTGTCTCTTCTTGCTCTCTCCTCTTCATAACGTCTCACTAGTGGCTCCCTAACAGATTAGATTTGAAAGTACTTTTGAATGTGAGTACTGAGGGCTGATGATGGGTTAGCTGTGTTCCCTTCTCAGTAACTTGAACTTGAACCCTCTTCTGCCAGATCCATAGGGTTATTCGTCTTTATCAGTTGTGACTTTTTCCCTAGAGAAGGTATTATCTTATTCTGCCAGTTCTTCTCTCTACTCTGGCCATTGTTCTGAGGCTTCTCTCCTGGGACCAGCTTGTCTCTCCAGGGAGCAGCAGGCAGCTGTATGGGGTATTTTGGCTGCTTGCCACTTAGATAGAGGATTTAGTCACCAGGATCCTCCAGCTCACAAAACCACAGGTTTAATTGGTTGCACAGAGTGGGTGTCTAGTGGTTTCACCGGAGATGAAATCAGACAAAATGTGGGATCCCAGCTCTTCATAAAGTCTCCCATCTGCATTTCTCCTGGATTGGGCATGATTGAACTGTGGTTGAGAAAGAATGCAGGGCACTGTAGGAAATCCTGAATGTTCTATCAGCAATGGAGAGACCCACCACCCAGTCCATCATGCCAGTGACCCATAAACTGAAATAAAAGAAGCTTCTTTTTTTGTGATATCTATGCCCAGAAGGCAGGACAGCTCAGGATGGAGACCCCAGGTTCCTGACATTACTATGAGTGGAAGTGGGGCCCTAGCTGTGCCAAAGAGAAACCTCTCATGAGTCATTTCTCAGGAATGAAATCTTTTGGCTTCTTTGGAAACATCACTTTGATCTTGATTCTCAAGGATTTTTTTTTCACTTTGGTTGACTTCCTCCTATCTGTTTTACACCCAAGGTCTACCTGCCTGCCACTTTGTACTTGTCTAGATATATTTCATGTCTTCTCTTGGGGACCAGCTGGCATTGACTTAGCCATGTTTGGGCCCTCTTTCCTCTTGGTGGTGGTTCAAGCCATGTCAGGGCTCAATGCAGCTGGTTTTAGGTCATCTTCTGCAGTGGTAGTGCATTTGCTACCACTTCTCTCAGAATCCTCTCTATCTCTATAGAAGTGTAGACTGAAGCTTCAAGCTAACTAATCATTACACAGGAGCTCTGCTCCCAAGCAGAGTCTTTCCATGCCTCTTCCTCTTCCCCCACCCTGCCAATAGTGCCCCTGTGTGACAGAAAGAGTGGAGTCTGAAAACCCCATAAAGCCTCTAAAGCAGTGATGGGCAACCTTTTGAGCTTGGTGTGTCAAAATTCACCAAAAAAACGAGTATAACTCAGGTGGCATGTCACTTTGAGAAAAAACCACAGTTTCATGATATTTATAGTTTAAATAACAAAAAATGTATAATTGTAATATATAATTATTTAATAAACCAAAAACTAATTATTTAACTTACCTGCTTAGTGACTTTTGTTCATCTGTCAGTTGATTTCTTTTGTTGGTCTTGATATTATTTAACTTGTGTGGGTTGAACTAAGATAAGTGAGGGGCAAGGGGAATTCTTTAACTAACCTGCCTATTAGTGACTTTTTTGTTGCTGAATTTCACTGGCTAATGAAAATTCATTTAGCCACTAAATCTTCAATTGAAGGTTGGTATTTTGTACACTTCAAGCCCAAGCGAGCGCTACTAACTTCATCTGTCAATCTGTTTCTTTTGTTGGTTTTGATATTATTTAACGCATGCAGCCACATGTCATCAAAAATGGCTACACATGTCAGTGATGACATGCATGTCATAGGTTTTCCATCAGGGCTCTAAGGGATACTTGATTGAGTGGGTTAGGGCCAGGCCTTCTTGGCTTCCCCAGTACTTAGACACAGGACCATGCATATGGCAAGAGTCTTTGTAAATATTTCCTGAATAAATTAATTTAGGCTTTTGCCTCCTGCTAGACCTTTTCAAGAAGACTCCTGGCCAGGCTGAACTGAGTGAAGAAATCTGTCCCACCCCCAGGAAGCTTCCCTACAAAGGGCAGAGGTAGCTGATGGAATCCTGGCTCCTTCCACTTTTTAGCTGCATGATTTTTGAAGCAAGACTCTTAACTTTTTAAACTTAACTTCCTTATTTGTAAAATAAGAATGATAATATTTTTCTACATCCTTTACAGGATTGTTTTGAAGAAAGTATTTGTAGAATATAAACGTTTTGAGGGTAGGGACTGTTTAGTTTTTGTCCTTGTCTTCCCAGCACCTGGCAGAGTTCTTTGCAAGAAATTAGACACTTAGTAGGTAGGTTGAATTGAAGTTTGTCATAAATCCTAAAGCACCATCTAAATGACCTTTAGCCTTCTTGCCTCTTCAACTCACTGCTCTATTAGCAAAACAAACCCCCAAGAGAAAAGATATACAGAAATATAGCTTTCGAAACCCCACCTAGGCCCAGCTGTAACCTCCCTATTCTGATCTTGGCACCCCTAACCCTGATCCCCACTGACTCTGAGGCTATAGGAAATGAAGAAGAACTTGTCCTTGCTTTCTCCCCTGCACCTCTCCCCTCCCTGGAGCTCTTTTGGACTGGAATCCAGAAACCCTACTTCATTCTCAGTCTATATTCACAAGAAGTTCCCCACTTAAGACTTCTGTCTCCCCCTGTACTGAGCCCCTAAGCCCCAGGGGAAGGGGAGACCAAGCAGAGAAGAGGCCCAGTGCCTTTCAGGAGAATGGACAAGGAGGAGTCTGTTTGGGGAGGCCACTGTTCATTGTTGTGTGTTAAAGAGCTGATAGCTGCCCTCTGGATAGTCCTCCACCTCTCAGGCGCCTAGAAAATCATTGTCTCCCTCGCTGCATCCCAAGAAAATGGCCAATCCATCTCCAGTCACTGTAAAAGATTGTTTCAGTCCATTCCTTTTTGAGCAGCCTGACACCAAGGAGATAATTGCTCTTTGGATAAGATCCCAGGAGAGAAAATGACTCTGTTCCTTTTATCAGGCCCTTCTCTATGGACCTGGTGCCCACAAGATAGCTCAGTCCATCCAGCAGGAGCCTCTGAGGAGTATTTAAATGGCTCATTAGTAAGAAGCCTCCATTAATGTGGGAGAGCTGAGGCAGAAAATGTAAAAGGGAGTAGGTCCTTGTAGGCTTCCCACAGATTGCTCTCCCAGGGGGCTTAAGATGGTGTGCTGGGGTGGGGTTTGGGGGGTGGGGGTCTCTTCTCCCTCCCCCACAGACCTTAAACCCCACTACTCTGGCTGGCCCTGGATAGGAATACCCATATTGCCCTCCTTGGTAGCCTGGAGTTGGGGGTCTACTCAAAAAATGCAGAAGCAGAACTGTCTGACTAGACTACTTCTATGCCTAACTTAGCCTGGACAATCTGGGAGTTGTCCAGGCCAAGTTAACAGCTGGGAGTGGGAAGCATGGGGTTTGAGAGACACCAGAGCCATCCCATTAGGAAGCAAAAATTCCATCTCATGGGTAATCAGCTACAAGCCTGTCTGAATTTACAACCTGGAATGGCCTGTCCTCTCTTAGAAGGCAGCAGAGGCCAGAAGAATAAAGCAGGAGGGGAGGGACCCAGACTCAGGCCAGAGTAGGACCAATTCAGGACAACTTGGCTTTGAGAGCAGATTGATAATATGATGACCAAGCAGAATTGTAAAGAGGAAGGAGGGACTGTATGCTTGGCAGACAGGGGGAATTTTCAAACCTGAGAAGGAATCAGTACACATATTCTCAACCCTGTAAATGCCCCAAAGGCAAAGTTACTCCTTTTTGTGTTTCCCCCAGTGCTCTACTGTAGGATTGAGCACAAAGTAGACATCAGCTCAGCATTACTTATTAAATGTATAAAATGACATGAAGCCATTAAAATTTCCAGGAAAGCTTCAAAAGAGAGAAAAACCATACCCACCCCCACCTTCTACCCCACCCTCAGTCCTGTATTCTTGGATAGGCAAAATAAAAGAGACCCAGACCTACAAAGAGGAGACCCCAGGGGAACTCTTAAGAGACTGTAAAAAAGGTAGTATACCCCACCCAGGATTTTCGTTGGGAATATGCCATATAAAATGGAACTACTGTTTGTTATTAACAAAGCAGCATAGTAATGCAGCTCAATGGAAAGAGAATTGTTAGGGGCATTGAGGTAGTAGTACAGTGGAAAGAACCAGATCTGGAGTCAAAAGGACCTAGGTTCAAATCTAGCCTCAGATGCTTCCTAGTAGTGTGGCTCTGGACAAGGCACTTAACCCCAATTGTCTAGCCCTTGCCACTCTTCTATATTAGAATTGATGCTGAGACGGGAGATAAGAGTTTAAAAAAGAGGGAGAAGGAGAATTGTTGAGTCAGAGGGCCTGAATTTGAATCCCAGTTCTGTCACTTAATATCTGTATGAACTGGGGCAAATCACTTAACCTCTCTGGGCCTGCTTCTCTGCCTGTAAAATGAGTTAGATAGGCTAGATGACTTCTAAAGAGCCTTTTAGCTCCAAATCTATAATTCTGTTACCTTTCAGTATTAATCAGTCTAGGACAGTGATAGCAAACCTTTTAGAGACTGGGATGCCAGGCCCCACCCCCAGAGTGCCATGCCCTGCCCCCATCCACCCTCTTATACTTACACACAACACACTACACACACACACACACACACACACACACACACACACACACACACCCTCTATTACCCCAGGCTGAGGAAGAAGGAAACGAAATGGGAATTGGCTGCTGGGCAGAGGGGTGGGGGAAGTGAGGAATGTCCTCAGGTGCATGGAGAGGGGGTGGGGAGTGACTCTGCCCCAAGTCCCTCTGGCTTTCTAGTAAGAAACTGGTGGACAATTGCATAGATCTGTGTACATACATATGTGTACATACACATACATCTGTGTACCTTTTTTGGCACACATGCCATAGGTTTTAGGATAGTCTAGGATAACATTGATCCATTTAAAGTCCATGTAAGGTATATGAAGGCTAAGGGAGTATAAAAGAAGGAGGTCTGGGGATGGAGTTAATCCTGAAACATACAGGCTTGGATTTAGGGCTAGATGATGATCTGAGTCATTTCTCTTATTTTCCAGAAGAGAGGAAGTGATTTGATCAGGGTCATATAGGTAATAAGAGGCAAAACCAAGGTTCCACCCCTGAACCTCTGCCTCCAAACCCAACCACACTTAAAGTGGTTCAGAAAGAAAGTCACCCACATGGCTTGACCCCCCACAACAGCATCCTACAGACGTTCCAGCTGACAGCTACCCCTGTTATTAGGCAAGGCAGCATATAATAAAGTGGAAAGAACATAGATCTTGACTTTGAAACATGCTAAAATGTCAGTCCTCAAGCAAGCCTTTAACCTCTAATTCCATGGCTAGCAAACATTGTTTATTCATTTCAGTTATGGCTAGTTGCAAATAGTAGGCACATAATAAAACACTTCATAAACTTTAAAAGCCATACAGCTAATAATAGCCAGCATTTGCATAGCGCTTTAAGGTTTCTAAAGCACTTTACAAGCATTACCTTACAATGACTCTGAGAGGTAGGTGCCATCATTATCCCCATTTTACAAATGAGGAAACTGAGGCTTGAAGAAATTAAGTGACTTGCTTTATCGGGTCACTAATAAACTAGTCAGTTACTAATCACCTAGTAACATGAGGCAACATTTGGACTCAGGTCTTCCCTGCTTCTAGGCCTGGTACTCTATCCACTGTTCTGCCTAGGTGACCAGTAGAGTTTGAAACAACTCTCTCCCCTCCCCCCCCCCAGAGGCCTTGGGAGTAAACCAGGAAGATTTTAAATGAAAATTAAGAAAATCCAGTATGAAGATGTCAACACTCCCACAGCTACCTTCATCCTCTTGTTGTTTCTGGCCATAGACTTTCCAGACTGAGAATCAAAGCTTGAATGAGATTCCTTAAGTCTCAGTGCACCAGTACTTGTCTCTGAGGAGATTGGTTACCTCCATATGATAAGGTGCATACACCACTCTGAGAATCCACTGTCTTGGGAATGCTTCACCATAGAAACCCAAGACTCCATCTCCCTCCCTGAGATTTGAGGGGCCAGAGATTGAAGCAAAGAACTGCCTCAGAGCCATCACTGTTCTGCCCCAGCATGCAGAGCCATTGGCCAGGCAGCCCCAGGGGCACTGGGAGGGCATGGTTTTCCTCCCTTCTGCATTTTCCCTGGAAATTTTGTCTGTTATTCTTAGGGCAGCTGACACGGGGTCGTCCTTCAGCAGAGAAATGAAATCCTGGAAAACTGGGACCCCAAAGCTGCCTCCTGTTATATATATAAATGGAATGGAAAATTATTTCAAATACAAAGTGCGCTGCCCTCTGAGAATGTTCTCACAGAACGACTCCTGGGATTTTTTTGACTCGTTGCGGGGGGAGCTCTCTCATTGGCGGAGGCTTCCCAGCCAATGAGTGTTCCATATGCCTAGGCTAGCCCTGGCAGTGAGAACCCTTTGTCCAGAGGTTCTGAGGGATGAACAGAGAAGGCTTCCTGGTCAGAGGGCTGTCATTACCTATTGAACCTGACCCAACTGAGAGATATGTCTCCAGGAGTGAGAAAGAATAGCTCTGAAGAACACTTTCTTCTCCAGTCCTCTTAGGATTTGTGAGATGACTGGCCAGTGTTAAGGGACCAGTCTACAACCAAAGATCAGGGCTCTTTCTCAAAGTGTTCAGAAATGTGGCCACATGGCCATATAGGAATTGAAACTATCAACCTGGCCTTGCCAACAGCAGACTTTAATCTTCAGCGATAAACTGCCCAGACTAGCAAGGAAAATGATATATACACATGAAAGGGTTTCATTGCTTCCCTTCTAATAATGATGTTGGCCATGGATGTGTTTGGTAAAGTGCAATATATTGTATCTTCTTTCGCCTTCTTTTTTTTTCCAGTTTTTATTGATGTCTTTTTTTTTTAACATCTTCATGGGATTCCACAGTGTCCCTGACTGCTCTTTTCCCAGGAAGCTATCCCATATAACAAATAGTATTTTTTAAGACAAAAAGAACTTCCTAGCTATATGACCCTGGGCAAATCACTCAACCCCAGTTGCCTTGCCCTTGCCACACTTCTGTCTTTGAATTGATATTAAGAAAGAAGGTAAGGGGGCAGCTGGATAGCTCAGTGGATTGAGAGCCAGGCCTAGAGATGGGAGGTCCTAGGTTCAAATCTGGCCTCAGACACTTTCCAGCTGTGTGACCCTGGGCAAGTCACTTGACCCCCATTGCCTAGCCCTTACCACTCTTCTGCCTTGGAGCCAATACACAGTATTGACTCCAAGACGGAAGGTAAGGGTTTTAAAAAAATAATAATTTTTTTTAAAGAAAGAAGGTAAGAATTTAAAAAAAGAAGAAAAGAAAAAGANACCCCCATTGCCTAGCCCTTACCACTCTTCTGCCTTGGAGCCAATACACAGTATTGACTCCAAGACGGAAGGTAAGGGTTTTAAAAAAATAATAATTTTTTTTAAAGAAAGAAGGTAAGAATTTAAAAAAAGAAGAAAAGAAAAAGAAAAAATCAGCACATCTGAGAAATAAATACATTGAAAAAATCCAAACCTCTCACAAGTTTCTAAACAAAACTCCTGTTCTTTGACCTTAGAGATTCTTGGGTTCAGTTCAACACATTAACTAAGTAGCTACTTTGTGTAAGGCCCTGTGTTCAGCACTGGAAATACAAAAATAGATAAAATATGGGTCTTTCTCTTAAGGAGTTTACAATCTAATGAGAGAAAGACAACATGCCAAACACTGCAGTATACAGGTAAGATAAATGCTATGGAAACCTTGAATGAAGGAAGGAGCATCAAATAAACATGGAGGGGAAGAGGGGAGTCCAGTTCTGGCATAGGGGATGATGTGTGTGAAGGCACAGAAATCTGAGATATCAAGGAAAGAATACAAGATAGAGAACAGGGCAGTTTGGTTGTTCTTATTTTCATCTTTATATAATCCTTATGAGAATAATTTACATCCTAATGACTTCCTTGATAAAAGAACAAGAAGCAAACAATCTTTTGGACATCAGACTTTTTATAAGTCTGGCCAGTCATCTATAGTCATACACTTAACTGAAAGGTAAAAAGAATACAAGATCCCTCTCTGTCATTTGTTGACTCTACAAACTCACTTGATTTGAGAGAGCAAATTGTAGCTTTAAAGAATTTCCTTCAACAAAGTTTCCCTTATACATATATTAAGATCAGAAAGAATTCTTTGATAAACTCAACACCAGAAATAACTTTGTTCAGTAATCCAGCAAGGCATGGGGCAAGGGAACCAAAGGTGTTTTCACATTGGCTTTGTCATGGAAGACATCTAATTCCTAGACCAAATGAAAGAGGTATTTCTTATAAATGTTAAGTTCTTCCAGGTGCTCTTATTTGCTCACTTCCTTATTTTGTCCCATTAGTGAACCAGTTCAGCTCAACACGGCCCTCTTCTCTTAAGTCCCTTACCTCCTCGTCCTGTCATGAGTCTTGCCCCACCAAGTCTTAGCCTTGGATTACTTCTACCATCCCCTGCCTTTGTTCCTTGTCATATACTGATTAAAAAAAGCTGTGCTGACTGGGTTCACTATAAATTTATATTATATAATCTCAACTGGGGCCTCACTGCAGCAAGCCAATCCTTTTATACCTCCCTAAATGACTTTTCCATTCATGAGTGTAACTTTTCCAAACTCATTGCTCTATATGTAATATTGATTTTTAATTCCTTGAAGACTTATTCCACCTATCATCACCATACAGCAGCATGAGGATGCCATTGGTATTAACCACAGGGGCCTTTGGTTTTGTTTTTCTTCTTTTACATTGGAATGGGGTGGGGGGAAAATAAATGTTTGTTGGGCCTTTGCTTTCACAGGAAGCTTAGGGTCATGAAAAGAGCTTTATAGTTTTCCATACAAAATCTAATCTGCTGTCATCTTCTTGCTCAAGTCTGGACCTAACTCCTTATATCTGTACTTTCTGTCCCAAACATACATACCAGTTTACAAGTTCTATAGTTTGTCCATCCAAATGCATGTTGTGATATGAACAATGTTTCTTCATTTCCTTGCTCTTTCCTGAACTATTCTGAGTGATTACAGATCTCTCTTCCAGAAGGCATTGCAGTGTTCTGGGTCTTGATGCAATTAATAGAGTGTCATCTGCAATCCTCATCTGTAAGGAATTTCTCTTCAACTTTGACTCTGTGCTGAACCTCCTCCATCATAGTGGCAAATACCTTTATTTTATTTTATTTTTTCCAGTTACATGAAGTAGCAAATTTCCATACAAGTTTGCCTAAGGTATATAATCTAACTTATCTCTCTCCCTCCCTCCTTCCCTTATCTTCCCCCTTCCAGTGCCCATAGGTGATTCAATCTGGGTTATACATGTATAATCATGTAGAACATTTCCATATTGTTCATTTAGTAAGTAATCTTATAAAACCAAAACCCAAATAAGCAAGTGAAAAATAGTCTGCTTTGATCTGCATTCTGACTCCAATAGTTCTTTCTCTGGAGCTGGATAGCATTCTTTGTCCTAAGTCCCTTGGAATTGTCCTGGATAATTGTATTGCTGATAATAGCTAAGTCTATTGTTGATCATTCCACAACATTGCTGTTACTGTATACAGTGTGTTCCTAGTTCTGCTTATTTTGCTCTGCATCAGTTCATGCAGGTCTTTCCAGTTCTTTCTGAAATCATCCTGTTCATCATTCCTCATAGCACAATAGTATTCTATCACCATCACATTCCCCAATTGATGGACATCCCTTTAATTTCCAATTCTTTGCCACCACAAAGAGAGCAGCTATAAATATTTTTGGACAAGTAGGTCCTTTCCCCTTTTTAAAAAATATTTCCTAGATACAGACCTAGAAGTGGTATTACTACATCAAAGGGTATCCAGAATGATTGGATAAAGCTCACAACTCCACCAGCAATATATTAGTGTCCCAATTTTGGCAAATAACTTTAACATCTTCCCATTTTATACCTTACCTAATGTTTATGATCTGAGGGTCATTAAATGCGATCATTTCTTTTTATTATATCTTTCATCAAGTAATTTTTAAAATTTTTATTTATTTATCTATCCTTTACCCTTTCAGCTGAGAAATTTGTATCTTATGGGGAAAAAATGGGCCCATTTGTCATGAGCTCCCCCTTACCTTTTTTTCCCAAACTCATTTCATTCACATGCCTTCTGCCATATTCCTCTTCTTTTACCACTATCTCACAGGAAGAAATGGCTTTACTCTTTACTATGGCTAACCCCTCTACCTGCATAAGCAATACTATTATATTCCATGTCCTCCAGCAGATTTCCCCATCTGGCACCTCCATTTTCACTTTTTTTCAATCTCTTCATGTCTACTGGCTCTTCCCCACTGCCTAAAAACATGCCCATATTCCCTCCATTTTCAAAAAATCCTCACTTGATCCATCCCCTCTATCTTCCTATATTTATTCTGTCCTTTGTGGCTAAACTCTTCTAAAAGACTAGCCACAATAGGTAGCTCTACTTTCTCTTCTCTCTCTTCTTAACTCCTTATGATCCAGCTTCTAACCTCATCATTCCACTGAGACTGCTCTTTCCAAAGTTACCACCATTCTCTTAATTGACAAATCCAATAGCCTTTTCTCGGTCCTCATTCTCTTTGACCTATCTCTTCCACCTTTGATACCATTGCTCACCCCCTTTCTCCTTGAGATTTTCTGCTCTCTAGAGCAGAAACAACATTCTCTTTCTAGTTCTTTATCAGTTCTATCCTTCTCTGTCTCTTTTGCATCCAGATCATGCCCTCCAACCATAGGTTGCCTAGGATATTTCTCCTAGGCTCTCTTCTCTTCTCCTAGTATACTACTTTACTTGGTTATCTCATCAGCTCCCAGGGATTTAATTACCATCTCTATGTTGATGATTCTCAAATTTCCTTTCCTGTTTCGACCTCTCTGCTGACTTCCAATCTGTCATCCCCAGCTGCCTATTGGACATCTTAAATTCAATATGTCCAAAATAAAACTAATTATCTTTCCTCTTTAACTTCCCACTCATCCTACTTTCCCTAGTACTGTCAAGGGCAACCCCATCCTCCCAGTCTCTGAGGCTGGCAATCTAGGAATCATCTTCCTAGTGTTTCAGATCTCAGGTCCAGCCAACCCTACAAAACTCCCTTCCATTAATGATTTTATATCAACCTCCTTTTATAACAGGAGAGCTTCCTCAAACTTCAGTAACCTGATAAGGCCTAGGAGCCATATGCAAAGAAAAAAGCTAATAAACTAGAAAATTACATGACATGCCTGTGGGCAATAAAATTCCCCAAAGTGTCTTTTGTTGCCACTGAGCTGCTCTAAACTGTATTAGTCAAGAGAAATAGGCCTGTTTCTGAGAGACATCATTGGAAAGGTTGTTTTTCCCTAGAGGATTCCAGACAAAGTTAAACTTAGCTTCCACTTTGTTTTTCTTCTCTGTTATTTTGGTGATATTCTCCAGTGGGAAATCTACTTAGCTTGCAAAGGATTCCCATCAGCAAAAGGAAAATGGAATTCTGTTGGTTTACTAGGACAGTGGTGTCAAACTCAAATAGGGATCCCTGCTGTGGCATATTAACTTAGAAAACCACAAATTACTGTTGTGTATGTTGCATTGCACTTTTACTTATTTCTTCAAACATTATCAATTACATTTTTTCCCAATTATATTTTAATCTGGTTTGGCTGAAAAGTTGTGTAGACTGTGAGTTTTGACATCTCTGAATTAGGAGTTGGTAAGGGTGGGTGAAGTGGGATGAAGTGACATAAGAAGAATGAAAAATGAAAGGGAGGGGCACATTAAAAATCAATGTGTTCTGCTAAAGCAAGTTGACTTCTTTAGTCTAAAGACATTTACTTTTATCCTTAAAATGCAACTGTCTGAACAGCTTAAAGATCTTTACAAATCAGGCCTTCTAAACCCTTTGGTGTGATACTTTAGCATGCTTCAGGTGATAAGGCAGAATGATTACTGGGAATCAGAGCTCTTTTCTCCACTCAGGGTTCCTATCCTGTAACAGGGTCATTCTGTCTTCCATAATAATGCTTAAAAAGCCTCTAAAAGTCTGAATTTAGTCATCTCCCAAAAAAGATACCTATTTTTTCAGAGAGTGGGCTGGGAGTTCTTCTAAAGGTCAAACTTCAGTGTTGGTGGCAGACAGAGTCATGCCAAACTGGATTACTGTGAGTGGGAGGGGGGGACCTAGTGCAAACTCTAAATATTTCCCCAACAAATTGATGTTAATCAGTAAGTGTTTATTAAACATTTTTTATTGCCTAGCCCTGTGCTGAGGATTATGGTAGAAGCAGAAGAATCAAAATTACCAGTGATCTCTGAATTGCCAAATCCAATGTCCTTTTCTTAATCTTCCTTCTCCACCTCTCTGTAGCCTTTGACAATTGATCATCCTCTTCTCCTTGAGACTCCCTTCTCTCTAGGTTTTCATGACATTGCTGTCTCCTGGTTCTATTCCCACCTATCTGACCACTCTGCAGTCTCTTTTACTGGATCTTTATCCAAGCTGTGTCCACAAACCATGGGTGTCCCCTAAGATTCCATCCTGGAACCTCTTCAGTTCTTCCTCTATACTGTTTCCCTTATTGAACTCATTAGCTTCCATGGATTCAATTATCATCTGTTTGCAGATTATTCTCAGATCTATTTATCTCTCCCTAATCTCTCTACTGACCCACAGTCTCCCATATCTGACTGCTTATTGGACATCTCAAACTGGCTGTCCAAAACTTCACTTTCCCTTTAAATTCTCACATCTTTAGAACTTCCTATAAAAGATGTCCCCAGAAATCAGACAGCAGCTGCATCATGAGACTCTAAATCCTTGAATATAATGGACTCCAGTGGGAGTTGGATCAACTATCTTTTTCATGCCTTCCCCATGAGCTGTTATTTTGTTTGTATATAAGATCCATATGCCAGAAGAGGAGTGCCACCTTAATGGATCAGAGGGGGGAATGAGGAAAATTAATATTGAATTGTGAAATTTATTAATAATATTTCCATGTGAAGTCATTTCCCTCTTAGGGTTCCACAGTCAGGCTAAAATATCTTGCTTCCAAGTTGAGTTACTCTTCCAGGTCTCAAGCTATCAAACTGAGCTAGAACCTTCTGATTTTAAGATCTTCATAGGATTAAAGGCATTTGAAGGCAGGGCTAGTCAACCAGGTTGAACACTGACCCATTTTCAAATAAGGTAGATCAGCCACATCTCCATGGCTGGTGAAAGGGTGTTTCCAGTGTTTTCCTTATTTAAACAAAGATCCACCTCCTCTGTGAGGAAATAATGAGGAAGGAGTTAAGGTATCTAAGTCGACCTCACAATATCCACTAATAGGGAATGCCAGAGGTAGTCCAGAGGACAAACTATCAGACCAGTCAGAAAGAGCTTCCTTAGAGACGGGAGGTCCTAGGTTCAAATCTGGCCTCAGACACTTCCCAGCTGTGTGACCCTGGGCAAATCACTTGACCCCCATTGCCCACCCTTACCACTCTTCCACCTAGGAGCCAATACACAGAAGTTAAGGGTTTAAAGGGTTTTAAAAAAAAAAAAGAGCTTCCTATTGAAAAAAAAATGAAAGGCTGCACTGAGGGTCTTCCTGGAGGCAGGAGAAAGATCCATTGTTTGTTAGCAGACACACGCTTCTGTTAATAAACAACGTTATTTTTGGGGACTTCCCTATTATTGTAGAAAGCACCACCATCCTTCCACTTATCCAGGCTCCAAATTTAAGTGTCATTCTTAGCTCCTCACTCTCACCTCCCATATCCAATTTGTTGTCAAGTTCTGTTGATTCTGCCTTACATCACCTCTCATAGAGCCCTTTTTCTCTTCTGACACTGCCACCACCCAAAACTTAGCCCTCATCACCAACCCCTAAACTATTGCAATAGGCTTCTGGTGAGTGTCCCTGACTTAAGTCCCTCTCCACTCCAGCCCATCCTCCAGTCAGCTATCAAAAGACATCTTCCTAAAGAAATCTATCCATGTCACCCTCATCTGCTGCCATCCAATGGTTCTCCATCACCTCCAAGTTCAAAAATAAGATTCTCTGCTTGGCTTTTAAAACCTGTCATAACCTTCCCCCTTCTGACCTTTCTAGTCTCCTTATACTCCTTTCCATGTAGTCTATGATCCAGTAACATGGACCTCCTTGCTGTTCCTCACACAAGATAGTCTATCTCCTGATTTCCTGGCATTTTCACTGACTTTCCCCAGGCCTGCAGTGTTCGTCTGTATCTCTACCTTTTGGCTTCCCTGACTTCTTTCAAGTTCCAGATAAAATCCCATCTTCTGCAGGAAGCTTTTCCCATGCTCCTTTAATGTTAGTGCCTTCCCTTTGAAATTACCTCCGATTTTTCTCATACATATCATATTTGTATGTGGTCGTATATATGGTGTCTCCCCTATTAGATCATGAGGTCCTTGAGGACAAGGACTGTTTTTTCTTTGTATCTCTAACACTATGCCCAGTTCCTGGCAAATATAAGCACTTAATAATGCTTGTTTACTTGACAGATATGTTACCCTATCCTTGGGCAGTCTATACTCTAGTTGAGAAGACAATTCAATTTTGACTCATTAAACACTTGTTAAGCAGCTCTTCAGTACTGTGCTAGGCTTTGAGAGAAATATAAACATGAAATACACTCTCTATCATGATTCACATACATGAAGCAACATATTGTTGTAGCCTAAATGAAAAAAATGACTATTGGAAAATTAATCCAAAACTCTCTGGAACATAATGGATGGATACCTGGAAGGACTGTTTATGCACAAGAATTCTTTTTTCCCTTCTTAGCATTAGTGTTAGGAACTCCTCTAGCCAAAGACATTCACAATTCCTTCCCTGAGAAGGTAGGGGCTGGTGGAATGGGAGTGAAGGGACTTACAAGGCATTGTGTCAGGATGACAAGCTATATGGCAGAAGAGCCATGGAAATTGGGGATCATCCAGTAGGAATGTCCTTTAGAAGGGGACATTCCCAGTGATTTTCAGCATGGGAAAATACTTTATCAAAGAAACTTGGGTTTTTTTAAAAAATCTAAACATGAACCCTTGACACAGCACCACATAATGTCTATTTTTAATTTTTCTTCTAGCTCCTTCAGCTCTTTCTTCACTATGGTCAGTGGCATGCAGCAGCTTTCAGAGTAGTGAGATCACTCAAATTTCCCAAAATGTTAAGTTATGTCAAAACCAGGGAAAGGTACATCCTAGACAAAGAAGCCATTTATTCCTTTCCTTTTAGCATTTACATCTTGAAAGCTCTAAAGGAACATGAATTCAAATACCATCATTGATAAGAGAATAGGACTAAATTTTCTTGAAAAGATCTAGTAATAATCACTTTCCTGGTTATTTCTGAGATACTAGGGATTCTGAGGAACTGAGCACACTTTATAAATCCAATTCAAGTCAATCTGCCTCTCCTGAGCACCTACTGTGTGCTTGGTCTTATGTTTGGTGCTTATATTCCAGAAACATGACTCAATTTGACCAATTATTTCTTAAGTGTCTACTATGTATAAAGGACTGTTCTAGGAGTTGGTAAATATAAAGGAAATAGCTTCTACTCTCAAGAGGCTTCCATTTTTCTAGGAGAAACAAGATATACACAGCTAAGTGATTCAGGATACTTGAGGAGGGAGAAAATAGGAGCATCTAAGGAGTTTGGGGTGTGCTTCCTATAGAAGATGGCTTCTAGGGCCTCTGGATTAGCCTTGAACAAACTCTAAGAGTAAGATATAGGGAATGAGCAAATCCCAGGCATGAGGGAATGACTGTGCAGAGGCATATAGATGGAATGCCAAAATGGGGAACCACAAATAGGCAAATTTGGCCTTAGTGTAGCATGTGTGAAAAGTAATAAGAGTTTGGAAAGATTGGTGGGAGCTAGACTATAAAGGTTTGTTTTTTTAAATTCCTCTCACCAAAACTAAAGAGTTTCTTTTTGATCCTCGAGGCCACAGAGAATGACTAAAGGTAGCTTTTGGGCAGGGAGTGACGTGGTTAAATCTGTGTACTAGGAATATTAATTTGGCAGTTATGCATTGAAGAGTGGGGTAGAAACCAAAGAAAAGAAAGTCCAATTAACAGAGTATTGTAGTGATGTAAGTAAGAGGTGATAAAGGCCTAAGCTAGGATGGTGACTGTGTTTAAAAAGAAAGGAATTTAGAGAGGGAGAAAGAGGTATAGATACTGTGGAGAAAAAAATTAAAATTTTGCAACTGATTAAAATTGAGAGGTAACAGAGAAGGGAGAAATCAGGATGATTCAAAGCCAGTAAACCTTCCTAATACTGTCAAATGAAATCGCTTTCTCTTCTGCAATTACTTTTTTTTTAAACCCTTAACTTCTGTGTATTGGCTCCTAGGTGGAAGAGTGGGCAATGGGGGTCAAGTGACTTGCCCAGGGTCACACAGCTGGGAAGTGCCTGAGGCCAGATTTGAACCTAGGACCTCCCGTCTCTAGGCCTAACCCTCAATCCACTGAGCTACCCAGCTGCCCCTGCAATTACTTTCTATCTATTCTATGTGTGTGTGTATTTTTAAACCTTACCTTCTGCCTTTGTATAAATTCTAAGACAGAAGAGTGACAAGGGCTAAGAAATCAGGATTAAATGGCTTGCCCAGGATACACAGCTAAGAAGTGTCCGAGGTCTGATTTGAACCCAAGTCTTCCTGACTCCAGGTGTGGCCCTATATCCACTATACTACCTAGCTACCCCTTAATTAATTCTTGTTGACTGACTGACTGACTGTCTGACTGACTGAAAAGACAAGTGGTACCCTTGGCAGAGAGAAATTAGAAAGAGAGGTTTAGGGAGAAAAGTAAATTCCATTTGGAACATGTTGAGTTCAAAATGCTTATGGTTAAACCTGAGAATACTTATATAAACTGTTGTGGATTGAAGTGAACAGAGTCAGAAAACAACTTACACAATGAAAACATTGTTAAAAAAAAAAAAAGCAAATTTGAAATGCTTAAGGAACATCTACATAGAGACAGTCAGTAGGCAGTTGGTGATGCAGGACTTCCTAAGAGGGAGGTATACACAAATATATCCACATCCATATATATCACCAAGGAAGATAATATAAAAAGAAAAGAAAGGAGGCCCAGGACAAAGACTTGTGGGACACTTGGTCTTAGTGGTCTGTCCGGCAAAAGAGCCTGAGAAGCAATAAGCCAATAGGTAGGAAACAGAACAGAATCATGAAAGCTAAGGGAGAAAGCATTCAGGAGGAGGTGGTAGGCAGCAGTGTCCAAAGAGGCAAAGAGGTCAAGTCGAGTGAAGATTAAGAAAGATCATTGGACCAAGCAGTTAAACAATCATCTGTAACCTTGGAGAGGGCAGCCTCATTCTAGTGAAAGGTGTAGGAAGCAGGTTTATGAATTGGCAAGATATAAGTGGAAGATGAGGTAATAGGTTTAGACAGCTCTTTCCCGTTTATCTAGGAAAAGGAGATGTAGGATGATGTCTTAAAGGCATGAGAGGATTAAGTGAAATTTTGTTTAAGTTATTATAGTATGTTTTGTTTTAATATCACCTTCATTTCTGAATACATTCATCTCTCCTTCCCTACCCAATGAACCATCCCTATAACAAGGAAAGAAGGAAGGAAGGAAAGAAAGGGCGGAATCTGGCAATATATACAGTGTTCCACACTTATAGTTACCCACTTCTGCAAAGAAAGGAGAGCTGAATTTTCTTCTATCTTTTCTAGGAAAAAAGTGAAAGTTGTTTAAGGTTGGCAGGAACCCCATGAACAACTTGTCTTTAAATAGCAGAGAAGGAATCAGTGGATAAGGACTCAGTACAGTGCCTGGCACATAGTAGGCACTTAATAAGTTTCCAATGACTCTGACTCTGGATAAGGAGAAATTGAAGAGGAGAGAGAAAAATGATACATGAGACATGTTCCTAGAGAAGACAGGAGGGACCAAGAGCCAGGGCACAAATAAAAGGATTGGCCTTGGCAAAGAGAAGGTCTATCTTTTGAACTGGAACAAAGGAAGAGAAAATTATAGACAATATAGAAAAGTTCTGAAGTGAACATGAGCAAAAGGAGCCAGGAGCAGATGGCCTCTCTTTTCTTATTAAAGTAGGCGACAAAGCCTTCTGCTGAAAGAAAGGAGGAAAAGAATAGAGAAGATTTGGAATAACTTCTGTGGGAACCTTACAGAGTCAACTAAAAAATTGATTGAAAAAAAATAACTTCAGGAAAGTAATAGTATATAAAATGTCCCCTCCCAAATAATCAACCTTTCTGTACACAAAATTCAGCAGGAAGAGAAAGAAAAAAAATTAATTCCATTCAAAATAACTACAGAATTTATAAAATCATGGTAAGTCTACACACAGGAACTCTTATGAAACAACTACAAAACAGTCTTTACGGAAATACAAATCTAAATCATTTTAGAGACATTAATTGTTTGTGATCAGTTCATGCCAATATAATAAAAATTATAATACTACTTAAGTAATAATTTACTAATTTCCTTATTCAGTGACATACCAATTAAACTACTAAATAGTTATATTATAGAGCTAGGGGGAAAATTTCATCTGGAAAAGCAAAAGGTAAAGAATTTAAATGGAAATAATGGGGAAAAAAAAGTAGAAAGAAAGGGAACCTAAGTAGTACTGGTTCTCAATCTAGCAATAGTATAGCAAAACTATTTGGTACTGATTAAAGAATAGAAAAGTTAGTCAATAGACAACATATAGTATTCATACCCTAAAGTCTCCAACTATTGGGACCAAGACCCATTATTCCACCCAAAAAAATGGTTGGAAAACTGGAAAACAGTCTATTAGAATTAGATTTAAAACAACCTATTTGTGATAAAAAACAAGGGATAGGAAGAATCACAAGATAAAAGAGTTAATTTTGATTACATAAAATTGGAAATGTTTGCACAAATGAAACTTATGCCATTAAAATTATAAGTGGAACATTTAACAAGAGAAAAAATATTTGCATTACTTTTCTCTGATATCTAAGAAACTGATTCAAATATATGTAAAAATCAGAGCCATTCCCCAACAGATAAATGATGAAAGGATATGAGCTGTAGCTCTCAAAAGAATCCAATCTATTAACACACATGAAAAAAAACAGGACAACTTTGAATTAACATGTTGAATTTTATTTGAAGAGAAAAGCAAAGTATATGTATTACAGATTCTCAGTTTTGTTTATAGTATCTTTTTCTCTTGCTTTGTATATTAAAATACTTTTTTAAATTTGGTGTTTATTAGTTTCAAAGTAGAATAAATTTTTTTTAAAGATTAACAGCTATTGAGAAAATATGACAGACAGTGAATTAGAAAAGAATAAAATATTGTCATGCAGCCTTGCGGAGACTGTTGAGATTAGCATTCAGCTAGGTAGTTGATCAATTCAATAATGTTGTTGGGCTTTAAACAGTATGCCAAGTTGAAGCAGAGAAGGCATATGATGAACATTGCTTTAGCAAGGTTGAGTGGTGTTAAGATGAGAGTCTAGTGGTCCAAGATTAGAAGATAGTATGTATTTAGACTAGTCTATCATAGGTCAAGATTGTAAAGAGAGAAAAATGAGACTATAGTAGGGGTGACAGACAGACTCCCAGGAGAACAGGCAGCAGAGGAAGGGGCAGATGGTGCTGCGAGACAAGGAATAAGTTTAAGAGGAATAAGGCAGAGATAGAATGATAGGACATTCTAATGAGAGAAAAGGTAGAGAATACTGACTGTAGAAGGTAGTTAAGGTAAATAAGGACAAAAATAAATAGAAAAGTAGCAAGAGGAAGAGATTTTTGCTTTAGACATTGAGTTAAAGGTCTAAGGGGAGAAAAAACCTGGGAGTTTACATACTATAGAAGACAAGAACCAGCTGACTAGGGTCCCCCTTGCAGAGTACTGTGATATCAGGTTGGCATTGGTGCAGGGGCAGTGCTAAAAACTTCTACAGTAGAGCTGGTCATTCCAAATACAGGAGACCTGGGAATGTTGGCAGCAAATGGAAAAATGTTGTTCTGTCTACACATATGTAGTAGCTAGAGCAAGACTTGGTATCAGAAAAACCTGAGTTTGAATTCTGCCTCTGATACTTACTGGCTCTGTGACCCTGGGCAAGTCAACTTCTCTGCGCCTCAATGACCTCATCTGTAAAATTGGATAATAATAGCCCCTACCTTTTAGAATTGTTGTGAGGATCAAATGAATTAAGATATGTATAAATGCTATTATTAACTGATTCAATAACTAGCTGGTGTTCAGACCTTCCTTCCCAGGTTCCTGATTATCATATGATTTTGTTTTTGTTTTTTAAACCCTTACTTTCCATCTTAGAATCAATACTCTGTATTGGTTCCAAGACAGATGAGTGGTAAGGGCTAAGTAAAAAGGGTTAAGTGACTTGTAAAAGGTCACACAGCTAGGAAGTGTCTAAAATTAGATTTGAACCCCAGGATGTAGCTGCCCCCATGTCATGTGTTTTTCAAAGATTTTTAGAATACAAGTTCCTTAAAACTAAGAATTCTTTCATTTATTGTATTTGTATTCCTAGCACAGTGTCTTGCACATAGTAAGTGCTTAATAAATATTTGTTCATTGATTAATTGGCTAGCAATTACCATTTGCTTCAGCCAGGTCCCCCAGCAGACAAGTCTGAATAGTCAGACAGAGTTTGGGGGAAAAAAACAAGTCTCAGACAATAAAAACAATAGCTAAACAGAAGATTGTAGTCAAGGGCTGAATTTTAGGATTCTGTGTTCTAAAATTTAAGAGAGGTGAAAACCAGGTCACTTGTGTGCTTCAGGCATTAGAGAAGATTTCATAGACCTGAAGATTAATAGGATCTAGATCAGTAGGAGATGTTGAGTAGAAAGGCAGGAATTAAAGACTCAGAGGCAGGGAGTTAACAGAGCATGAGTGATAGACAACAGAAAGTCTTACCTGAGGTCAAGATCTTTCTTGAGGATGAAATTGGATTGAGAGGGTAGATCAGATCAAGGAAGACCTTCGGGACCAGTTCCAGGTGCTTCTGGCTCCCTGCAGTTAAAGATAATGACAAGAAAGTAGTATTTAGTGAGCTCATTCTGACAGCTTTTCTGGATGGGTTAGACTTGGGAAGAGAATGAAGTTAGGGAGGCCAGGAAAAACCAGAGAAAGCAGGAATATGTTGTGGTAATTCAGATATAAGGTAGTTGAAGCCTGAGCTCAGGTAGTGGGCATCATGGCGATGTTTGTTATCCTTGCTTTACAATTGAGGATATGGGACCAAAGGCCAGTGATGGAGTTCAGGAGGTTCTCATCCTTTCTTTCTTCTCTTAGCCTTAGCTAGTATCAAACCTGTAGCCTTCTTCAATATATCGACAAATGAGGCAAAGTGATAACACCATCAATCCTGCATATCCTGGACAAAGTGGGCTATTAGGGGCAGGAAGCAGAAGACTTAAGAAGCAGACATCAACATGTACCAAGAAATATTCATGGTCATGAGAGATGATGTTTTCTGAGAAGAGGATAGATTTTAATCTAAGACCAGGACCTTGATTTCCAATTAGATCCTCAAACCTAGTTGTAGGAAAGAAGCTAAATGATGCTGAGTCCTTCATAGAATGCTGCATCAGTCCCTGGGGATGAAGAATAGGCCGACCTGGCCCTTGATCATTCTGCTAATGTAGCCCTACCCCCTGAGCAGCTACCAGAGATTGGGGTAGGCCACTTCAGCTAGTACTGTGTGACAAGGGGCTAGATGTCAGCAAGACTCAATACAATTCAATTCTGCACATATTTATTAAACATCTATTGTGTCCAGAAAATTGTGCTCAGTCCTGTGGAGCAAAGACTAATTTTGACAGGTCCCTGACCTTCATGGGGTTTATTATGCCTTCTCTTCTCCAATATGCACTATCATGACACAAATCCTGCCTACTAGGCTGTGCAGTCTGAAGTCATCTTGAAATTCTCAGATTGCCCAGGAGAAATCTGGTCTGAGTATAAGAGTGCAGATCAGGCAAGAGAATGGGAAAGAAAGAGGGTTCTGGATCACATGGCACTTTTCCCTAGTATTTTAGTTAATGTTGACTAGAACAAGAATGAAATGATTCTTAGATGAATGACCCAAATATCAACTTCCAGCACACAGTGAACTGGAAAATAATCAGCCTATTCAGCAAAGGATGTGGCCTGAATGGCGTAGGTCTATTCCAAATGAGTTTGTTTTCCTTGCTGTGTGTATACTGTTGCTGTTGTTGTTGCTGAGAGCAACTGGTCCTTTGTGACTCTTTGGTGGATGGCAACCCTAGAGGGACTAAGAGATCCCAAAAGCCTGTCATAACTATGTCTCAGGAATGACTTTGGCATGGAAGGCATTCTTACTAGAGCCTTTTTCCTCTTGGGAAACTTTGATAGGGAGTCTGACACCCTATGTATAATCCTGTCCAAGTTACTAAACAGAATAGGACTTTCTGACAGTGAGAGCCACAAGTTTGTCTAATTAGCCCATCAGAAGACTTCCCATCTTGAAGGTAAATGTTCCCAGATCATTCAACTAATCTTTTTTGGCATAGTCTCCAGCCCCTTCATCATCCCCCATAGACCATTTCTAGTTTGTTGACGGCCTTCTTAAAATGTGACACCCCAAGCTGAATACCCTCCAGAGAGGACTGGGGCAGAGGAGAGTATGATCATCACCACCTCATTCCAGACACTGCCCTCTAACAATGTATAGGAGGTTCTGTTGGGGAATCTGATTATCCCCTCAATGTAGGCTAAGGAGCAGACAGGAAAGAGTTTATGATGCCATTTTGACAATAAAAGCTATATTCTTTATCTAATTAGCCACTCCTGACCACCCATTTCCTCCTCCTCTACTGTTTGTACTTGTTGAGGCAGCTGTTCCATTTATTATATATGTATGTATGTGTAATGTGTATTTAATGATAGAAATTCCACAATCATCCACCAAAATCACCCCTCAGCTCTAGATGGGGAATAGCATGATAAATTGCAAAGAAAATTAGGCCCTGATGCATAATCCTGGATGTTTCTATCTAAGTGACCTTAGATAAGTCCCTTTACTTCTGAGATTCACTTTCCTCATCTGTAAAATTAAGATAATGCACTAACTGAGCTCAGAGCACTGTGAGAAAGAAGCATTTTGTAAACCACAAACTACTGGATTAATGTGAGCTATATTTACTATTAAGTTCCTTTCCACTGAGGAATACTAGAGAACATGTTCTGAAACTGTAAAGAGGAATTGAGGTTGGGGTTAAGTTAGGGTGAACTTCCCAGCAGGCAAGTTCTTAGAACATGGGAGACATCAGGACGGAAGAAGATAAAATGAACATGCTGCATGGGAAGAGCCCCAACCTAGGAAGCTGAAAACAGACCTAGGTTCTAGCCTGGCCCCAACACTGACTAGCAACTCCCTTCACCTCTCTGAGAGTTTCCTTCCCTATAAAATGACTTAGACTATATGAGAACAAATAATTGTAAAGTGCTTAGCACAGTACTTGGGATATGGTAAGCAATATCTAAATGGTAGCTGTTATTATTATCTCTAAAGTCCCTCTCAGCTCTAAAATTCATAGGTTCATAGGAAAGATTTAGAGATTATTTTATCCAGTCTACTTATTTTAGAGAGGAAGAACCTCATGAGGCTCAGAGAGATTAAATGATTTTCCTAGGATTACAGAGTTAGTAAAAACACTATCAAACGATAAATTCTCTAATGACAAATCTAGTGTTCTATCCTCTATACAACTCTGATCTCCCTGAGTGGCTCAGGAATCCTCCCTGGAGACTTTGCCAAATAGCATAGACATGTAGCTTAGAAACAAGAGGATAGTGGGGCAGCTAGGTGGATTGAGAGCCAGGCCCAGAGACAAGAGGTCCTGGGTTCAAATTTGACCTCAGACACTTCCTCACTGACCCTGAGCAAGTCACTTAACCCCATTATCATTCTCCTGCCTTAGAACCAATACACTGTATTGATTCTAAGATAGAAAGTTAGGGTTTAAAAAAAATAGAAACAGGTAGATGGGTTTGCCAATCAGCTTGGTTATTCTACTACTGAGTGGTCTGATAGGCATCGGACCAATTGTTGGACCATTTAAAGAGACCCTGAAAGCTCCAAGAACTGAGCCTAGATTTCTGGCCCATTCTTTGATTCTCAGTGAGCATGCTGGTAATTTGTATGTTGCAGGGCTTCTGAAAACAAAGAGCCAAAGAGCTGAAAATTTGTGTGGAAAATGAAAAAAATATCTGCAAATCTTGGCTGTGAGCAAACTGTTTCCCAACATGTACACAGATCATAATATTTCCTTTTTCCATCCTTAATTCCTGAGAACATGGCCCATGAAGTCCATGCATTCCTCTGTTTTCCCTCTTTCCCTGTATTTTATTCAAAGAAATGAGACAAGAGGAAACAAGAGAGAAGAAAGGAGAGATGGGGAAGGAAGAAAAGAGAAAGGGAGAAGAGAAGAGATGAAGAGAAGGAAAATGGAAAAAAGAAGAAAGAAGAAAGGAGCCTGAAGAGGGGAGGGGAAGAAAGAGAGGAAAAAGGGAGAAGAGAAGAGAGGGAGAAAGGGAGAGAGGAGAAGCACAGATGATTGAGAGAGGAGAGAAGAAAGGGAAAGGAAATGGAATAGAGCCCTGTTTTAGGATTTTCTATTAACTGACACCAAATTCCTGTGTTCCTTTCTACACCACCTTTTGTCTTCCATCCTCAATGGAAGAAATATCAAGCCAGGCTCCTCTTCTTATTTCTACAGCCCCACACAGGAATGAATGCCCAAGGATGAGAGTTCCATAGCTAATGCCCCCTTGCCAGCATAGTGGAGTCAGCAAAGCAGAGCCCCCAGGGCCAAAGAGGAATGATCGTGGTTGGTGTAATCCCTGTCCTTATGTTCCAGACCAGGAGGGACTAAAGGCCAAGGGATAAATAGGCTGAAAAAGTCCCTGGACCCTCTCCCTTCGAGACAGTGGAGGATTTCAGGAAACTATTGGTCTGTGCCTTTGAAAATGATCATGGAAACCTATTTCAACAGCTCCTCAGACCCAGAGAAAAGAATTTTACAATTCTCCTTCAGGACCAAACTACATCAGTGCTTATTCTTAAACTTAACAAGACTTGTCTCCTGACTTCGGGATCAGATTCCTAGACCAAGGGTACAAAGTTTAAGAAAGGCATTGTCACCCAAAGCCCATGAGTTGTACCCAGCAGTGGGGCAGCATTTGAGAAGAAGGGGGAGATGAGAGGCCCATTTCCCCCTTTGTTTGCCTCTACTGTCTGGTGCTGCCTCTGAAACACTTGTAATTCTAATATATGACCTAAAAATGGAGAGAGGCCAAAAGCAAGACATGTCTGCGCCTCACCGACTGACCTCTCTCTTCCTCCTGCTTCTCTTTCTTTCTCTTTTTCTAAAAACTCTGCTGAGAATGGTTCTCACGCTGGCTTTTTCTTCCCCTGCCTCCTCCTCTCCTTCTTTTGTCAGGCCCCCCAGCCCAGGGAGGAGTGCTAGGGGAGGGCTCCACCCCCCAGACCTCATTCCCACACTCATAATTCCTGGGTCACAGGAGACACAAAAGGGGTTGCTGTGCTCTCCGGCCCTAGCTTGGTGGGGGGTTGCAAGGGGAAAGGAGCTTGGGAGGGAGGAGGAGGAGGAGGAGACATGGCACAATCATTTTTTTTAACCCAAGCTTTATTGGCTCTACCTTACTTTCACACTGAAGATGACCTCCTTCCCTATCCGATATGCTCACCCCCCTCGTTAATCTTCCCTCCTCTCCTGGGGCCGTCTTCATTTTCTTTTTCTTCCTCAGTGACTCTGTTTCTCTGGGAATTTTAACCATTTTCCTTCCATCATTTCCCCACCACCACCACCACCAAAATGATACTTTAGAGGGGAAATTGTGACTACTAGGTGCTAGGGGCAAATGGGGTAGGGGGCAGAGGAGTGGAAATGGTATGGGGCAGAGGGGGAGGGAGTGGAAAAGTGGCTTTTTAATTTGGGGACTTGAGCTTTTCCAAAGTTGTATGTTTCTAGGTGTTCCTGGAAGCTGTTCCCTGGGAACAAGATTGGTCTAAGTCTCCAAGCTGAGGTGGCAGAAGTCCAGGAGCCAAGTAGAGACACCAGGATCTGGGAGGCAGGGTTGAGAGTTATAAGATAACCTCAGTCATGCCCTTTAAAAATAGCCCCAAAAGGCAGCTAGGTGGCTCAGTGGATTGAAAGCTGGGCTTGGAGACAGTAGGTCCTGGGTTCAAATCTGGCCTCAGACACTTCCTAGCCATGTGACCCTGGACAAACCACTTAACCCTTATTGCCTAGACCAGTGATGGGCAAACTACAGCCCGCGGGCCAGATGCAAGGGGGGGCCCTGAAATGTTCTATCCAGCTGCAGGACATTATTCCTAATCTGACGAAAACACTGAGTAGGGTACCATACATCGAAAGAGTTGCCTTAGAAACAGACTGACAGATGAGCATTTCCTTTGCTTTGGCCCCCTCTTTAAAAAGTTTGCCCATCACTGGACTAGAACTTTCTGCTCTTCTGCCTTGGGAACAATACACAGTATTGAGTCTAAGATGGAAGGTAAGGGTTTAATAAATAAAATAAAAATATCCCAAAGAAAGGAGCTAAAGTTGCTTCTTTCTGTTGGAATGTTCTACCTGTGCCCCTATTACCTGGCAGCAATATCTCATTCCCTTCTCTGCTTTGTGCATATAAGTTTCCAAATGTTTCCTCCTCACATCACAAGGCCCCCATGTGTAGAGTCCTGTATTTGGCTATTCTGGGATAAACACTAAGAAAGGAGCAGATATGATCCTTGCCTTTGGGCATCTCACAGTTTGACCAGGGAGACCACAACTTACCACTGGACTCACATACTCACAACCAATGAAAGAATATTACTAGGAAGAAAATGGACATGTGAACAGAATAATCCAAAACAAATAAGTGCTACAGAATTAAAAATCTCTTTATTTGGAACTGAGCATAAGAGACCATGTAGGGGGCAGCTGGGTAGCTCAGTGGATGGAGAGCCAGGCCTAGAGACGGGATGTCCTAGATTCAAATCCAGCCTCAGACACTTCCCAGCTGTGTGACCCTGGGCAAGTCATTTGACCCCCATTGCCTACCCTTACCACTCTTTTGCCTTGGAGCTTATACACAGAAGTTAAGGGTTTAAAAAAAAATAAAAATAAAAGAGACCATGTACCCTTCTGGTAGCATGAACATGCAAACCAAAGACTGAAAATGGCCCCGTCACCACCCTCAGTATGCTTAAAAGGGATGAGGTATATACATAAATTAAAGTTTATACATGTTTTATAAAAGTGAGCAAGAGTCCCCACCAGATAGGTACTCAAAGAATATGAAGAGTAGTTTCTAAAAGAAGAAATAAAAACTATCAATAGCTATATAAAAAAAATCCTCCAAATCATTAATAAGAGAAATGCAAATTAAAACAACTCTAAGATTCTACTCATCATAGTTGGCAAGGATGACCAAAAGATGAAAATGGCAAATGTTGGAAGGGTCATGGGAAGCTAAGCACACTAATGCACTGTTGGTGGAACTGTGAATTGGTCCAACCATTCTGCAGAACTTTTCACCACCAAATGATTGCTATCCCTTATACTGGACAGAGAAAGGCTCCTGATGAAATCCACAATGCTTCTGACTGAGTTTCCTGGCTTCTCCCAGGATTCTTTCTCTTGCCCATGCAGAAGAATGGAACCACCACAGGAGTATGCTGGAACTTGCTCATCCCAGTCCCTTGAAAGCTGATTGTTAAATTTTCAGTGTGAGGATTTACTTCAGAAATCAGCAAACACTATACATTAGGACTTGATTTATTATTTTGTTGCTTATCTAGGCTTAAGAAAGTGATATATCATTATGCAGATTAAACTTAAAAGTGCATCAGGTGGACATTTCTTTTTGGAATGCTGGTTTTTAAACAATTTTCCAGTGCTTCCCTGGATCGGGGCGATGAGCAGAAATTCTGAGCTACAGAAGAGATGAGCCTTGAAAGGAAAAAATCAAGCATCCTTGGAATCAAGCACTAGCATTAGTCTCCAAACAAATGACTTCCTAGGAAGAGAGTCTTTGAAAGGCAACTCTATCTGGAGCTCTAGAAATCAGTATGAGTATTCTGAGCCTTAGAAAATTATGCCCAAGATTGTGGGCATGCCTTTTGGGTGAGGGGTCCCTCAGTCACCTCCAGCTTTTCTGAGCTCAGAACCCAAAGGCTGTAATTTCTTTATCCATTGGCCAACATACTCTTCACTGTGCAGCCTTGGAATGCTATTTGCATTGTTACTTGATTTCTGCAGTCTCTAGAAGGCCATTCTTAGGCATTCCCCTTCTCTCCTAATCAAAGAATTAAAGTAAAGAACCCAGGATGCCCCTTCATGAGGTCACAGAATCACAGTGCTTCCTCTTGCCTCAACACAGTCCCCAGAGATGCTTCTCTGCTCTCCAGAGGTGAAGTTATTTCTTATCTGTGACCCCCATTTCCCTTGCTGAAGTATGAGCTCATTTCCTCTTGTTCTATCCTTAGTGGAGCCTGTAAATAGCTAGGCACCATTCTCACCTCCCCCCTTTCCTTCAAGCCCTTAACTCCAAAGACCCTAACCTTGTCAATGCAGTTCTGCTTTACATTCATTCGTGGATATAGCTACTTCCCTCTGTACTTGGCTACTCACTCCTCCCCAGCCCCCAGCTCTTCTTCCATGCCCACAATATCAGGCTGTCTCGGCCACAGAATTGTAGTAAGGGATTAAATTTATTAGCACAAAACATTGACTTGAAAATGAAACAGTTCAGCCTCTTTTGCCTACACCAAACTAGCTCATTTGTTTAATATTTTTCAGTGAATTTCCTGGATGTCTTAGTGTCTCATGTAAAAAAGTGACCACAAATACAGCTTAATGATAAGGTAAAAACTAGTTTAACCAATATTCTTCTGTCACCCAGATCACTAGAGAGAGCATTTTCTCACTTTTATAGTATAATTACCACTGATATTCCTCCCCCACAAAAAAATCCCAAGACCCTAAAAGCTTCTGAGGTGCCTTGTAGTCAGAAAAGAAAGATGTGAGTATAGTGTGGCTATAGTTCAGGGGTCGGCAACCCTTTTGGCTGTGAGAGCCATAAACGCCACATTTTTTAAAATGTAATTTCGTGAGAGCCGTACAGTGCTCACAGTGCACTCCTGTAACAGTGCCTGAAAAAAAATTGACTTTATGGCTCCTGAAGAAAGAGCCATATCTGGCCCTCAAAAGAGCCAGATATGGCTCAAGAGCCTTACGTTGCCGACCCCTGCTATAGTTTGATATATCATATTCTCTTTCTTTGAAAACCTGTAATCCATGCATGGCATATAGAAGAGCTCTCTACCAAGCAGGGAAGGGCCTCTCTGATTCACATGATATATCTGTTTCCCCATCCATCTCAGAAGCGCAGCTATGCCTTGTCTGGTTTCCAGCTGGGCAACAGAGAGATATTATGGACCAATCAACAGTCAGCCTCTCTATCACTAAGTGAGGATGCTGACTTCCTCAGAGCAGAAACCTGAGTGGGCTTGAGACAATTCAAGGCCTGGGAAGGCTTCCTAGGCTTACTCTGTGGTTTCAAGAAGCAGCACAAGGCTCCCACATCCACACCAAATGTATGATTTGGCTTCTGACCTATTCCTGAGGCCTCTGAGTCTGGCAGAATCTCAGGGTCAGTATGGGCCGATCTTCTAACACTCCAGACTACCTCACTGTTCCCACGCCACCCTTCAGGCAGGGCCCAGCCATCAAAGTAGACAAGGAGCCTTGCTTAGAACCCTGACTGGGGCCTCTAGTTTCCCTGTGTTGGAGCCTTTGTTTTCCCCTCCCTTCCTCACCTTCATCAGGAAGTCACAGCTCATGTGGATAAAAGAGAGAGTAACTCCCTGAGTGTTTTCAAACTTCTAGAAATAACATTAGAGACTCAGTCAGAAATGTAGCCTAAATCTCTGTTGACATGGTCCATTTCTAGAGCAGTTCACACCATTCATTATTGATATAACTGTCATCCCATCCTTCTGGCTCTCTGGGGAATGATTCATTATAGGAAATGACATTGATGTCATTTGACCCCATGCTGAATATATCAAGGACTGCATCCATCAGGACAGCAACATCAGAGGGAAAACAAAGAGGGTAAAGAGGGTTGGGTATCTAAGCCACTACCAACCTCATTCTCTATCTCCTTTACAGCTTTGAATCAGGAAGAGCCCATTCAAGACCAGCCTCTGATTTACACTGGCTGTGTGACCCTTGGATAAGTTGTTTAATTTCTTGGCATTCCAAGAAATTCTTTGAAACTCAAAGTCACAAAGCACCTGCAGATCTCCTTTAATAAAGGATATCTCCTCACTGAGAGCTCCCAACTTGTGATGAAGTCACAGGGCCAGGGTGAGGGCACATAGAGCTCGCAAGAGTTCTCAGGTCCCACTTCTATACTTTCCACCATAACTAGTAGCCCTCAAATTCTACTAGTTCCCAGAGAATTATTCAGCTGCTGTGGGCATGTCCAGGAAATATCCATTTGAGACTCTTCATCTTCCCATAGTGACTGGTGCTATCTCCTTCCACTTCAGTCCTAAGCCCTTGTTCCTTCGATGTCCATTTTCACTGCTATCAGACTGTGTTAAACTTCCTTCACTTAGTAGCATGAGTTGTCCCAAAGAAGCTTACCTGAGGAAGTTACCGATTAGGGCTACTAACGCTCTGGATAACCATTTCCTAGACCCAAAGGACTCCCCCAGGGAGATAGATCTTGGTTTCCAGTCTTTGCTGGAATGGGTTTGTCAGCTGGGAAAGGATTTTGCCCCCTTCTGAATTTTTTGCAATATATTTCCTCCACACTATTAACTTTCTTCAAGAAACCATCTTGACTTCCTTTGTTGTCTTAGCTAAGAAACAGAACAGGCACTCTCAGCTCTGATGCCTCAGCCCTAAAGGGTAGAGGAGTGACAGGTTCACTGTCCCTCTTGCCATGATGTCTCTGAAACATTGGTGGAACCACCTGGAATGTTCTCTGCTGTTTGCCTAAGCCTGTAGCACTGTCCTTATGTGTGTCCCAAAAGTTCTTCCAGCCCTCCTGCATGCCTCAGTCTTTCCAAAAAGCATTAAGTGCCTTTGCACCGTCCCACTGGGAACCGATTGTTCTGGGTCAATAGCCATCCTCTGGGAGAGAGTCAGGAGCAGCCTATGCTCCAAGGGCCATGCTGGTATGGTTAGAAGTAATGCCTACTACACACCATCCTCCCAAGTTACAGTTCAGGTGGCCCTCATCTCCAGCCAACATCATGAATTACATTTTATCTATTTACTTCAACTATTTAAAGGGCTTTCACCTGGAAGAAGGATTAAGCTTGTTCTTTTTGCCCCGGAGGGCAGAATTAAAAACAATGGGTAAAAGCTGTAAAGAGGAAAATTTAGCCCTGAGCTCAGGGAAAACTAAGTAACAATTAGAGCTGTTCCGAAATGTAAGGGACTGTGTTTGGAAGTGATGAGTTCCTCCCTGATCCCAAGACTTCTTTCCTTTGTTACTGGAGGTCTTTAGGCAAAGGCTGTGACCACTTGTAAGAGATGTCATAGAGAGAATTGTTTTCCAGGGGTGAGTTTCCAGTGGGCTAAATCACCACCTAGGTCTCCTCACTGAAATTCTGTTATTCTGTCACTCCAGTAAAATGTGAAACTTCAGTGGCTACAGGTCATTGGTATTAAGCCACCAGCTGTTTGCTCATTTAAAAAGTTTTGTGAGTCCTTATAAGTCCTGTTCAAATTGTCCCATAAACCCTTCAGATATAGCTATGGAGGCACTTGTCTTAGTGACCTTACAAACCATGTTGCTCTGTAAACATCTACCTTTATTTCCGGGAGACTGGAAAACCAGGTCTCACATATGGCAGCTGACTTATTTTGTTCCCAGTTATCATAGATTTTAGGATCCTAGATTGGGAGCAGGAAGGGACAGCAGAGATTGTCTAATCCAACGATTTCAGGATTAAGAGTCAGCTGTGACTTGCAGTAAGATTCATTCAGTGGCCATGGTCAAAAGTCAGTCAGTCCAGGTCAGAGATCAGTCTGTGGCCAGGGTTAAGGTTCAGACTACGACCTTAGTTATGTCTTGGTCTGTCACTGTTGTTAGGATTTAATCTGTGGCCAAGCTTAGATGTTAGTTTATGGCTATGGAAGAGTGCTTCTGTGCAGATAGAGATGCTATCTATGACTTTGACCTTACTAGCCTTATGTTCTAATCACAATAGTACTTTATCGTCCAAGTACAGTGATGACCAGAGAACACATGAGAACAAGAAAGAATCATGGACTGAATATGAGCCAAGGTGTTTATCCACCTGAGACATCCATCTCTGGTCCATGACCCCTGCGTCCAACCCTGATTCAGGGAATGCTCTTCCACAGTTTCTGGAGTCCAGCCCCTTGGACCCCCAAGACCAAGTAAAATCCTAAAAAGGTTCACTCACAATCACCCATGGTCTCCTTAGGGGAAAATGACAGTGGCCTTTTGCTTTCCTGCCTATTAAACAGACCGCCTCTCTCTTCCTTCCCACCATGGAGCCACTGAGAAAACAAGCTCTATAGTTTCTGAGTGAAAGCCAAACTTTAAACCCTGTTAATGCTTCCTTATACTCCCTGATAGAAAGAGAGAAAGGAGCATGGCTCCTCCAGGAGAATGACCCCAACCCACATTCATTTCCTTCTTCTCTGACCTCCAGGTATATTCAGAGCAAGAGCTACATAATATCCCACTGGATCATTCATGTCAGGCATCATTAGACTGGAAAGGTCTTTTCTCCCTTGCTGTTTCCCCTACATCACTGCTAAACACTAGGCTGGGCAAAAGGGATTCTATAAAGAATCATATTCTTTCCCCTCTCCCTCTCTCCCATGTGACCCTCAACTGACTCTAGGTCAGAAAAAAACCAGCTATTTCTACAGAAAGCCAACCCCACCACCACCACTGTTGCATTGACCTTTGAGATATTTGGGGCTGCTAGGACTAGGTCTGTCTGGAAAAGAGCTTTTTTTTTTTTTTAAACCCTTATCTTCTCTCTTAGAAGCAATACTTAGAATTAGTTTCAAAGCAGAACATTAGTAAGGGCCAGGCAGTTGGGGTTAAGTGACTTGGCCAGAGTCACACAGCTAGGAAGTGTCTGAGGTTTGAATCCAGGACTTCTCATCTCCAGGTCTGGCTCCCTCTTCACTGAGCCATGGGGCTGCCCATGTAAAGTGATTCTAATACTGTTTTTCAAACCACACCTAAGGCAGAGAATGCTATCCCTGGTGGTTGTGCACACTGGGTTGGCTTGGGCAAATGAGAGAAGAAGGGGACAGAGGTTCATCTTTTAAAAGTTACTTACAAAGTGGTCTTTTCTTGGCTGTCAGCCACATTTTGACTATCTGTTTTAGCAGAGAGGTCCACAGCTACAATTCCTCCCAAAGTAGCAAAGCCTTCTTCTTCCAACAGGGCCTATCAGTTTTGAGACCCTAAAGTTAAAAAGACAAAGCCACATTCTGGGAGTCTCTTAGGTACTTAAGTTATTTTTCAGAAGACCATTTCTAAGACCTTAGAGCCCCTGGGTTTTCTCAGCTTGGGGAGGATGGGGTGACATAGAAGGCCTTTCATTAGTAACACCTGGACCTCATTTCTGGGAGTTTGTCTACCTGGAACTATTCTGGCCCAGTCATACTAGACCCCTCACCTACTGTCTCAGGACTACTTATGTAGATTGCCTTATCCCACCAGGGCAGGCCTACTGACCACATATGGGGTAATAGAAAAGACGGAGGAGTCAAGAAGCCTGATTCTGCTACTAATTTTCCATGATTTGGGACAAGTCATTTTACCTTTAGGAACTTCATTCTCCTTGTCTATAAAATTCAAGGTTATAGATGATCTGTAAGTCCCTTCCAGGTTTAACACCCTCTTTCACAAACTATTACCCATAGAATTAGCCTTCTGTTCTCTTATGTGTACCTTCTGCCCCACCAAGATGTTCTCATAGCTCTCCCCACCAGCTGCCATGCTTATTACCACTCCTTCATGATTTTAAAAGTTTTGCTCCTTTCTGGAATGCCTTCTCCTCTCCTCTCTGTATCTAAATTCTACTAAAACATTAAGGTCCAGCCCAGATCCCTGAGCCTTCTCTGGCTAGCCCTCCCTAGTTCACACCAATCTTTCCTTCTCAAATCTCTGAACCAACCATACCAGCTCTCCCTTGATCATCCACTCGACACTGCAGTTCCTTTATCTTTGATCTGTGGGTCATCTCCCTAGCTAAACTGTGAGTTCCCAAGGGCAAGGAATGGTCACTCTCCTTAAGTACTTCCTTCCTGACAAGTTCCAGAGTCCTTGAACTGGAAGAGACCTGTCAGGATCCAGGGCAGGAGAAAGTCTTAACTGCAGTTGGATCTTAGCACAGTTGCCACTTGGGCTGGGCCCTGTGTAATCTGCTGAAAACTATTTTCCAAGGAACCTTTCTTTCAAGTCCTCTATTGTCCTTCAAAACCCTCCTCCACTTTTCCTCTTCAGTAGCCTGATAGGGATGGATGTTTACAAGATGCTCTTCCTCTCCACTTGGGATGTTCATGCCTAGCCTTCCAACAGTGACCTGTAACCCTGATTGAGAGAATGCTGGGAGGCAAAGATCCTAAGCCTCAGTCACAGTAATGCATGTGCAGACCCCTTTCTGGTTTTGAACAGCCAAAACTAAGCCTTTGCCTTGAATGAGCCAGACTGGAAAGGCCACAAAGTGTTAAGTCTTTGAAAAGAGCTCCTAGAAGCTGGGCATCTTGCCACCTTCAGTGCTGGACACTGGGCCTTCTCTAATTACCATGGCATCACCTGCTAGAGAGAAGAGGGCCCAGAGCAAGGCAACCCCCATTCACTGGATACTCCAGCAGTGGTCTGATTTCAGCTGACCAAAACAAGGAAGGGCAGTTAAAATCTGGCATTCCCTTGGGCTGGTGACTACATCAGCTACTACACCCAATCTTCAGCTCTTCCAGGAGAGTGGGCAGTATTTCCCTCCCCTTGCAACAACACTGATGGAGCCTGAAATCAGCTTTTCATTTTGTGTCTAAAACACAAGCCCAAATTCTTTAGTCTCTAAAGGTCCTCCAGGGTACCTCCATTTGTCCCTTTCTTATTTGCATCCATAATGCACTGTACAAAGTGTGGGAAGCAAGGTTCCTAGTGAGAAAAGAGCTCTGGCATTGGAGTCAGCAGCCTTGAGTTTGAGCCTCTTCTCTGACACTGGCTCTGGGACCCAACCCCCTTCATGCCTCAGTTTCCTCTTCCATAAAATGGTGTTGGCAATACTCATACTTGCTACCTCACAGAGCTGTCATGAAGAAAGTAATCTGTAAACCTTTAAGCACCCTAAAAATCTGAAGTTATACTACTTTGTTTTATAGTCCTATGTATCTATGTCTTATCTCCCCTACCAGACTACAAGTTCCTGACTGGCAGGGCAGGGACTATATTTCATTTACCCTCATTCATCTTTGTAAAAGAGGCAGTGAGTCCCTCATTCATCTTTTTTTAAGAGAGAGAATGAGTATTTGTAGTGGGAAGGACATTATAAAATCAAAAGAAGAGTTGACTGGCACTAATATTTAGCTGGGTGGCTATAGATAAGTCATTCTGAGCCTCTCTTTTCTTATTTATGAAATGGAGATAATCATTCTTTCATTGTCTACCTCCTCACCAAGCTGCTGTAAGGATTTTATATGCTATATAAAATGTGAGCTATTGTCATTATAACCCTTCACTAGATCTTCTGTGATAGATAGACTTCTGATAAATGTAGACAGAAATGGGCCTCACTAAGCCTGTAGACCGTGAGAAAAGAGAGAAGGCAGGCTGGACTGGGCTGCAACTGACTGATGGACCTTTTGATTCCCACCACATTCTTGACAACTACCCTTAGGGAAGGTGGGAACAGAAGCAGTGCTAAGAGTTAATGTGAGGAGGTGCTAATGGAGGGGGGTTGGCCCCTGGTTTCCTGTTTGTACCAAGATGCAACCTCTCCCCTCTTTCCTCAATTAGCCTCCATCTGGCTCTCTTCATCTCATCCTGCTCACTGTTTGTAGGAATTTGCTAAATCCATAAGGTGTGTGATTCCTGGGCTGGGACAGTGGTGGGGGAAAGGAGGAGGCTCACAATTAGGGCCCTTCCATTTCTGGGCATTGTTGTTTCACTCCAAGAGCCCGATCCCCTCCCCTTCCCATGGGGGTAATCTGGGACCATATGTGCCCTAGCTGGAACAACCAGCCCAGCTGCCTCTCTGTTACACCAGGCCTTCTCCCTTCCTTCCCTCACTCCAAGCTCTAGACTCCATCAGAGAACCTGTGGAAGGAAGGCTCATTTCTTGGGCCAAAGCCAGGAGGCACTTCAAACGGCTGTGCTGACTGATGGTCTTGGTTTGGTTTTTCAGCCAATCTCTCGGAGACTTGTTCCATTCCATTCTCAGGCCCCCATGCCTCTGCAGACCAGCTCTCTTGGGGCAATTGCTCCCTTCCAGGAGGCATCCTTGTGTCCCGCACCTTTTAGAGGCTTTTAATAAACACTTTGCAGGGACTGAAACTCAAGCACTGACAGTCTTAGTCTGGGAGGCCATTCATTCAGGAGAGTTCATTTAAGCCACTATTTTATCAACCGCCTCCTGCATTCACAGCACTGTACTGGAAAAGGAGATTAAACCAGACACTATCCTTCCAATTTGCTAGGGGGCATGCAAACAGACAGACAAATAAATATAAGTAGAGTAAGTCAAAAATGGCTTATTATACCCATTTTGGATGGGATTTAACCAACTCTACATCCTGCGTTAAGTAGTCATTTTCCCTGGATCCCTAGAATGAGAATAGCAGACTCCTTTTTTTTTTTAAAACCCTTGTACTTCGGTGTATTGTCTCATAGGTGGAAGATTGGTAAGGGTGGGCAATGGGGGTCAAGTGACCTGCCCAGGGTCACACAGCTGGGAAGTGGCTGAGGCCAGGTTTGAACCTAGGATCTCCTGTCTCTAGGCCTGACTCTCACTCCACTGAGCTACCCAGCTGCCCCCTAGCAGACTCCTTTTGAGTTTAAAGGTTCCTCAGAAGTTGTTCAGTTCAACCCCTTACCAAATGATTAGTCCTGACCAATTCCCTGTAAAGTCACCCAAACTTTACTCAAAGACTCCTTTTCATTCCTTACAACCCTCACCCTAGTCCCTCTGTCCCTACTCCATGTCTTTATGTGCACCACTGACCCTAGGAACACAAGGAGCCCCAGAAGTTACTGTGGGGACACAGGTTCTAGAGCACCAACACAAGGTGCAGGCCCTCTCTGTGGGCACGAGAGCCATTGCCCAACCCCATTGTAACTCTGAATGCCCAGAGAGGCCTAGCACTGCCTTCTTTCTATAATAGAAGTTGACAGCTGCTGGCCAGTGAGATTTGGCCTAAGCTTGACTGGCATATTCATAACATACACATTCAGAGACAACGGTATGGCCCAACTTTTGCCCTGACAGAGTGTTTTAGGAGACTTGCTGTTTTCATAGTCCTCAGGACCAGGAGTTGCAGTTATCAAAACAGGGAGGAACAAAGACACTACAAGATAGGCTTTCCACATAGAGAAGGTTAGGGATGCAGTGCCCTCACAGTCTGGAACATCCACATAAAAATTTTTGGCCCTCCTTTCATACCAGAGAAGTCTAAATTTTTTTTTCTTTTGTGGAGTATTTACAATCCCCATATATTTTCTCATTCCTAGAAGGGAGCCCACCACCCAGACCCTTGGGGGCATCTTTAAAATTCCAGCATATTAAACACCTACCTTATTGTAAAGTTTGGGTTAAATATTTGGTCATAGGTTATATTATTTCTAAGCTTTTTTAGCGCCATTTGCTGGCCTTCTGTGTCATCTGCAGTTTCTGAAAAACTTTCCCCAAACTTTCCATTTAGTTTCTTATGCTGACCCACAATATATCAAGACCCAAAATATATATCAAATAATATATCAAAATGGGGAAAGTCTCAATGTGGAAGTGATACCTGTGTTTTATATCCTGGATCCTATCTCTTAAAGTCCAACTCCTTTGTCCTTCTCTCTTAAGTTATAGGAAGCATCTCTTTTAGACCATAACTCCTTCATCCTAAATTACAGAGGAAGAGAAGCGAATAAGCACTTATATGGCACCTACTATATGCCAAGCCTGTGAGATGAATGCTGTTATTGTCCCCATTTTACAGTTCAGGAAACTGAGATAAGCAGAAGTTAAGTGGTTTTCAACAGAGTCACACAGCTAGCAAGTGTGTGAACTTGGCTCTTTTTGACTCCAGGCCCAGCACTCCATGTACTACCCACCAGCTTCCTTATCTTTCCCAGCTCACTGGTCCTTTAGTTCCAAATGACAGAAAACCTTGACTTCAGTGGGAACTGATATTGCTACCTATACCTATCTGAAGGGTATTCTTCCTTACCAAGCAATACTCAAATGAATAATCTGTGACTAAAGTGATAGGAAAAGAGCCAACTACCCAGACCCTTGGGAGCATCTTTACATTCCAGCATATTAGAGACCTGAGCGCAGAGTCTTTCCTCCTCATTCACGTTGGACAATGACAGGGAAAGGATGACCCAGCACAGCTGCTCCATTATGGCCTCTTAGTACCCTTTCCTCCCCAGTGATGCTACTTTCTCAAAAGATCTGTGTCCCTTAACCCATAACCTCCCTCCTCACCCTCTCTAACCTCATCAGTGCCCTGCTAGAGACAGCCAGGTGATATGTCTGTGTTGGTGGGTACTGAGTGACAAGGGTCTCCAGCTGCCCACAGTAATGCTAGATGAAAGAAATCTGAGCCAGATTAAGACTTTCCCAGCCTGAATTCCCCTAATTATTTTGTGTACTTTGAAATTTAGGCACCTGGATATGGTTTTCCCAAAGAATGGAGCTTCTAGCATATTAGAATCATCTGTCTACTCAGGACTAGAAGGGACTTCAGATGACTCTTTGTCATCTGTATTTCCTATCCAGTGCAAGAATGCATTCTTCCACGCCCTTGAAAAATGGTTAACCTCTCCCTCAAACACCTCTAGTGCCAGGGAACCGAATTGCCCTCCTGTAGGGGGACGTCACTTTATCGGTGTCTTTCTTAAAATATGGATTCCTGATCTGAGTAGCTTCAAATTATAATGCAGAAAACACATAGCCTAGAATCTGCTCATTAAAATCAAGCCAACTTCACTTCCTGTGTCAGCTATATATAAAGATAACAGCATGGTCTTGACAAGCTCCCCAGAACAGCCAGCTCCCAAATAGTGGCCGGGCTACAATTTGCTGCTGTTAAAAGATTAGATTTGTCATTTTTTTTGGCTCTGAGGAGGCATAAGACCTGCTGGATAAGTTAGACATCATCTGGGAGCTTTCTGAGAGGAAAGGAAGTAGCAGATTGGGGAGGGTCTCTGAAAGATCTGGCTGTGAGACCCCTGATTAGGCATACGGATGACAAGCTACTGGGGCCTGAAGATGAAGGAGAAGAGAGACCGGATAGAAGATGGGAATGTCACAGCAGACTATTATAGAAGTTAAATTTAGAACAGCCCAGTGTAGAAGGTCAAACCTCAAGCCGGAGATGAACTCCAGAATAGTTCAGGGTAAACCAGCTGACAAGGCATTTGGTAACTTCTTTTCTCATACTTGTGACCCAGCTCAAAAGATACCTGAGCAAAGTGAGGTAAGCTCTGTAGACTAGCACTAGCACCCATGTCCATGTTTCTGGACAGGGACTCGTTGGGTAGAAGATGCCAGCTTAGGTTTGACTTTCAGATACTCTGTAGTAGAGTAGAAAAAGCAATGGACAGGTTGACTAGGTGACTCAGGGGGTAGAGAGCCAGGCCTATAGAGTCAGAAGGACTTGGGTTCAAATTTGGCCTCAGAGACTTCCTAAATGTTTCAACCCTAAGCAGGTCATTTAACCCCACTTGCCTAGCCCTTACTGCTCCTCTGCCTTAGAACTAATGCTTAGTAAGGGCAAACAAACAAGAAAAGAAAGAAGGAACTAGACATGGAATTGGGAAGACCCAAGTTCAAATACTGCTTCAAACAATCCCTGCCTGGGCAAGTCACTTATCCTACCTGCCTTAGTTTCCTCATATGTAAAATAGAATAATAGCACCAACATCATCAAGGTAATTGCGAGGCTAAAGTGAATCAATACTTGCAGAGTGCTTTGCAAACCTATATAAATGCTAGTTATTATTCTATACTCAACCCTGCAAGTCCAAGTCACAGCCTCAATGGGAACAGTGATGACCCTAGAGACTTTTGAGTAGTGGGAGATAGCTTGATGGACCCTGGCTATCACAAACCTGTCTATTGAATTTCAACATTCCTCACACAATTTACCTGAACCATTTATAGACTGTAATCCAAACAGTCACACCTAGTTTCAGAGCATTCCTGTCTGCTATTTCTTCTGCTCCTTAGAGCAGTCTGTCTTCCCACTGGTTCAGTCTCTCCATAAGTGTCAAGTAATAGAAAACTCACCAACTGCTGAGCAATCCATTTTACTTTTGGACAGCTCTTACTTGTTTTAAAAAAAAAAAAAAAAACTTCCTCCTTATACTGAACTGAAATCCAACTCCCCATAACATCTACCCACTAATCCTAGGTCTCTCCTCTGGGGCCACACAAAATAAGTCTAATTCCTGTTCTAGATGACAACCCTTCGATTATTTGAAAGCAGTTCTCATGCACTCTCCCCCAAAGTCACAGGCTAGATTATGAATGTCTGCCCCAAACTGAAGCATCCGACACTGAGCACAAGACTTCAGATGTGTTCTGACCACAGACAGTGTACAGTAGGACTATCTGTTGCATTCCATATTCTGAACACCAGACTTCATGCAGCCTAAGATCATTTAAGCGCTGTGTCACTCTGTTGACTCATATTGAGCTTGTGGTCAATTGACTTTGTTCCCCTGGGCTTGACCACTAAGTCACTGAGTAATAAAGTCATAGAATAAAGGCCCTAGCTAAACAGTCCTGCCACTGACTAATAGGGTCATAGCATCATAGATTTAAAGCTGGATGGAAAGTTAGTGGTCATCAATACTAACACCCCATTTTAAAGAGGAGGAAGCCGAGGTACAGAGAGGTTGTGATCCACCAAGATCACACAGATAACCAAGATTCAAACCCAGTCTTGATGCCAAATCCATCATACTTTCTAATATACTGGAGCACCAGAGTACATACCTGGGGAGTGACCAGCAGTATTCTTTTGTCCCGTTAGATCCTTGGAGAAGACAGGACTATATATACTGGTTAAAATGTTTTCTATGGGGGCGGGGGGTGGGGGAGGAGCTGGGTGGCTCAATGAATTGAGAGCCAGGCCTAGAGACAGGAGGTCCTAGGTTCAAATCTGGCTTCAGACACTTCCCAGCTGTGTGACCCTGGGAAAGTCACTTGACCCCCACTGCCTAGTCCTTGCTGCTCTTCTGCCTTGGAACCAATACATAATATTGATTCTAAGACAGAAGGTAAGAGGTTAAAAAAAATGTTTTCTAGGGTTGTCAAACTGGGGCTGCCTATATTTTCCAGCATCTGAGCTTTACTCTCATTGAGTAACTGGTGAAGTACTTTTCCCTATCTCTAGAAATGCCATGCCAAGTGGGTTAATGTTGTTTCCCCATTTTACAGACTGAGGAAGTTAGGCCAAAAGATGCTGTGCTACCCAAAGCACCTGCTTCACACACACACACACACACACACACACACACACACACACACACACACACACTGGATGGGAGAGTGCTGAGGCAGAATAATCATTGTTTGTCTTTCTAATAAAAAGAAGGCGAATTAGTAGAGACTGGGACAAGTAGAAAAGTTAGATGTGAATTTCATTAGGGCCTCCTGGGGTCAGATTTCATGCACTGGCTCCCAGAAGTAAGTGGGATATCAAAAGAGATAGAAAATTCATCTCAGAGGAGACCTGGCTTGACTTATTGAGCATTTTCTTATCAATTAAATAATTTCTGGGTTTTTTACAGCTTCCAGAGCAGGAAGCTAATCCATTCAACCCAGACCTCCCCGCCACCGCCACTTCCAGTGTCTGAGGCCAGATTTGAACCCAAGTCCTCCTACAATCTACCCAGGAAATTCACAGATTAAACCTTGGCAGTCCTTGTTAATAAAGAATACCCCAAGCACCAATCCTCTGTAGCCTAAAATCTGCCCCGAAGATATGCAATCTTGCATCCTAACATTCTCTCTTATTAACTAGGGGCATTGCAGAAATTAGTCCACAAAATCTGACACCCATCATCTTGTCCAAAAAATATCACCATCTTATACTCCATCCCTTAGCAAGAGGCCCTACAGACACAGTATGTGGGTGTGGGTGGGGTGGGGGCCGGGTCCCCTGCCTCATCGGTCTGCTCCCAGAGAAGGTTGTCTGGTAGAGGAAAGGGGGAGTTTGGAAGGAGCTACCAGCCTGGTGGTTTCTCTCTGTTTAGAAAGGGTGGGGTGGACAGGTTGGCATATTTAAATCACCTTCAGGATTGCCAGAAAGCCAAACAATAAGTTCGTTTTTTACCTTTGGGAAAAATGGAAACTGTCGTCTTCTTAAATTTATTATTTTTCTCTTGGTAAATTTTCCCAGCCCAGAAAGCAGAAGTGATGCCTGAGAACCAGGGTGGAGGCTAAGCTCCACCAAGGCCCAGAATGGGGAATTGGGCCTGGGCAACCTTACTAGGTCTCAGACCAAGAAGTAGAGAAGAAAAAGGGAGTGAGGACCCCCTAGGTTACAGAGAGAAAACTGTGGACTGGTAATTGTAGAGTAAAGTAAGATCTGGGGATCTGACACCTAGGGAGATTGGTTGGAAGAATGGGAATAGAGAGAATCTCATTTCGCCTTGATTCAGTTTTCTTCAGTGCAGTAAGTATTTATGAACAACTATTTACCACTAATCCTCTTGCCAAAAAACAGTATGGTGTGGTGCATAGTGTCCTGGGATTAGAGCATGAAAGACTTGGATTCAAATCCTTCCTCAAATATTTACTGTGGGACCCTGGACAAGTCATTTGTCTACTCTGTTTCAGGTTATTCATCTGTAAAATGAGGGAAATTGGATTTTATCATCTCTAAGGACTTCTTCCAGCTCTAAATCTGTGATCCTTTGAGAATTAAAAAAAAATAGAGCTCCAAGTTTGGTTGGGGAAAGCAAATCCATACAGAACAGTTAGCAAACTAAACAAGACTTATAATCACTTGTATGATTCATGCTTTAAGAACCCCTGGACACCAGAGGAGGTGAGAGTTGGGTTGGGCTTTGATGGTTGTGTAGGGTGTACATACACAAAAAGGAAAGAAGTACACTAGGAGTAGAGCAGTTCATTGCTCAGTGGCCCATAGGTGAAAATGAACATGGTGGATATCTTGGACATCCAGGAGGCTGGAGGGTTAGACAGGCTGAGAGTAGCAGATTCTGAATAACCTTAAACGGGAAACCAGAGTTAGAGTTGATGCCTCAAGCAGGAAAGTGGCAAGATGAGAGTTTTTAAATGATTAATCTGATGGCAGCAGTGTATAGAGGATTTAAAGGTTCAGGGGCTGGAGAGTAACAGGAACACAAACAAGAGTGAACCACCAGGGGCTTTGTATGGTAGAGAGCTGATTATTCTTCCCTTTTCAAAGTAATTGTTTCCATAAAGGGAATACCAAAGTTTCTGAATTGATTCCACAAATACTGAGTTCCTAGTGTGTACACAGCACAGAGAAGTAAAATGCAGGGTCTCTGCCTTCAGGGAGTTCACAGTAAATATAAGGAAGAGAAGAGAACTTAGAAAATTTATCAACAATGAGGAAAAGTCCTAACGCAGTGAATAAAGGCTATATTAGTATTTTGGACCATGGATCCCAGGTGCCCTGAGCAGAGAGAGATGCCAATGAACAGAAATGGCTTTGGAAAGCCCCATAGAAGGACAACATTTGAGTTGGGCCTTGAAAAACAAGTAGGGTTTGAATAGGTAGAAAGCATGACAATTCCTTCCCACCCCACCCTGATCCTTACCTTCTGTCTTAGAATCATATAGAATATTGGTTCCAAGGCAGAAGAAAAGGACTAGACAACTGTGGTTAAGTGACTTGCCCAGGATCACACAGGAAATATTTGAGATCAGATTTGAACCCAGGAGACCTCCCATCTCCAGACCTGGCTCTCAAACCACTGAGCCACCCAGCTGTTCCAACAGATTCCTGAAGATCCTTGAGCACTATGCAATGGAATGTAAACCAACCTCACAACCTTCCCTTGGGTAAAAATCCTGGGGAAAAAAATTGTTGAGGGATGACATTCAGTTTAATTTAAAATCTACATCTATTAAGGACCTCTTTGTGCCAAGCACAAGATTAGGTCTGGGGAGTAGATACAATTTAGGTAAGACATAGGGCCCTTTCCTAGACATAAGAACTATAATACAAAATTGGCATGAATATTAGAAAGATGCAAAGTGCTTTGTGAGGTCAAAGGAGGAATGGTCTCTGTATCCCATACCCAGAAATCCCTCTACCTTGATCCCAACCATGCTTTTCAAGTGGTCCCGGAAGTACATAGATTTGATTCCCCTTTTGGGGTTTTGGCTGGGACAGGCTGGAGTGGGTGGCCTTCCCTCTGGTGTAGGGCTTGATGTCTAGCCAGGTTTGGTTCTCAGGCACCACTTCTGCTTTCCAGGCTGGGAAAACACAGGCAAATAAGGAAAATAATAAATTTAGTAAGACAATAATGTCTGTCTTTTAAAGGCTCCAGAAAAGGTAGAGAGGCTTTGTTTGTTGAAGATAAACATGGTGTTTCTTCAGGGACTTACCAGGAGTGGCCCACCCAGGCCACATTACCATCCTTGGCTTACTCTCCCAATTGCATTACTGACCCAACGTCCCTGGAGCCCTCTCAGTCAGGACAACAGAAAGCCTTCCAGTGTTCCCAGATGCTTCATGCTCATCTTGTCCAATAATGCTCTGGTCCTGAATTGTTTAAAACAGAAAGGCAGAAATTTGTAGAGTAGAAGTATGGAAGGACTAGAATCAGGAGACCCGAGTTCAAATCCTGACTGTTGTGACTGAGTAAATCACTGCATCTCCCTGAGCCTAGAAATCTGCTTCTTACCTGTAAGGAAATGTTAAAATATGAGTGAAGGATTTGCACAGAATGAGCATGAGAAGTATGAGCATAGGGCAGCTAGGTAGCACAGTGGATACAGTGCCAGGCCTGGAGTCGGGAGGAGCTGGGTTCAAATCTGGCCTCAGACATTTCTTAGTTGAGTGACCCTGGGCAAGTCACCTAACCCTAATTACCTAGTCCTTAACACTCTTTTCCTTGGAACTGATACTTAGTATTGATTCTAAGACTGAAAGTAAGGATTTAAAGGGGGGGGGGGGGATATGACCAGAGCAGAGGAAGAAGGCTGCTTTCAGATTCCCTCTCATCCCTCAGTTTCTACATCTGGTTCTAATCCATGGCTTGCTTAAGTTTTACCCCTTCCTATCCTTCCCTCATCTCATGGTCATCCCCAGCTGTGCTCATTCAAGTTGTCTTCTCATTTATCATAGCAGTGGAGGTATCCACCAAAGAAGAACACATCTTTTCTCACCTCACTAGCTTCAAAGTGTTCACTTCACAGCTGTTTAACTTCACATTCTAGCCCCTTGTCACATAGCACTGCTTCTTGTTTCTGAAACTCCTCAAACTCTCTTTTTGTCTTTTTCCCTCCCATCATACACATAGCTCTTCTTTCCAACAGTCTCTTAGTTCTAAGGGTGAAAAACCTCCTCCACTTTCTAAAATCACTGTTCTTCCCTCTATCACTGATACCCTATATTCAATATTTCAGGAATCCGTGATTTCATTGTCATTGGGTACTTCCTCCGACAACACAGACCACAACTTTTCTCTTCCTTAGTAGGGGTCTCTGTGAATCGTTGTAGCCAAAAAATTCATCATCCTGTGGTCAGCCCTTGATGAGTCTCCTAGTATAGCTGAGTGGGGTGCGTGGACGGTAAACATAACCGGGCCCTTACTATCCTGAAAGCATTTCCAACTTGATAGGACCTGCCAAGATCACATTCATGCTACAATGAGGCATCAAAATAGTAAGCTGGGATCACAGATTCAAAGCTAGAAGAGACCTTAAGGGCATTAGGTCATTTTAGAGATGAGAGGCCTGAGAAAAGAGGTTAAGGGACTTGCTTAAATCACAAAACTAATGAGTAGCTGAGAGAGGACTTGAACCATCACATTCAAATGAAAGAAAAAAAAAAAAGGTTTCTCCACCATTCCCTTTGCTCTTGTTTGGGTCCTCTCCATTATCAGTTTAAAATGTTCATTCAGAAGACTTTATTGGGTATCTGTAATGTGCTGTGTGCTATAGGACATCCCATATAGGTTTCCTTTCCAAGAAGAGGCAAAGCCCAGGGCCTGCTGAGCTCAGTGATTTTTGCTTTCTGTCCTCTTTCTGAGCCCAGGACAGTTTTGCTACTATCACAGCTCAGCCTCTTGGGCTGAGACAAACACCACCAGGTGGTGACTAAACAATACTCTGAAATATTTAGGTGAGAATTTAAGCCTTTTCCAGCATGGTGGAGGCCAGGCCTTTATTTAGACAGCAGCTTAAGGTGCAGAAAACACAAAACTGAGGGTCCCAGCACTAGAGGGAGGGACAGACTAGAGAGATGGGCAGACAACTGTCTGGAACCTGCCTGCCAGTTTTTCTCCCTTCCTCTGTTATCTTCCTTACTTTCTGAAATCCATTTTGAGATCCTGATCTAATCTAAGGGCATTTCAAGTTTAGCATTTGAAACTTAGCCTGCTCCAAACCCATGCCTAGCCTACAACCTCCCAACCCAGTGTTTAATTCACTCTGCAAACCTTCATCCCTGGACCTTTTACAGGTTCTTTGGACTAGTAAAACCCTTTCTGACCCACTGACTTAGAAGCTCAAATCTGCATTGACACACAGAGGCTGAATTCTGTGATGTGAACAGATGAACCAATGCACAGCATTTATTTGGCCATAATAGACAAAAGGTTCTGGTCCTGGGGTCTGTGAACTTTAAACATACATATTATAAAATGATATATATTATGAAATAAAATACAAAAATTATTTGAATTTTATATGGTGGAAAGATCACCAAACTTGGAAACTGAAAGGCCTGAGCTCAAATTCTTTCTCAGATCCACTAACTGTGTGACCCTAAGCAAGTCACTTAACCTCTTGGTCTCATTCACCTATAAAATGGGGGTGATAATAATAGCACCGACCTTTAACAGAGTTGTTGTAAGGATCACATAAGATATATATTAAAGTGCTTTGCAGACCTTCAAGCAACCTTTATCATTTATTTCAATATAATTGGATTCCTTCGTAGTCTTTCATATTTTATTTTACTCATTTAAAGGCATTATTCTGAGAATGGGTCCATAAGCTTCCCCAGTCTGCCTAAGTTGTCTATGATACAAAAACAATTAAGAACTGCTGCTGTGGGGGATATGGACTCTCATAGAGAAAGTGCAGGCCCAAGTATGGCAAGTACAAGGCTAACCCACCAATATCTTTGTAAATCTAGCAATTCCTTCCATCCACTTAATGCACAAAGATGCCATCCTAAAAATAGGGAGTTTCAAAAACACTGGGCATTGCCTGAGGGTTCACTGGAATGCCTGCCCCTGCTGTCTTTATTTTCAAAGGAAGCTACTTTATTCAGAGTCACCTTGGGCTATTTTTCATAGACCTGGGCCCCAGTCCCCAAGGACAGGCTGTCTTTGGCCATTTAGTGTGTGAGGCCCCAGCCTAGACACTCTGTGTGAGGCCTGGCCCCTGGGACAGACAGCAGGCAGCATTTCCACGCCCCCTCTGAACCCTCTGCCCCCTCCCTGTCTCCCTCTCTTTGTCTCCCTGTCTCTATCTCTATCTCTTTCTCCCCCCTCAACTTTCTATGTGGCCTGAGACTCCTTGAAGAAGGAACTTCCCTATCTGTACTGGACCCAGAATGCTGTTTCCCCTCCATCTCCAGCTTCTCTTTTTTTACCACTTGGTCTGAATCCATGCCTTGTTTGAAGGAGTTCAAAACTGGCCTATGGGCTAAGCCCTAGAGTCATTGAATCTTCTTAGACTACTTTTTGGACTGAAATCTGTTCCTGAAGAATGTGCCTTTCTTCCCCTAAGGGTACAGCTTTCATGAAGGTGATTGTTCACAAAGTTGGTCATCATCTCACCAGCCCTTTTTCTTTCTCTTGTAGTTATTCCTACTGGTCAGAACAATCTTCCTGGAAAAATCCTTGCCCCACTTCCCCAGATTCACCCAAACAGGAAAAAGGGTAGGCTACCTAAGGCTACCAACTCAGAGAGCCCCATGAGGCACTGGCTCTGGACAGTGTCTTTCCCTCATCTTCCAAAAGATCAGTCTCTACCACTTGGCTCTAATTTCCTGGGTGCTGTCCACCTCCCTCCGCACCCTCTGGTGCAGAATTTGGCCAGATCCAAAGACAAGGCAGCCTCTGGTCCCCTTGTATTGACACCTCCGTAAAGGACTGTGAAGTAAACAGCTCTTGGCACCCCATCCTGACTCAAGGGAGGAGATTTAAACTGGCACAGCCCCGGCCTGCCAGCCAGCTCGCTTTCCCTGCTTTCCTGCTCCCCTCTGGCCATCTTCGGGTAGATGTCACTGTCTGGCCATGATTCAGTGCCAGGGATAGGCTGGCACCCGAGGGATAGGGGGATGGGGGTGGTGCTACGTCATCCCTCCCGCAGTCTCACCGATTGGCAGAGTGCAGCGTCTCACTTTCAAGGGGGGGAAACGGTGTTGCAATCAACTCCCATCCCAGGTAGGCAAGCCGGAGGCAGCGCCCACCCACCCAGTGTGGAGCCGAGAGGTGGGGGGGTGGGGGAGGTGCTTTGTCACTAGGGGGCAAATGAAGGGTTTCCTTTGCACTCTACTCAATCACTCTGATCTCAGTACCCAGCTACCGAAGGACTGTCACTCTGGGCTGTAACACACACGCATGCACGCACACACGCACTCACGCACGCACTCGGAGAGATTCCCAGCCTCAGCCCCTCCTCCCTGCCGGGCTGGGCAGGCTCTCCCCAGCTCTCTCTTGCACTCTGAGGCTGTTTGTTTCCCACTGCCTTTGCTGTGACTAAAGCAAGCCCGCCGGCCTGCCCGCCTGCCCGCCCGCCCGCCGGCCTGCCTGCCCATCCTCCCACTTTCCCACACTGCTTAGCAATCAGCAAGTTCTCACACTCACCGTCGGCTCCCCGCCTCCCCCCCACCCCCACCCCTCAGCCGCCCAGTCTGCTTAAGCAAGCCGGCAGGCTTGCCTGGTCTTCAGCTTCCCCAGGTCTGGGAACCAATCCCCCCTCCTTCTCTAGAAGGATCCCGGGCTTCCTTTCGATGCCTCTGCCTGCTTCTCTCTCGTTCTCATCTTTCTTCCTTCAGCCCCATTGCTAGCTCCGAATCCAGCTGTCGGTATCTGCCCGTTCTCCCTTCCCCCACTTCCACCTCTCCTTTCTCTCAAGACCCTTTTCCTTCTGTGCCCCTCTCTCCCTTCTCCCCTTCATCCCCTCCCCTCTTCTTTCCCTCTACCCCCAGCTCTCCACAGAAACTGTACACTGTGCAAGAGAGAAGCATGCACTTAACCTAGNAGCCGGCAGGCTTGCCTGGTCCTCAGCTTCCCCAGGTCTGGGAACCAATCCCCCCTCCTTCTCTAGAAGGATCCCGGGCTTCCTTTCGATGCCTCTGCCTGCTTCTCTCTCGTTCTCATCTTTCTTCCTTCAGCCCCATTGCTAGCTCCGAATCCAGCTGTCGGTATCTGCCCGTTCTCCCTTCCCCCACTTCCACCTCTCCTTTCTCTCAAGACCCTTTTCCTTCTGTGCCCCTCTCTCCCTTCTCCCCTTCATCCCCTCCCCTCTTCTTTCCCTCTACCCCCAGCTCTCCACAGAAACTGTACACTGTGCAAGAGAGAAGCATGCACTTAACCTAGACAGTTTGGAAATACAATTAACAGTGACAGAGTTTGAGGGGGCTTAGGGAGAAGGAACAGCTGCCATACAAACTACACCAACTTTAAGAGTTCAGAATTTCAATCTGCTGGCCTTCTCCCTTCAAATGACAACCATGTTTGGGAAACAGACAACAGAGTCTTGCTCCAGGAGACTTACAACAAAATTTCAGGAAACTTGGCACAGAATCCCCACACCCTGTATTTCCAAACTTACATGAATCACAGGTGCCAGTGAAAATTACACTCTGCAAAGCTGTAGATTTTTAAAAACAAGATAAACATACAAGAGGTGGAACTCAGAGGAGCACACATGATGAGAGTGAGCTCTCTGCTTGCCCAGCTGGTCCCACAAGGTCTGCGCTGACTAGGACATGGTATTAGGGTTATAGGAAGCAATGCTGAAGCACAGAGAATTTAGACCAGGAGTTATTCATCCTTTTTGTGTCATGTACCTCTCTAGCAATCTGAGGAAGCCTGTGGATTCCTCAGAATATTATTTTTAAATGCATAAGATAAAATACATAAGGATGCCAATTATACCGAAATGTGGGGATAGACTAGATAATTTCTAAAATTTATTGTTTAAGTTTGGTTGTGGTTATTTGTTACTGAGAAAGTGGGAAAAGGAGAAACATCCCATGAAAATCAGAATGGTTAAAAATTGGAGTTCATTGTAGCTACTACGCCATGGCTAGTACCAAGATTAGGAACCAGCCTGTCCAGGATAAATACTTTCCTTTACCTCTTGGTCTCTTTATTATCAGACTCTGGCCCAAACATTGTTAACTGCAGACCTGAGAAACCTAAGCAACAAGGGGCTTTCTGAATAATTAAATTGTCTAGTCAGCCAATTGATCTCTAGATCCTGAGTACTTCCTGTGCAGAGGACCCTGTGCTAGATACTGTGGATAGAAACACCATCCCAATGAAAAGGGATGAGCTACTTAGCCCAGAAGAATAGACCGAGAAGGAAGAGGCAGAACCAAAAAGAAGGTAAATTTAGATTTAATATAAGGAAAAACTCTCTAGGAATTCAGGTAATCCAGAAGTTCAGTGGTCATCTTTGGGAGGTATTGTACTGTACTGTATCACAAGTCATTTTCAGGGGACTAGAGGACCCTTTGTCAGGGAAGTTGCAGAAAGGCTGGCTCTTTAAGCCCAGGTTGGACTTGGTGATCAGTCTGAGGTCTTTTTTTCCACCTTCAAGATTCTGTGTTTCTATAAGACATGACCCTTGATGTCACGGTGTTTATAGTCTTGTTGTAAGCTGTGGATTAACCCCAAAGCCCCTTTCATTTCATCCCTTATAGTTAAAAATTCTCCTAAAATGTCTCAGGTGGCTTTCTCATCTCATTCTGTCTGCCAGCTGACCCTGAGAAAATCTTTGAAGACTTAACGTTATTTTGAGGACTCAGGATTCAAAAGTAGGAGGGTAGAAATGGTTCAGGAAGGGAAGGATTGAACTATACATCTACTTACCTGGAAAAACAACCTAAACGTTTGTTTTATAATAAATTTATGGAGTCATGAAATAAATAGCCCTGGGCTTGAAGTCATGTAGAAGACCAGGATTTGAATACTGCCTTAGGCATGTATTTATAACATGACTCTGGACAAGTTCCTTAATCCAGACTGAGCCTTAGTTTTTCCATCTGGAAGTTTACTTAACCCTCTTTGCCTCAGTTTCCTCATCTGCAAAATGGGCTAGAAAAGGAAATGGCAAACACTCCAATATCTTTGCTAGGAAAACCCCAGATGGGGTGACAAAGAGTTAGGCATAGCAGAAAACGGCTGAACAAAAAAATAAAAGTACTTGTCTCTCATGATTGTCCTGAAGTTCCAGTGACAATAATAGTGTATCTAAAACAAACTTTGCAAACTTAAAAGCATTATATGAAAGTCAATTATTGTCATCAGGTCATGGTCTGACCTTGCCCTAAGTAGATTCTGTTTTGGATGAGATGTATTGTGAAATAGACCATAAAATGGGACAAGTTGAGGAGCGATGATGTTTCCTGGGAATTAACTTTTTTTTCCCTATCCTTTGGGCACAGAGAACAAAAGCACTGAACCAGCCACAATATTTTTTTGGATTTCTTCTGTCTTTGAGGCTTCTGTTTCTTAGCCTGTTCAGACAGTGGAGCAGAGAAGAGAGGTGGCAGTCTATAGTGTGGAAATACTTACAATATCAAGAGTATATTAGCTCTTCTGTAGTTTGATTTGAAGAACCCAGTGCTTGTTTCTCTGGATCCTCTCTAAGGAAGCCAAAGCATGGAGTCTATGAGAGGAAATAAGGGCTGGGGATGCAGTGATTAGAAACACAAAGTAACTTCATATTTTCTTTTTTTCTACAAGATTCTACCCTGTCTTGATGACTTCTATCGGTTTAGCTCTAAACGTGGGACATAACTTTATTCTGCTTGCTTAGGGACAGAAAGCCCAGTGCTTCTGGGTCCCTGGCCTGACCTCTCTGCCCTATAAACCTAACCCCTAGCCAAGAAAGACAAAACTGCCTTTGCCTTATCTCCATCTGCTTAGAGAACAGTTTAACCTAACAAGATTAGCATTGGAGGAGTTCTCTGTCTCTTTCTCCTTTTTTCTTTGAATGCTTTGCAAAGAAAACAGCATTAGGGTCCTAACAATGGGCTCCAGACCTCATTTGCTAGGGAAGGAGGAGGGAGGAGGAACCTGATGTCTCTGCTAGAAATGAAGCTCTGATGTTAGCTTCAGGACCTCTGGGTTCTCTGAGCTCTGGGGGTGCTGGGGAATTGTCTTTGAGGTCAGGGACCCCCATGCTTTGTGCCCTGCTGGGACCTTGTACAGAAATAGTCCCATATTGACTATAAGATTGTAAGCTTCTCAAGGGCAGGGACTCTGTCTTGTTCCATCTTTGTATCCTAGCATGTACAGTGCATGCACACAGTAAATACGTAATGAGTATTCCTTCAAGTAAATTGAATTGGTCAGAAAAGAGAAAAATGCTTTCTGATAAGACTGTTCTCTTGTACCCATGCTCCTTCCTGCTAAACTAACAACCCATCCATGGCTCTGCCAAAATATTCTGTGAAAGAGCAGGTTTAGTGCCTTAAGAATTGTTCAGACTACTAACTATACCAATCACATGATTTGTATTCACACACTCATTCTTTCCCTCTCTCCCTTTCTGTTTGTCTCTCTATTCTTCTTGTTCTCCTCTCTGTTTCTCTCCCTGTTCTCTCTCCTTCCTCTTCTCCCTTTCCCTAACTCTCTCCCTCCCACCTCTTCTCTCTCTGTCTCTCTCCCACCATTATCTCTCTCTCTTTTCTGTGTTTCTTTTCTTTCTCTCTCCTCTTCCGTTTTCTATCTTTCCCTCAATCTTTGTCTTTCCCTCAATCTGTCTCTCTTCTCCTCTCTCACTCTATCTCTCCCTTCTTTCTCTCTGTTTCTGCCTCTCTTTGTCTCTCTACTTCTTATTCTCCTCTCTCCCTCTCCTTCTTTCTCCCTCACCTTCCCTTTCTCTCTCCCTCTCCTTCTCTCTCCTTCTCTAGCTCTCCCTCCTCCCATCTCTCAATTTCTCTCCCTCTCTCTTTCTCTTTCTCTCTCTCTCTCACACACACAATATCTCTCAACATTTCATCCAATTTCACTAACTTGGAAAGAGAGGTCACAGGTTTATGTACTTAATGTACATCTTATAGACCTAGATCATTCTGGCTTTGAGAAGATACTGTCTCATTCAGTCAGTACAAGACAAGAGAGATCCTGACTCAATCTGCATGACTCAGTGAAAAAGAAAATTAAGGAGATAATATACATTTTCTTTTAAAATTGCACCCCTCTCAGTTAGAGACTGACCTCAGGGTCCTCCCAGACTCATAGTGTCCCTGAAGTTGTCAGGAGGTAAAGCTCAGCCAAGGACCCAGAAAAGGTACTGGATGACCTCTCTCTCTCCCCTCCCCACTGCCTACCCACAACTCCCCTTTTGGATATTTCCCCCTATTACATTGTCCAGAGCTTGAATCAGACCTGACAAAGGGGATTAGGGGATAGCCCTGCTAAATAGAGGAGCAGGTTGGATTCCGTGGGAACCAGATCCAGGGCACAGGGAAAAGGGTCCAGGCTAACCCCAGGTCACACAGAGAGCCAGAGCAGGAGCCATGCCCGCCGGCCGGAGGAGATTCTCTTGGACACTGGCTTTTGTAGGGCCAAGTCCCATCAACCCAGCATGTATCATGATCTCTATTGACGGGGACAGAAAAGAGCTATTGTTAGCCTCAGAAGCCCTCCCTTTTAGGCCCCCTAGCTCAGTTCTCCCAGCCACATCACAGTCACAGAGGTGCCAGGAGCTAAACCCCCCCAAAAAACAGGCAGCCCCACACTCAGTCTGTGCTCCTTGTTATTTGTGGCATTAAGAGGAATCCTCAACAACTCTGTCAAGCAGAAGTTTGTCTTTAGCATCCCTCCACTCCCTTACAATATCCCACCCACCCACCCAGCCATCTGTCCATCCATCCATTCAACATAAATTTCTTAAACATTGGCTATGCAGAGTTTCTATTGTAAATACTGGGATGTTTATGTAAATTTATGTAAGTTTAGATGAAAAAATCACTCTTACCCTCATGGAGCTTATAGACTAGACCACAAACACAAATAACTCTAAATATATCATAACATTTCATTAGAAAGATACAAAATTATGGGAGTCCCAAGAGAAGATCCACACAAGGCAGGGCAGATCAGAGAAAATGAGAACATGTAGCACATTCCAAGCAGAGGGCACAGTATGAGTGAAAGCATGGCAGCAGAACCAAGAGAGTATTATATTGGGAGCGGCTGAGGGCAGTACGTGGTCAGGTACTGTATGATTGGAGCATAGAATACCTGAAGAAAGCTGGAAATATAGGGCAGGACCCAATTGTTTAGAGCTTTAAAGACCAAACAAAGGAATGTCAGGTGCATCTTCCCTGATATATAGCTTGCCATGTTCTCTCTCAATCTCTCTCCTCCTTTTTTCTTATTCTGCTCTTTTCTCTCTCCTGTCTTTCTCTTACTCTCTTGTCTTCCTCTCCTCTCTCTCTCTCTCTCTCTCTCTCTTTCTCTCTCTCTCTTTCTCTCTCTCTCTCTCTCTCTCTCTCTCTCTCTCTCTACTATATATATATCCCTCTCTCTTGGTCTCTCTGTTTCTGTCTCTCCCTCTGTCTCTCCTCCCTCTCTCTGACTCTCTCCCTCCATCTATCTCTGTCTCTCTTTCTCTCTCTCTGTCTCTGACTGTCTGTCCCTCTCTCTGTGTGTCCTTCTCCTTCTGTCCCTCCATCTCTTCTCCCTCTCTCTGAATCCTTCCCTCACTTTCTCTCTCTGACTCTGTCCCTCCATCTATCTCTTTCTCTCCTTCTCTGCCCTCTCCCTTTCTGTCTCTCTTCCTCTCTCTCTCTGTCTCTATTTTCTGTCTCTCTGTCTGTCTCTCTTTGTCTCTCTCTGTATCTCTCTCTCCCCACTCCTTCCTTACCCAACCTCACCCACCTCCCTGTCAGTTCCAGCCTCTTTTCAACCTACTCTTAAAAAACAATGGAGAGTAGGTATTAAGAGTGAGTGTGTTGTCTCTCCCTGAGAACACATTCATATTTTTAACAGGGTGTTCCTAGAGATACAATGTCTTCATAAAGAGGAGTAGCTGAGAGGGTACAGATTTCAGGCTGGCTAAAGAAAAGATCTGAGCAGGGAGCATTCAGCCCTCCCATGACAAAGAATAGGTGACCTCCCTCTCTGTATCCCTCATGGCCCATGGCCCATAGTTGTAGGGGCCCAAGGCTGATCTGCTAAGTAGCCCCTGTTCCTCAGGGCCATAGTCCTGCCAGTGAAGCAAGATAGTGTTTGTTTAGGCTCTTCCTACAGGCTTCAACCCCTTGGGCCTTTGCCAGGCCTGAAGTGAAAGAAGCTTCTGTTTCACCCTGGCTTGGAGACAAGCCTTAGAAATGTCAGATGCACATGTAGTTGGCTCTGTGTGCCACACTGCACCAGGAACCTAGGACTCATTGGGGCTAGAAATTCAGGACCAAGAAGGTAGCCACTGATGACAATTCCATTCCCTGTTCCTGTTCCTCTCCAGTTGGGCCCAAGAGACTTGAAAGTTCTTCTATCAGTCAGTAAGCATTTATTAAATGCCTACTGTGTGTCCGCTCTGAGGATACAAAAAGAGACAGAAGACAGGCCCTGCCTTCAAGGAGCCCACAGTCTATAATACAGGAGACAACAAGCAAGCAAACGTGTACATACGAGTTATTTGAAGGAAAAACCGGAAATAATTAAAAGCAAAGGCAATGAGCCAGACCTGGAGACAGGAGATTCTGAGTTCAGATCTGGCCTCAGGCACTTCCTAGTTGTGTGACCCTGGGCAAGACATTTAACCCCAATTTGGAACCAAAATATAGTGTTGATTCTAAAACATAAGGTAATGATTTTATAAGAGAGAGGGAGGGAAAGTGAGAGCGAGAGGGCACTAGAATTAAGAGGAGTTGGGAAATGCTTCCTAAAAAATAGATTTAGTTAGGACTTGAAAGAAGTCAGGAAGCAAAGAGGCAGAGAAGAGGAGAGAGAGCATTCTAAACATAGGGAACAGCCAGGGAAAATGCCCAGAGTCTGAAAATGGAGTGTCTTGTTTGTGGAACAGCCAGGAGGCCAGTGTCACTAGGTTGAAGAGTAGATGTCAAGGAATAAGTGTGAGAACACCAGAAAGATAGAAGGAGGCTAAGTTTTGAAGGACTTTGAATGCCAGAGGATTCTGTATTTGATCTTGGAGACATCTTACTAGGGAACCATTGGAGTTTAGGGATATCACAAGGATCATGGATTTAAAGCTGAAAGGGACTATAGAGGTCATGAGCCTAACCCCCTTATTTTATAGATTAGGAAACTAAGGCTCAGAGAGGCTAGAACCAGTCAGAGAACCTGGGTTCAATCCTGCCTCTGGTATCTGGGTGACCTTAGGTAAGTCATTTATACCCTTTGGGCTTTAGCTTCCTCATCTGTAGGATGATGAAGTTGGACCAGCTGGCTTCTGAGATCTCTTTCAATTTTAAATTCATGATCCTTAGTGGCAAGTCTTCTTAGTCCAAGTCCAGCTTTGTTTTCCGTGGCATTATGATACCTGCATAAGATCTAAGAGTTAAATGGGAGATCACCATAATCCAAGCAAGTCAGTTTACAAGGGAGGAAAATGGGACCCCTGTGGAAAGGAAGTTCATTGCATGGGATCATAAACTTAGAGCTGAGCAGGATCTCAGAGATCAACCCATTCATTTTACAGATGAGAAAACTGAGACCCAGAGATATTAATTCAGGGTCACCTAGTAGGTGGCTAAATCAGAACAAAACCCTGGTTGTCTTGACACAAGATCCAGTGCCATCTCAAATACACAACTTGGCATTCCTTTAGACAAGGCAGTATATCTCTAGGAGGTCCCTGCTAATGTGTTATCAGGAGTAACAATCCATTAGGTCAAGTGTTCCTTGCAGTAAGTTAAGCCATTAGCACTAGCAAACACATTAGGAAATGATTTTGTCAGATTATCCGTCTGTCACCTGGATAAGCAAAAAGCCAGACTCTGAGCAAGTCTTTATGAAAACTCCTCCTGTCCTAATGTCCAAGAGTTTCAAAATATTTTGAAATAAGCTCATCTAAAACTTCTGTTCTTTACCCCATTTCTATTACCATCCCTCTCCTCTCTCCCACCTGCTGGAAGGAAGAGGCCACAGACATAAACTGGAGTGATCTTGTCAGAGATAAGTGAGAAGCTGACCATCTGAGGAGATTCTAGGGGAAGAGTTAAATCTGTGATAGGTGCAGAGGGCTTAAAGACATCACTGAAGAGGGATGGAGGCCTATGGCAGAGAAGGACACAGGACAAGGATGCGCAGAAGTTTGTTGGGGTTTGAAAGTGTCTTCTGCTACTAGTAAGTAGGTGAGACAGGAAAAGAAACTGGGTCAGCAGGCTGAGTGTGGGCACCAGGCAGCTGGAGCAGGCTCTGGGTGGGGCCAGGTTTCTGCTGCATTCAGAAAAGAGATGCTCTGTTTGCAGAGAGGCCACTTTGGGGGGAGCTGAGTCCTTATGGAACTGGATAGCCTACTGAGGAGGAGGGTGTGGGAACCCAGGGTGGAGGGAGAGAGAGAGAGAGAGGACTCAGAGACACAGGAGAGAGGAAGGAAGAACACAGAGACAGAAGACACAGACAGAGAGAAGAGAGAGAGAAACAGTGAGACAGAGATAGAGGAGAGAGATAAAGAGAGAGGGGAAGGGCACAGACAGAGAGGACACAGAAACAAAGAAACAGCAAGAGAGGAGAGAGAGACAGAGACAGAAGGAGAGAGACAGAAGGGAGAGAGACAGAGACAGAGAAAGTGAGAGAGGAGACAAAGAGCAGAGACAGAGACAGAGAGACAGAGAGGCTATGGGAAGACTGCTGAGAGAGGATCCTTTCCATGCCTTCTTCCCTACAGTTTGAAAAGAAAAGTGCATCTTGGGAAAATAGAAATAACATGTACTGGTGTTTATACAGTTTTTAAACTTACAAAGCACTTTCCTTACAACTGCTCTGTGAGATAGAACACTCTATTTTCCCCATTTTACAGGTGGGGAAACTGTGATTCAGTGAGGTTATATGACCTGACCAGGCTGATAGAACTAGTAGATGAGATGATTCTGTGATGTGTCAGAGCCAGGATTGAACCCAAGTCTCTCAATTCCACCACACGTCCTCTCTGGAGGAATAGCTGGGGTGGGGGATGACATGACACTCTGGAGATTTCCTCTGCTGAGACTCTGCCCCAATTCTGTCCTACAGTGGAAGGGAGGAGGAAGGGAACACTGTGCACTGCTCAACAGAGGTGACCATGAGAAACAGGGGCAGAGTAGGATTGGAATGGGCAGGGGATATGCACCATCCCAGAGGGGAAGGAGACTTGAAGCATCCATGTTGACTTCAACAGGAAGGCTAGTGGATGAAATGCTTATAGCCTTAGAGTGTGTGTGGGTTCACAGAAACAAGATGCCCACACTGGGACGAGCTGTAGAAGGGGCTCAGTCTTTAAACCCAACATATTTCATTCCTATGTTTGTGTGCTCAGTTGTTTATAGATTTTATAAATCTTACACTTATTTTTGGCTCAAAGGGCTTTCTCCTACCTCCATGGCTATGTGTATCCTCCAGGTTCACCTCTTTAAAAAAAAAAAAACGAAAAAACCCTTACCTTCCATCTTAGAAGCACTACTGTGCATTGGTTCCAAGGCAGAAGAGGGTTTAGGGCTAGGCAGTGGGGGTTATGTGATTTGCCCAGGATCACATAGTCCAAGTTAACCTCTTAAGCTGCCTTTAGTGCCCACCCTCTCTTCCTCCCACCCCCAGAATATCATCCTAAAGCCAGGAGACTTTACAAATTGCTCTGAAACAAAAATAGTAAATCTCAAAAGAGTTTTTTTCTTCTTTTATGCTCCAAATCAGATACAAAAAAAAATCCCTTTTTCTGATCACTAATAGGAACAGAATGACTGTCCTGGGATCCCCAAATCCCACCCACTCAATCCCTATACTTATTATAATTCTTGCTTTTGCTTATGTTAACTTGTTCAGCCTTCCCATGTCCCTGGGAAGCCAGTGGGCACAAGGTGGAAATCCATTTTTATTTGAATTTGGCATCACTGATTTTGTCCAGCCCCCTTAATTTTCAGATGAGGAAACTGAGTTCTAAAGATATTTCCCAGTTAGTCAGTAGCAGAGCTAGAAATTGAACACAAGTGCTCTGATTCCAAAGTCATTGTTCTCTTTCTATCCTGTGTAGCCTCTCAGTGTACACTCAGTTGTACTCAGTTGACATTGGTCTCATCCTAAAACAGTTAGTTTACCACTCTTCTTGGCAAGAAGGGAGGATTTAATAAACCCTTGTTAAAGAACCCCACTGGGGCAGGTAGGTGGCTAAGTAGACAGAGTCAGGCCTAGAGTCAGAGGTCCTAGGTTCAAATCTGGCCTCAGATACTTCCTAGCTGTGGGGACCCTGGGCAAGTCACTTGATGCCTATTGCCTAGCCCTTACTTCCCTTTGGCCTTAGAACCTTATGGATTTTAAGACAGAAGGTAAGGGCTTAAAAAAAAAAAAAGGACCCCACTGAAGTCACTTCTGAGGAATGTACACCTTAAAGGCATGCTGTCCACTCCCATGCTAACTCCTTTGTGTCAGATCACAAGCTCTTTGATCTCTTAATCCTGAGAGATCATTGAGTAACTCAGGAACAATGCCTTTTCCTCCTCATTTGGGTGCTGTTGGCCTGTGAAGCCAAATGAGGAAGAAAGACAGGATTCCTAAGACTCTTTGGACAATGGATTACAAAATGGGCACTGGTTTGGTCAGTGCGAATTAACAGACACTCAAAATTGCAGATTTGGTACAGTGTGGTATACTGGGAGTCAGTAGACTTCAGTTCTATTCCTTTCTCTCCCACAGTCCACCTCTGTGACCTTAGATGTTGGGGGTCACTACACCATGGGCTGCCATTTCCACATATATAAAACTAGGACATTGAACAAAATGATGGAAAAAAGCACTAGATTGGGAGACCAAAAACCTAGGAATGAGTCTTGGCTCCCATATTTCCTGTGTAATCAATAAGAAAGTAACTTAAACCTTCTGACCTTTGTTTCCACATCCATAAAATGGAACTCACAATTCTCATACTACCCACCTCATGAAATTATTGTGATAAAAGGGCTTTTTAAATTGTGGACCACATCTTCCCCTCCTACTCCCACTACATGGGCCCTCCTTGCTGTTCCTCCATGATATCCTAGGAGATGGAGTGTGACTTTACCCCATTTACTCTTGGTTCTGCCACTTCAGCATTCAATTTGAGGTATTTGGGGAGGGTTTGTGATTGTTTGCAGGTGGGTTTAGCAACTTCAGAGCATTTCTTACTCTGCCATCAGTGGGAGCTAATGGTGTTGTTGTTTTTTTTGTTTGTTTTGTTTTGTTTTAACCCTTACCTTCCATTTTAGAATCAATACTGTGTATTGTTTCCAAGGCAGAAAAGTGGTAAGGGCTAGGCAATGGGGGTTAAGTGACTTGCCCAGGGTCACACAGCTAGGAGGTGTCTGAGGCCAGATTTGAACCCAGGGCCTCCCATCTCTAGGCCAGACTCTCAATCCACTGAGCCACCCAGCTGCCTTCTTGCTAATGCTGTTTTAAATCTTAAAGCATTGTAAGTGAAAACTGTATTAGTTGTCAAGTTTCTTCATATCTCAATTATATCTAGATCTCAGGATATAAATACATCAGAAAGAACATCTGGTTTGGAATCAGAAGGCTAGATTCAAGTCCCTGTTTCTACTTGCCACTTTCTTCCTATGTGACTTTATTTCTCTGGGCCTCAGTTTCTTCATCTATAAAATAAAGAGGTTGGATCCCAAGGACTTTTCCAACTCTATGATTCTGTGAACCCGTGATCTGGTATACATCTAGATTTGAAAAAACAAGTATGACTTTGATAACACTATCTTAAACAATACTATGTTCTCTACCTTTGTGTGCTCCCCCTAAACTCTGCAAAATAGTGAAGATTTCTGGGCATAGTGCCTCCGTTTCCTTATATATAAAATGAAAAGGTTAAGCCCTAAGGACTTTTCCAACCCTATGATTTTAGAACTGCGATCTGCTTCACATCTAGAATTGAAAAAACATGAATAACTTAGCCCATAAAAAACATAACATCCCATAAACAGCACAGTCTTCTCTGTCTTTGGGGACTTCCCCTAAACCTCAGCAAAATAGTGAAGACTTGTGGGGCATAATGCTAGTTGAGGCCCCCTTTGTGTCCCTACCTCCCTCCTATCCCCACATCAAGATGAAATAATTGCTGTTTTCATCCCTGTGCCAGGGCCTATGACATCACTGGAATTTCTTTTTCTCTTGGCTCCAGGTTCCAATTTAAGGCTGGTGTCTTGATGTAAAGGCTCCCCAGTGCTCAAGGGGATGGGTGTTTTCCCAAGGAAACCAGCTGGAGAGGAAAATGATGTGATTAGAATACAAATTCAGAATATTAACTGCCTAAAAAGGGAACTCAGAAAACATTTAACAAAGGAAATATTTCTTTTCCTTCTCTTTTCTCTTATCCACTAATACATTGCTTAGGGATTTAAATATCCCTTTGGACTCCCTATAGTCCCCTTTTCAATCGGGATTCATTCATTCATTCATTCAGTTAACATTTATTAAACACTTACTGTCTATCTGTATGATCTTGGGCAAGTTACTTTAGCCTTAATGGCCTTCAGTTTTCTTATCTGTAAAAGGAGCAGGTTAGATAGTCTCCCAGATCTCTTCCAGCCTTTAACTATGAGCTATGAACCACTATGTGCCAGGCATTGTGCTAGGTGCTAAGAATACAAAGACAAAAACAAACAGTCCCCATTCTCTTATTTCACGGTAAGAAATGATGAAAGAGACAATTTTGGAGGAACCTGGACAAATTGATGCAGAGTGAATTGAGCAGATTTAAGAGAACAATTTATAGAGTTACTACAATACTCTTAAAAAAAAAAAAAGGAGGAAGAACCACCTTAAAAGACTTGAGAATTCTGATCAATGCAGTGAGCATCAAAAGGCTGATGACGAATCCTATTTCCCAAGTGACACAGTGAATAGAGTACTGGACTCAGAATCAGGGAAACACGAGTTCAAATCCTGCCTCAGGCACATACTGTGTGACCCTGGACAATTCACATATCTCTCTCAGCCTTTGTATCCTACAATAGCATCTACCTTAGAAGGTTTTTGTAAGAGTCAAGACTTCACAAGCCTTAAAACACTGTATAAATGCTAGCTATGATTATTATCATAGGCAGAAAGGGAATTGACTAGAGGTACAGAATGAAGCATACATTTTCACACATGATTAATGTATGGATCTGTTTTCCTTGACTTTGACTCTATTTGTTGCAAAAGAGAGCTTTTATATTTTATATTTGGGGACATAATTATGGAGGGGAAAGGAGGTAGGGAGCAAGAGTGCCTCTTTTATCATCCCTACTCTCTCCCTTATCTTCAGTCTCTGCTAGAGTCTCTTTTCAGGCTCCTGGATGCTTCCCTTCTGCCTACAAGTACATGCCCATGTCTCCTTCATCCTCAAAAAAACCCCTCTCTTGATCTATCCATCTCCAGGAGCTATCATTCCCTATCTTTTCCTCCTTTTTGCAGCTAAAAATTCCTTAAGAAGATCATCTTAAGTAAGTGCCTCTATTTTCTTTCTTCTCACTTTCTTCTTAACTCCCTGCGGTATAGTTTCAGCTGTTCTCTCCAAAGTTACCAATGATTTCTTGTCAAATCAACTGGCTCTTTCTGAGTCCTCATCTTTCTTGACCTCTCTGTAGCCTTTGACCCTGTCACTCACCCTTGTCTCTTTGATACTCCCACTGCTTTCTCCTGGTTCTCCCTCTACCTTCTCAGTCTCCTTTATCTTCATCTAGGTCACACCCACAAATTATGGGTATCCCACTGAGCTCTCATCCAGGCCTTCTTCTCCATCTCTATCCTATTTCCCTTGGGAGTATTATCATCTCCTTAATGGTTACCTCTTGCTGGGGACATTCCGATTTACATATCTAGCCTTGACTCTCCATGGACCTTCTGTCTAACATCTCCAATTGTCTCACTTCTCCAATATCTTCCCCACCCCCCCGTCTTCATCTTAGACTCAACATGACTAAAACTAAGCTCATTATTTTTCTCAAAAAAAATCTCCCCTTTTTCTAACTTCCCTATTACTGTTGAAGGTACCATCTTGAAGGTATCTTCCCAACAACCTAAGCTCTGTCAACTCCTCTCCTCATTCACTCCACATAATCAATCTCTTGCCAAGGTCTGTAGATTTTATCTTCATAACATCCCCCACTTCTCTCTTCTCACATTGCTTCCACCTTAGTGCAGGCCCTCATCAATCTCACACCTGGCTGAACTGCTGCCAAGGCCTGCTGGTGAGTCTTCCTGCTACAAGGCTCTCCCCCATCAAATGCTTCCTCTCATCAGCTGTCAACCTGTCACTTCTACTTCTCAGTAAACTCCAGTGGCTCCCTAATATTTCCAGGATCAAATATAAAATATACTGGCCTTCCAAGTCCTATATAACTTGCCTCATCCCCTACCTGTCTAGTCTTTTTATACCCCACCCCTCTCTCTCACACACACACACACTCTCTCTCACACACACATTCTCTCTCTGTCTTTCTCTCTGTCTCACACACACACACACTCTGTCTCTCTGTGTCTCACACTCACACATTCTCTCTGTCTTTCACACACACACTATCTCTCTCTGTATCTCTCACACACACACTTTGTCTCTCTCTCTCTGTCTTTCACTCACACACACAAACACACACAACACTGGCCTTGTTCCTTCTACAAGATGCTCATCTCCTGACTCCTGGCATTTTCACTGTCCCTCCTCATCCCCACCTACAGGAACCCTTTTCATATTCTCCTTAATTCTAGTGCCTTTCCAGATTTATTCCATATATAGCTTTTTTGTGTATAATTATTTACAAATTGACTCCACCATCAGATTGTGAGCTCCTTAAAAGCAGGGACTGTCTTTTTACCTTTTTTTGCATCTCTAGCACTTAGCACAGTGCCTGGCACCCTAGAGATCCTTAATCAATGCTTATCAACTAACTAGTAGATAAAGAACCAACCTGAAGAGGAAAGAAGACAGATTCAAGTACAGATTTCTGCTACATACTGTCTTTTTGTGCTCTCTAGCAAGTTTGAATGCTTCAAGTACCTCTCTATTGCTATCAGGTAGTGGTCATCTACATTGCTAATAGGGTTTTCTTTTTATTTTCTTTCTTTTTTAAGCCTTCATCTTCTGTCTATAGAATTGATATTAAGTATCATTTCCAAGGAAGAAGAAAGGTAAGGGCTAGACAATTGAGATCAAGTGACTTGCCCAGGGTCACATAGCTAGAAAATATCTGAGGCCAGATTTGAACTTAGAGTCTTCTTTCTTTTTTTAAGCACTTGTTTTCCGCCTTGGAATTGATATTAGGTGTCAGCTCCAAGATAGAAGAGAGGTAAGGGCTAGGCATTTGGGGTCAAGTGACTTGCCCAGAATCACACAGCTTAGGAAGTATCTGAGCCCGTATTTGAATTCAGATCCCCACCCAGCTCCAGAACTGTAATTGTGCTACCCAGTTGCCTCTGCTAGATAGGAGTTCCCTAAACCAGTGAAGTCATAGAAATTGAATACATACTTTTTTTAAAACTACACATAGTAAAAATTTATGATTTTGTGTACAATCCCATTTTATGTTCTTTTTTGATAGAAATGTCCGTGTTTGTCAAGTTTATAATTTTTTAAAATTTTAAATAGTTCCTATTTTTAGGAGTTTATATTCTATTAGGAGAAAAATATATAGATATATAATCAAATATAAAGTATATTAAAGGTAAATATAAAGTAATTTTAGGAACCACTAGTAAGTATCTGGGGTTAGGGAGCAAAGTAAGGAAGACGAAGAAAGGCTCAGGAATAGGAAGGAGAATTTGGGCTGAGCCTTGAAGGAATCTAAGGATTCTGTGGGGTAAAGGAAGGAGGGAGGGCATTCTAGGTATGGAGGACAGCCTGTACAAGGCCTGGAGATAGAAGCAAGGAATGCTGTTTACAGGGACAGCAATTAGGCCAAGTAGAACATAAAGTACATACCTTAGAAAGGCAGACTGGAGCTAGATTGTGAAAGCCTTTCAACAGAAGACTTAGTATTAGATATTAGAGACAATGAGGAACTCCTTGAAAAGGGGAATGACGTGGTTAGATCTATTCTTTGGAAATATCACTTTGAAGATGGATTGTTGAGGGGACAGACTTGAATTAGGGCAATCAGCCAGGAGGCTATCGCAATAGTTGGAATAAAAGGTGATGAGAGCCTGAACTAGGATGGTGGCCATGTGAACAGGGAGGGACAGGTACAAAGATCCTCATATTTTCTGTGACTTAAGGAGTTTTGGGTAAGCAGCACCCAAGTCACTTGTGTCCTTTCTCAAGGGTCCTGACCAACCAGAAAAGGAGATTGACTTCAGCCTTGACTTTAGATTAAACTTAAACACAAACCTCTGGGAATGATCTCTATCTTTTGAAATCCTTTTTCTTCTTTTTTTTAAACCCTTACCTTCCATCTTAGTATTGGTTCCAAGGTAGAAGAGTGGTAAGAAGTAGGCAATAGGGGTTAAGTGTTTTGCCTGTCAATTAGCTAGGAAGTATCTGAGGCCAGTTTTGAACACAGGTCCTCCCATCTCTAGACCCAGCTCTCAATTTGCTGAGCCATCTAGCTCCCCTCCCTCTTTTCTTTTAAGTTAGCATTTAAAAAATATATAATAATATAACATGTAACATAGCAATAATATAATGCATATGTTTTGTGGTAAACATATAATAAATTATAATAAATGTTTATCCAAGAGAAACAAATTCTCCCATTAGTTATATCCAAAAATCTATGTCTCATTCTTTTTCTTCTTCCCACCTGCCCCACTTTCCTCCCTAAGAAGGCAGTTAATATAATATAGGTTATACATATATTATATAACACATATTTCATTCTTTATCATATCTGAATGCAGATTGAAGCAGATCATATTTTATTTTATTCCATGAATTTTTCTGTGGCATAAGCAATATGTGTCTTGAAATCCTTCTTTTTTAATCAGTCAATTCATCAGTAAACATTTATTAAGCACTTACTATGTGCCGGCACTGTTTTAAGCACTGAGGATACAAAAGGAGGCCAAAGACAGACCCTGCCCTCAAGAAGCTCTCAATCTAATGAGGAGGGAGGGGTTCTTTAAGGTTTATTGCACTTGCTACCTCTTCTATGAAACTTTCCTTGACCTCTCATCCACAGAGAAGGCCTTCACCCTCTTGGCATTCATTCTAGCATTTTTTTTTACTTTTTTTTTTAAACCCTTAACTTCTGTGTATTGGCTCCTAGGTGGAAGAATGGTAAGGGTAGGCAATGGGGGTCAAGTGACTTGCCCAGGGTCACACAGCTGGGAAGTGTCTGAGGCCAGATTTGAACCTAGGACGTCCTGTCTCTAGGCCTGACTCTCAGTCCACTGAGCTACCCAGCTGCCCCCTAGCATTTTCTATAATCCCATTCCTTGTCCTTGACACATTCTGCCTTGTACCAGACTGACTTACACATCAAATTCCCATATTAGATTAGAAATTTTCTGAGGTCAGAGACTGTATTTCTCTCTCTCTTTTTTTTTTATTTCCAGTGGCAAGCCCAATAGTAGTCACTTAAAAATATTTGTGGAATTGAATGTCCATTCAAACAATTTATAGTAAAGGGGCCAAATCCACTTCATATGTGAACAAATGATCTGAGAATATAAATTTGCATAGAACAGAGACTTTGGTTTTTGTCCCTGTATCTATGTCTGGCATAATACTTAGTATGTAGTAGAGACTTATAATAATAGCTTGTTGAATTATGTTGATCTTTAAATCAATGCAAAGACATGTATTAAGTACTTTCTATGTGCCAGGCACTATGTTAAGTGCAGAGGGTATAAAAAGAATTAAAAGACAGGCCCTGCCCTCAAAGAGCTTACAGTCTAATAGAGGAGACAACATGCAAACAAATATATACAAAGCAAGCAATATACAGGATAAAAGGGAGATAACAAAGGGAAAACACTGGAATTAAGAAGGGTTGAGGAAGGCTCCCTCTACTAAGACTTAAAGGAATCCAGGGAGGTCAGCAGGCAGAGAAGAGAAAGGAAAACTTTCAAGGCAGAGGGAACAACCAGAAGACCCAGAAATAAGACATGGAGTATCTTGTTTGTGGAACAACCAGAAAACCAGTTACTAGATCGAAAAGTACTTGCCAAGGAATAAGGTATAAGAAGACTAGAGAGGTAGGAAGGGGCTAGGTTAAGAAGGGCTTTGAATGCCAAACAGAGCATTCTGTATTTGATTCTGGAGGAGATAAGGGGTCACTAGTGTTTACTGAGTGGGAAGTAGAGGTGATGTTTCTTTCAGGATAGAGGAGACATGAACATGTTTGTATGCAGTAGGAAATGAGCCAGAAAACAGGGAAAGATTGAAAATAAGTGAAAGGAGAAGGGGGCAGTCTTTTAGAGGAGACAGCATGGAAGAGGGTCACTTGAACAAAAAGAGAAGTTAGCCTTGGGAAGGAGTAAGGCCATTCATCATGTAAGACAGGAGCATCTAGTTGCTTTGTAACCATTGCAGTCTTACTCTTCTTTCTTTTCTTTTCTTCTTCCTTCCTTTCTTTTTTCCTTTCTTTCCTTTCTTCCTTCCTTTCTTCTTTCCTTCCTCCTTCCCTCCCTCCCTCCCTTCTTTCCTTCCTTCCTTCCTTTCTTCCTTCCTCTTTCCTTCCTTCCTTCCCCCTTACCTTCTTGACTTAGAATTGATATTGTCAGTTCCAAGGGAGCAGAGTGGTAAGAGCTACACAATTAGGGTCAAGTGGTTTACCCCAGGTCACACAGCTTGGAGATATCTGGGGCCAAATTTGAACCCAGGATCTCCCATCTCCAGACCTAGTCTCTATCCACTGAGCTACCTAGCTGCCCAGTGTCACCTTCTTCTTCTTCTTCTTTTTTTTTAGGAACATTTTCTCAAATGAGAAGATTCAGACACTTTGACTCTCTTAGCCAGTGAGCAACCCCACAACTCTAATCTGTAGATCTGAGTTTATATTCTAGCTCTGACATCTATTATCTGTGTAAACATAGATAAGCTATTTGACTTCTCCAAGGCTAAATACTTGCTGTAGCTAATACCCAGAATTAGTTAGGACAAGTCACTCTTGTAAACTGTTAACAGGCTTTCAGAACAAGAATTGTTCCACTTCTTGGCAAATGATAGATGGGCAGTTTTCTCCATCTCTTGAGATGACCCAAGCCTTTCTCAAGGCAGAGTTTCAGGGGGTGTTGAGGCTGGACATGAGTAAAGGAGCAGTGTAGGAATATTGATGGGAAAAAGAGAGTCTATATGAGGGGAGATCAGTCCCAGGGCAGTGGAAGATGTTGACCCTGGAGCTGTCTCTCAGCTTTCAGACATTTCCAGATTTCCAATTTGGCAGTCCCACATTTACTGCTAATTCAACTCAAATCACCTCCATGTCCTTTCCCCCCTCCCCAGTCTTTCTCTTTTCTTTCCATTCCTTCTCACACATCTCCTAATTGCTTCCTTTCCTTTGGCTTCCAACCAACCCCAACCCAAAGTGCTGCCCAAGGTGCTAAGAGGATCGTTTGGCCCCAGCCTTTGGGCCTAATGATCCAGGCTTTGTCTTTCATCCTCTGCCCTTTGGCCCAGCATCAACCCCAACACCTGTTTGTCATTTTAGTCTTTTGCCGAAAGGGCTGACAAACCAACAAATCAACAACTGGGGTGGGGGTGGGAAAGGGGCCAGCAGTCACCTCCACTGGAGGGAAGTCAGCCAGATCAGTCCTTGGAGATGGGGAAGGCAGGCAGACAGGCAGGCAGGCAGGCAGGCAGATAGACAGACAGGCAGACAGACAGACAGGCAGGCAGGCAGGCAGGCAGAGCTGGGGATATCAGACAAACAGACAGCCGTCTCTGATCTGTGAGGACTGCAATCAGTTCTTGCATAAAGCAAACAGATGTTCGTATTACTGGTGGGGAGACATGTCAGAGCAGAAGAAAAGTATTGTGGGGAGCAACCACCCCCAAAACACCCATATAAGGTTTGACTTGACTAAAAGTAAATGTAGAAACATTCTCCAAAAAACAACAATAACAACAACACACTTCTCATGAGGGGCCATTGATGGAGTAAAAGGACCTGAATTCTCAGCCAAGCACTTTTATTTATTACCCCTATGACCTTAGAATCTTTCTAGACCTCAGTTTCTTCATCTGGAAAATAAGAAGTTAGACTTGACAACCTCTAAGGTTTCTCATAGTCCTAAATTCTCTGAAAGGCCAATATATACTATGGTTTAAAAAAATAGCACAACTAGATCAAAATATTCCCCAAACTGAATCTGAATGATGCTAAAATGTCAGTGGGCTCAAGGGCCTGTTTGTGGGTTGGAAGGATTCTCAAATCCAAAATGAGAACAGTTGTCCAGAATTGTTTCCTTCATTCTTTCTACTGTGTCAACAGAAGATCTAATGTTGTAGAGACATGCAGACTGGAAACTGGCTCCCACAAGGGTTGAGGACCATGGGGTAGTCCTCTCAGCTTGCATTTCACAATCCATAAAGATCTGCAAATACCCCAAAACTTCCCTTAATCTCTTATGGCCTGGCCTTCTAAGACTTGACTAAATCTACAAGCCAAGAGTCTTTTTATATTCCTAACCTGTCCTAACTCCTAGGTGAATGAGTACTCTAAATTTACTATCTATGGGAACAGATTTTCCCCAAGTTTGGGCTTAGTTCTCTGTTTTCCTGTTTGGATGATCTCCTTCAGCCCCTTCTTTTAGGAGAATTTCGTGAATAAGTGGGAACCCATTGGGAAGAATTTCAAATCACCTACCCTAACTCATTTATTTCAGAAATTGGATGCATAGGTTTTGTACCATTCCTTTTTTTTTTTAAACCCTTACCTTCCATCTTGGAGTCAATACTGTGTATTGGCTCCAAGCCAGAAGAATGGTAAAGGGCTAGGCAACGGGGGTTAAGTGACTTGCCCAGGGTCACACAGCTGGGAAGTGGCTGAGGTCAAATTTGAACCTAGGACTTCCCGTCTCTAGGCCTGGCTCTCAAGCCACTAAGCTACCCAGGTGCCCCCTGGTTTTTGTACCATTCCTAAGGGCAATGTGCTTGCTCTCTTGGAGCTGGAAGATGAGGGAATATAGTAACAACCTTGCAGGGGGGCTCTTGACATGCCCTTGGGTTCACTTTTCCAACTCACTTTTGCCTGTTCTCTTTTCTTCATCCTCCCCCTGACTACTATAGTCTCTTCCCTTTGACTTGTTTTTATCCTGGGTTGCCTGGCTAATTCTGGATTTTAGGAAGAATATATGTGGGATACATTCTTCTTATTTTTTTAAAATATTAAAATATTTATTTATTTGTTTGTTTTTAGGAGATTTTTCCCTGGTTACATGGTTCATGTTCTTACTCACACCCACGTGCATTTCCACTGGTTTTTACATGTTTCATCTATCAAGACCTATTTCCATATTATTGAGAGTTGTACTAGGGTGGTCATTTAGAGTTTACTTCCCAAATCATGTCCGAGTCAACCCATGTGTTCAAGCAGTTGTTTTTCTTCTGTGTTTCCACTCCTGTAGTTCTTCCTCTGAATGTGGGTAGTGTTCTTTTCCATAAATCCCTCAGAGTTCTCCTGGGTCATTGCGTTGCTGCTAGTACAGAAGTCCATTACATTTGATTTTACCACAGTGTATCAGCCTTTGTGTATAATGTTCTTCTGATTCTGTTCCTTTCACTCTGCATCAGTTCCTGGAGGTCCTTCCAATTCACATGGAATTCCTCCAGTTTATTATTCCTTTTAACACAATAGTATTCCATCCCCAGCATATACCACACTTTGTTCAGCCATTCCCCAATTGAAGGGCATACCCTCGTTTTCCAGTTTTTTGCTACCACAAAGAGTGGGGCTATAAATATTTTTGTACATGTCTTCTCCCCTATGATCTCTTTGGGGTACAAACCAGCAGTGGTATGGCTGGATCAAAGGGCAGCATTCTTTTAGCACCCTTTGGGCATAGTTCCAAATTGCCAGCCAGAATGGTTGGATCAGTTCGCAACTCCACCAGCAATGCATCAATGTCCCAATTTTGCCACATCCCCTCCAACATTCCCTACTCTCCCCTGCTGTCATTTTAGCCAATCTGCTAGGTGTGAGGTGATACCTCAGAGTTGTTTTGATTTTCATTTCTCTAAATATGAGAGATTTAGAATACTTTCTCATGTGCTTATTGATAGTTTTGATTTCTTTATCTGAAAATTGCCTATTCATGTCCCTTGCCCATTTATCAACTGGCTTGATTTTTTGTACAATTGATTTAGCTCTAATTTGAGTAATTAGACCTATGTCAGAGTTTTTTGTTATAAAGATTTTTCCCTGGTTTGTTGTTTCCCTTCTGATTTTGGTTGCATTGTTTTTGTTTGTACATTCTTTTTAAAGCCATGTGTGGGATACATTCTTTTTTAAAGCCCTTTGAGCATAATTCCAAAATGCCCTCCAGAATGTTTGGATCAGTTCACAGCTCCACCAGCAATGTTTCAGTGTCTCCATTTTGCCACATCCCCTCCAACATTTATCATTTTCCTTTACTGTCATATTGGCCAATCTGATAGGTGTGATGTAGTACCTCAGAGTTGTTTTAATTCAGCAAGGATATGTTTGGGAGAGTGGAAAAGGAAAGCATGTGAAAATTTCTATAAGGAAGACCTAGCAGTCAATGAGAAAATTCAGCTGAGGTCAGTGTATGGACTCAGTAAGACTTGTCATTTAGGCCAAGGATATGATTTACTTGAAACCAGATGATTTCATGATTTCTTTGTGACTTTAGGGGATGAATGCTGTATTTGTAAGGGCCTGTGTGGGTTCTGCTAAGTCCTACCAGAGAAGACTAAGTTAAAGACTAAGCTCTCATTTTATGTATACTCACTGTTGTCCTACATTTTACTTGGGAATGATACACAAATGATGCTTTCTATTAAATTAATCTAATTTGTAAGTGGTCAGTTTCACAATCAGTTTTTTGGGTTTTTTTAGCTTATTAGAGGATTGTTTATATGGTTTCTAGCTTTTTCAGCGTGTTATCTCCTGCTTCCCATTTCTACCTTCTTGCCCTTATTCTCTTAATATGCCTGGGAGCCACATGTAAACAGGTTTCTTCATCCCTTCAACTGGACTTCTCAAGACAGAAGCTACAATCATATAGGAATGCCACCTGTAGAAAGGTGGGGTCTCCCTATATGACCAAATCTCAGAACCTAACTGCCCAGTCTTTTGACTGTCTGTGATATAAATGTGATGGTATAGTTAAGGGATTTAAAGTTGGCCTGGGCTTTAAAGATTATACCGCTCACTTTGCAGATAAGATAAACTGATACATAGGGAGACAAAGTGACTTTAGCCAGGTAATAAATGGCAAAACTAGAATTTTAACCCAGGACCTTTGATTCTGAATCTAAGGCACCTTCCATTACTGTCCAGTCTCCCATTAGTAGATACTTATTGATGTCTTTCATATGCCTGGCCACAGGCTCCTGGCTGAAAGGGAGACAGAATCAAGAAACAAAAGTGCCCAAATTCAGAGAACCTAGCCCAATTGCAAATAATAGGAAAGACCTGTTCAACTTACAAAAGACCAATCTCTGTTCATGAGCAAATCTCCTTTAGTGCATTTAAGTGTTTATCATTAAGAACTAGAAATCACTAAAGTCTTCAGTGGAAAAAAATACATACTAGCTCACATTTATGTAGCACTTTAAGATTTTTCCATTGTTTTTTTTTTTCACAACAAACCTCTGAAGTATGTAGCACAAATATTATTGTCCCCAATTCTATAGATAAGAGGCTGAAAAATGGTGACTTGCCCAAGACCACTTAGCTAATAAATGTCAGAACTAGAATTTGAACCCAAATCTCTGGGTATCCAAGGCCTTTTTCCAAAATGTCACATGTAAATCCTCTCAAAAGAGGATTTAATTCACAATGAGCTACACAGCTTATATAAAGTGAGGGGCAGCCCCAAAGAACTAGGATTTCTAGGGTGAAAGGCCCTTTCAGAGTTTGTGAAACGAAGGAGATAATGAGGCTGAGAGGCCTGGGAAGGGCCCTCAGCCATCTCTCCTGATCAGCTCCGAAAGCTTTCAAAGAGCATGTAGACTACACACAAATAGACATAATCACACAGGGACTCTCTTCTGGTCTCCCCCCACTCCCTCCCTTTCCTCTCCCCTCTGTCTTCTCTTTTCTTCTCCTCCGATCAGACTCACTTTCCCCAGGCAGGGGCGTTGCTGGGAATTCCAGTGAGTTCCCAGAGCTGGGCCACCCCTACCCCTCCTCCTGGCCCGCCCCCTGCCTCCCTTTCAGGGAGCTGAACTCTGGGAACAGTCTTCCCCGCCCCTGACCATGGACAAACTAACAAATGGCAAGACACCAGACAGCATTTGCTGAGTCCCCACTGCTAGGGGACCAGGGCATGTCAGTGAATTGGCACACCAGAAATGCCAAGGAAGGGGCAGAGTGGTGAAGTGATGAGGGGGCCTGCGGGCTGCTCTGTGCCCCTTTGGTGTGGTGCCTGGGGCGGGCTGTGTCCCCTATACTCAGAAGATGCCTCCCAAACCTTCATCCTCCTTCCCTTCCGAGCCTACAGATCCTTCACTCCTTCACCTGGCTTCTCCTTCACCCATTCTCACCTTTCCTTTCTAACCGAGGGCACAAATTTACATTTCAGATCCCCCATAACTTCCTTTTCTTCCCACTCCAAGGGGTAATCTCTCCATTTCCATCAGGAACTTAGCCTGTCCTTCAGCCTCCCAGCTTCCCATTTTGTGTGGACACACACAGAATAGTCTTTTGGAGTTACTTGGACAGAATTCATCCCCCACTTTTTTTTAATCCCTTTCTGTCTTTGAATCAATACTGTGTACTAGTTCTAAGGCAGAAGAGCGATAAGGGCTAGGCAATGGGGTCAGGGTCACACAGCTAGGAGTGTCTGAGGCCAGATTTGAAGCCAGGACCTCCCATCTCTAGGCCTGGCTCTCCATCCACTGAGCCACCCAGCTGCAGAATCCATGCCCCTTGATATCTTCCCATTGATCCATAAAATCTGACATGTTCCTCAAAAGTCTGTCCTTACCAGCAGCCTAGGTCACCCTGCCCAAAGCCTGTGTCACCTGCTTTCCCTTGGCTAACCATGTCTCCCTCTTTCCCCCTTCACCTCTTTCCTTCTCCTTCCCTCCATCCCTTTCTTTCTTCTTTCCTTCCCTCATTCCCTTCTGCAGCACTGGCCTGTTTGTCAGCCTCCCTGGCTGGGACCGATTCTCTTTGCCTCCCACACACCACCCCAGCCCTGCCTCCTCCTCCCCTTCTTCTCACACAGGTGAGTGAGCTGATGTGAAAGTTCTAGTTATGACTCAGAAAGAAGGTGTGAGCAGGGCCTCCCTGCGCCTGGGCAGCAGCCCCAGCCCAGTGTGGCAGGACTTTCCCACACTCCTCAAGGGTGTGTTTCCCAGGCTAGTAGTGTTTTCGGAAGGTGCTGTTGCATGTTACCCCTCCTGAGGTCAGGTTGCTCATCCCTCAGGCCCTTCTGTACTGCACCAGTTGGGTGGGACCCCTTCAGGAGCCATGAACCTGAAACACAAAGCTTAGAATCCAAAGAAAATGGATGGAAAGTGTTCTCTGCTGCTCTCACTCGCTGTCCTATCTCCCAAAGGCAACATCATGGATGTGAGGCTCTCAGCTTCTTATTCATCTTTGTGAGTGAATCCTTCCCGTTTTAGAAGTGAATAAAAAGCATCAGTGTTGAGAGGAGCAGTAACTTGCCGAATTTTTTTTGGCACCCCCCATCCCTATCCCCGCCTCCTCCCAGCCTCTCCCATTGGAGTTGGGGAATGGGATAAAGAGTCATACATGATTATTCCAGACTAAAAAGATGCACTTCTTTTTTCAGAGCAAAAGGGGCCCCCAATCGTCCGATAGTTTAGAAACAACAAACAATTTAAATGCCTACTGTTTGTAGACCAGTTAGACTGTGGAAGAGATATATCTTATTTAGATAAGATATTCCCTCCCCTCAAGGAACTTAACAGGCTTATTTATAGTACAGTAGAGACCAGATCTGGATCTTTGAGTCAGACACTTGATAACCATGTCACTTTGAGCAAGGCATTTAAACTTGTGAGCCTCAGCTTTCTCCTCTATAAAATGGGAATAAAAACACCCACAAGCATTTATTGTCTATTATGTGTCAGATACTGTGTTATTTTACAAATATTATCTCATTTAATACAACAACTGTGGGAGGTAGGTGCTATTATTAGCCTTGTTTTACAGTTGAGGAAACCAAGGCAGATAGATTTAAGTGACTTGCCCAGGGGCACAGCTAGCTGTGTCTGAAGTCAAATTTGAACTCAGGTCTTCCTGATTCCAGGCCCAGAACTGTATCCACTGGGCCACCTAGCTGCAATATATTTGCATTACCTTTCACGGAATTCTTGCACAAAAAGCCCTTTTTGTAAACTTTAAAGGACTCTACAAATATGCATTATTTGCATTTCATTTTATATTTTGTCCACCGTGTTGCTACACTCCAGGAGAGAGGTGGTCAGGGAAGTGGGAGCAAACATGGCTGAGACTGATATAACATGCACCATGGGTTTGAAAAGAAAAAGGTTTCTTTTAGTAAAGACTAAACTTTTCATTTTAAAACCATGATTTTGTTTTTATTTTCAAACTTCTTTCAGCTCCCAAAATAGGACTGGTAGAAGCCTGGCAGAATTCTGCCCTGACTGTCCTGATCTGATGAGGAATCCCTAGGGGGCGAGAATCCAGGACCCACAGCCTCAGACCCGGGGCTTTCCCCAGTCAGGAAGCAGCTGGTGATAAGGTCCTGCTTTCTGCATCATTTCTCTAGAGCTCTGCACTGCCTCCCTTCTCGTGAGAACCTTGGGAGTGAGGAAGGCAGACACACGGCCTGAGAACCACCAGAGTGAGAACTCTTTCCCAGAGACTCACCTACTTGTTTATCTGGGGTCAACCAGATAGGACCAGATGCTTTCCAGGGTCATCAGCATGATGTGCTGTCAGTCATATGCCTGCCCACTAGTATTAGCCAAGTGGCCTTCACTAGCATCATCTTTACCCTTAAAGTTAATTCATTTTAGCAGTTTTGTATAGTGTGCCTTCTGTGTGCCCAGCCCCATGATGGGAGTATACAGTAGGGAGATGGAAGATGGACAGACAGGGAGTCAGAAGGAAGCACACAGTTTCACTGGGAGACATGCAAGAAGCTGGGAATAAGACAAAGGAGCGAATGATGAAGTATTCATGGGAATGGTGCCTGCTCATTCTTGGAGACCCAGAGCAGATTGCTTCATAGCCCAGACACTCAGGTACTTTGGAACAGCCCTTCCTAGGTCTGGTTACCCCACCTGCCTGGTGAGAAAGAGGAAGAGCCATGGATGAATCAGAAAGGAGGGAGGAAGGAAGAGCTCCATTCTCTAGGGAGACTGAATGATTGATGGTTGAAGCATGGGTGCTCCAGGCCATATTCAGTTTGCAATTCAATTCCCTTTATGCCCAAGGGTAGCCCCAGCACCCTTCCTACAAGGAGTTCAGATATATTGTTCCTAGAGAAGAGCTGGTTGGTGTTACTGAAAGGTATAGTGGGAAAAGCACTGAATTTGGAGTCTGGAGACCTGGACTCAAATACTAGCTATAATACTGAGCCACTGTGTGACCATAAGCAAGTCACCCTTTTTGGGCCTCATTTTCCTCATCTGTAAAATAAATATCACTAGACTTTTATTTTTAAAAAGTTTTTAGAAAAATGAGTTATTGTTCTTTTCTTTAAAACCCTTACCTTCCATCTTTGAATCAATACTATGTGTTGATTCCAAAGCAAAAGAGCAGTAAGGATTAGGCAACAGGGGTTAAGTGACTTGCCCAGGATCACAAAGCTAGGAAGTATCTGAAGTCATATTTGAACCCAGGACTTCCCATCTCTAGGCCTAGTTCTCAATCCACTGAGCTACCTAGCTGCCCCCTCTTATTATTATTAATCAGGTTAGCACAGTGCCTGACACATGGTGGGCACTTAATGCTGACTGACTGATTGCTTGATCAGTAGATTAACTGAGATAGAAGACAGTGATTCCACTCTTGTAAAACAGGAGATTTAAGTACTTGTTCCAAGGTTGTACAGAATTCTCCCTCAAAATTACACCCTTTCCCAATCATTTTCTGAACTCCTGCAAGTCTAGACTTCAGGTAGGTAAAGAGAAACCTTTTGACTGTCCTTTGGCTTAGGATGTGCTGGTTACAAATACCAGTGATATTTCCTTGTTTCTTCTTTGGAACAGAGATCTGTGACCTTGCTTGTTTGCAACGGTTTCCACTCTGACCATAAGACAAAGGCTTGAAGAGGTGACTCAGTACCTTTTACATAATAGATTACTTAGAAATATTTGCTAAATTAAATTGAGAATGGTGAAAATAAGAGAGAGACAACTGGGAGGGAGACAGGAGGCAGAGAGTGGAGGTAGGGAGTCTCCCATGGAAGTTGTCAGTGTGAGACATCCTTGGGAACTCATTGGGAATGCTCCTAGCTTTAGCATCCAAAGGGAACAGTAATTTAAGTGTGCAGACTAATGGGCAGAAACAGGCACCTTAGTCTCCAGGTGAGCATCAAGGCTGAAATAACAGGCCCAGCACTCCCTAGATAAATCTACTTCCCACCACTGAAGCAAGGTCAAGGTGTAAAAGTCTAAAGGGAGTCAGGAAGAGAGCCACTGAAAAGCTCTGAGCAGGGCTGAACTTGCTTTTCAAGCTTTTGAAAGAGGTCTCAGCTGCCAGTTGACTGGTACAGGTCCAAACCCACAGCGCTGTCACCTGAGGCCAGATTGACCCCAGTCCCCTAGCCAACATCCCTGGGCCAGCTGGTTCCCACTCCCAGGCCAACAGTGGCCCTGCCGTGGGAAAAACACTACCTGTAATTCCCGAGGGGTGGGGATGCCTGAGCCAGAATCCATCTCAGAATGGGCAATGAGTATTTCGTCTAGGAGCTCCCTGGTGACTCAGGATGAGCTGGTACCAGAGGCTCCTCCCCCAGGAGCATGCTTCCTTGGCACACGCCAGAAAGATCTCTCACTCTTTGCCTGATTTCGGTCCCCTAAACCAGTGTTGAGTCTGGGCTGAAGCAGAGCAGCACTGGGCCTCCCAGGGCACCCCCCGGGCCTGCTTTGCAACATAGAGGACCAGAGAGGGATCCTGCGGTGAAGGTGCCCAGCGTGTGGAAGGGCAGAGCTAGAAGTTCTGATCTCCTTTCCCTGTTCCCTTCTCTATACACCAGGGCTCCCCACCCAAAACAATGCTCAAATGGTGGTTCATTCCGCCCAGGGGAACTCTTTCAGTGCCAGGAAGGTCATCAGGGAAAGGAGGTCTAGGAATGACCGGGGTACGGGGGGAAGAAAGAAATGGTCGCACTTTACCCCTACTGCTGGGCTCCTTCTTTGAGAGTGAAGCCCCGCACAGAGGCGGGGAACACAAGGGATGTTTCTCACCTGCCACCCCTGCCCAGCCACCTGCGCTGTATTTGTATTCAGATACTAACATCCCACACTCTCCATTGGTTAGATTACAACCAGCAGGCAGTGGGACTGGGAGGTGTCTCCCAGCTCCCTTCAAATATTTTCCCACCAAAAACGCTTTATGTCATCATCCTTAACAAGAAGAGGGAAAATGTTCCCATGAATTTGTTGTTAATTGTATCAGCCAGCACCTCCTTCTCAGGGCCTTTCCCCCTCATCTTAACATGACAGGTTGGGGGGAAAACAAGCCCTTTAGGGAAAGAGGGAGTGAGAGGCAGGACTCGGGCATGGAGGGTCCAGCTTCCCCTGCACCAGCTATAGGTTCCCCCTTTAGTGTACCCCACAGACAGGAGAGATACACAGATCAGTGCAGTAGGGGGAGATCCATTGGTGCTTCTTAGACTAGGACAGGAAGGGGCCAGAGGAAACTTGGCAGCCTGGTATGCAGGCAAATCAAGGGATCCTGGGGAGGCCTTCCCAACAGAACCCTTGGCCTGGCAGCTGTGGGGGACAGAGAATACTAAGGAGCTTAGGCTCCCAACGGGGAAGGGACCTAGTGAAAGTGGTATTTAGGAACCCTACAGTCACACTCATGTTAAATGGATTAGAATTTGATGCACTGATGCAGGATTTTTCCTACCAACATACTTAGTGCCTGGTTCAGGTCCCTACATACACAGGCAGGGCAGGTCCTTGTTCAAATACTAACCAAAAGGCAAAATCCAGACATGACAGTCCAGTAGCCCCCTGCCCTTCTCCCTGTCCCCTGAAAAAAACTGCCACAGCCCCTGAGTGCGTAGGTGGCCAGTTGCAACAGTAAGTAACAGAGTTACATGGTCACACAATGAAGCAGCATCACAAATGTTGCAATTCTTAGGGCCCGTGGGAGAAGGGTGTGTCAGGGAAGTGAGGCCCCACAATCCCCTCTCCCCGCCTCCCACCCTGGGCAGACACCAGGCTCCCACTCCCTGGGGAGCTGCCTCTCCTCCGGTGAAATCCCCATCATCCCCCTGCCCATGGAGAGACAACAGCATCTCTGAACTACACAGTAGCTAACTCCAACTACAGGAGCATGATACAGGCAAGGCTCGCTCCAGGCCTCTATCATATCATCCTGATCACACCCCTCCCTCCATCTTTTTCCCTCTCTAGGTGGGGAATTTCCCTCCATGAGTCCCTCCTCTTGGCTAATTCCCTGCCTGCTCCTAGCCCAGCTCCTACCTACTATCAAGAAACTCTGTGTGTGTGTGTGTGTGTGTGTGTCTCTCTGTGTGTCTGTCTGTCTGTCTGTCTGTGTTCCCTCAGTACCCACATGCCATGTATGGTCTAGCTCAGCCTGGTATCGTTGAGGAACCTGGGGATACAGTGTTTGTGCTCTACATAGAGGCTCTCTCCTTTCTCGATTCCTTCTTGCTCCTCTTTTATCCCAATTGCGTTGTGCCTGGCTCCCCTGGGATGACTCAGCCCTGTATACACTGACCTCCCACACCCAGGAGTGACTAAATCTGTAGAGCCCTTAAGAGAGGCTGCAGCGCCAGGAGGACAGGCACCAGCACACGAAGGGGCTGGAGCTTTTGTGAACAGAGACCAACCTAGAGAATGAGTCAAGAGAGTAATACAGTGGGCACAGAAGAGGCATAGAATGGAAGGGAATAGAATTCAACAGTCTAACTGGCTAGAGTAGTATAGACACTCTATATAGATACCATATATGAAGTAATTTAGATACTATATCTAGGATCTCAATTAGAATCAGAGCTTATTAAAGCTGGAAGAAGCCTTATAGATTTTTCTCAGACAGCTCATTTTACAGATGAGGAAACTGAGTCCCTGCTAATGCAAAATAGCAGGTGTACTCTATGGTTCAGCCTGTGGATTTGTGTACCATCTACAGCATTCACAAGTTTTACTTGGAATCACATCTAACCTTTCTGTCTTGATCTCTTTAGGTGTGTAACTGTGATAAATACCTGAAGATCTCCAAAGAGAAGATCAGACACTTGATGAAGATCAGTGGTTACCTGTCAGAGGAAGATGATGCAGGTGAATAGACAGTGAGCCTTGGATGGGGTCCTGGGTACAGATTTGGGCTTCTGGTCCATGTGAGACTCCCTCAGAGTTCCTCAGCCTCACACAGCTGCCATGGTCAGTAGCCTCAGTCCAGCCAGTTTATTGACCTTCATGAGGGCTGGAGAAACCTCCTGGCAGAAAGACTTGTCCAATTTCTCATTGGGAAAGTATGGTGTATATGGTTTAAAAAGTGCTTTTCCCAAATCTCTACAAGCCAGTGCAAATATTTTCATGCCCATTTTACAAATGAGAAAATCAAGGCACCAAAAAAAGATTTCAACATGTACACAAATAAGCATATCTAAGATATAGTGTCAAAGAGACAAAAGGAAAGATCTGGATACAGATGCCCCAGGAAAGTTTGGGGAAGCAGAGAACACGTTAACAGTTCAACAATGCACCTCTTAACCTCAGTTTCCTCACCCAGAGTCCATCAACAAGCAATTATTAAAGGCTAACTACATGTCAGGCACCATGCTAACCACAGGAGATATGAAGACAGGCAAAAAGCAAGCCTGACTCCCAAAGAGCTCAGTCTAGTGAGAGAGTCGGCGTGGAAACAACTATACCCAAATGGAAGAAAGGAGAAATTGGGAATGATAGAAGAAGGAAGGCACTAGTATTAAAGGGGGATCAGGAAAACTTTTTTTTACATGTTATTAATTTATTTGAACATTTTTCTCCAATCATTATAGTGGAGAATGGGAGCCAGAAAAAAAAAGATGAGAATGGGGGAAATTAGGGTTAAGGTTAGGGGAATTGGAAGTTGGAGACAGAAGGGAGAAATTAGGATTAGAGTTGGGTTAGGGGAATTTCTTTTTTTTTTTCTTTTTTTCCCAGAAAAAACATGTAGAAGATGGGATTTTAGGCAGGACTTGAAGAAGCCAGGGAAGTCAGTAGGCAGAAATGAGGACTGAGAAAGGACCACTGGATATGGCAAGGAAGAGCTCCCTGGTAACTTTGTTGAGGGCAGTTTCAGTTAAGTGATATTGGAAACCAGATCACCAAAGGTTGATCAGTTAAACAAGAGTGTTGTTCAGTCATGTCCTACCTTTCATGACCCTGTGGGCCATATTGTCCATGGGGTTTGCTTGGCAGAAATACTAGAGTGCTTTGCCATTTCCTTCCCCTGTAAATTAAGGCAAACAAAGGTTAAGTGATTTACTCAAGGTCACACAGCCAGTACAAGAATTCAGATCTTCCTGACTATCCACTGAGCTATCTGGCTGCCCCCAGAGAAGAGTAAGTAGAGCCAATGAACACAGCCTAAGGGTTTGGCTGGCAAAAGGAGTTAATAGATAAGGCAGTAGTATCCTGAGGTGGTAAGGGCATGTAAAGGATTTTACAGAATGGGGGAGGCTAGGCCATGTTTTTGTGGGTAGCTAGAAAAGAACTGATAGACAGGGAGAGACTAAAGATAGAGAAAGGGGGAATGATGCCTGAGGGATGATCTGCTGGAGAAAACAGGAGAATTGGATCAAGGGTCCATGTAGAAATTGACCTTAGCTAGGAGTTCTTTAAGATAAAGTAAAGTCAAGAAAGGTGAGCTCAATGCAAATGGCCTCCACTTTCTCAGAGAACTAGGAGGCATTCTTCTGCTGAAGGTAGGAGGAAGAAAGAGGTCTGGAAAATTCAGCCCTTTCTAATCCACAACCTCATTCTTCAGCCTACAAATATGAATAGGTCACTACCTGCTCTTAAAACAACCCTTCTTTGACCCACCATCACCTTGAGCTATCCTAGATCCTCCCTTTCACTGCCAAACTACTACAAAAAAGCTGTTTACCCTCAGCCACTTATTTTCTCATCTTCCCTCATTTCTTAACCCCCAACTAGCAAGCTTCTGACCCCACTACTCAACTGTAGCTTTCTTTTCCCCAAAAATCTTCTAATTGCAGAAACTGATGATAACATTTTCTCAGCAACCCACTTCTTCCTGGATGCTCTCATCTCCTTGGCCTTCACAACATGCTCTCCCCTGTTCCTCCTACCTCTCCAACTGCTCCTCCTCAAGTCTCTTGAATTCTCATCTGTCTCCCACCCATTATCACTCCTAGGGTGTTCCCCAAGGCTTTGTCCTGGGCCTTTCTCTTGTCTAGACTTTTCTTTTTTGCTAAACTCATTAGCTTTCTTGGGTTCAATTACCATCTGTATGTGACTTCTAATACTTTTGAACTTCTCTCATTTTTCCACCATCCCTAAAGTACCTTCCCAACCTCTACTTCCCACTTTTGGCTTTCTTTTGTGTGTTGTCTTCCCCCTTGGGATTGTAAACTCCTCAGAGGGAGAAACTGCCCTTTTTTGATATTTATATCCCCTTGGCACATATAGGTGCTTAATAAATGATCCTTGATGGATTGGTTAAAATCTACATACTTGGTTGTAATCTCTTGAATTCTAGTCCCATATCAACACTCTTATAGGGTTCTCTACCTGAATGTCCTGTTGGCATTTCAAACTCAGTATGTCCAAATCAGAACTCCTTATCTTCTCCCCTTCACCCTACCAGCCCTCCAAATTTCCATTTCTGCTGGGACACCACTATTTTTCCAGTTACCCAGGTTTGCAACCTTAAAGTCATCCTAGAGACTTCTGTCTTTGTCATGACTCTCCCCTTCCATATCTAATTAATTGCAAAGTTTTCTTGTTTCTACTTCCACAGTATCTTTGCTATCTATGTCTTTCTCTCCACTCACACAGCCACCAACCAAATTTAGGCCCTGTTCTTAGATGCTTCCTAAAGGACCCTCCCTTCTTCCAGTCTCTCCCCACTCAGCCCATCAACCAAAATAATTTGTCTCCAAGTTGACCATGTCACTCACTTCCTGGAAGCTCACAAATGGTCAAGAGATCCTTCTTCCTGAAGGATACCATCCTATCTCCTAACACTTGCAACCCTTCACAATCTAGCTCCAACCTTACTCACCTTCATGCACTCTATTACAGCCAAAAGGCTTGCTCAGCACTGCTTACTCCTTCTTCCTTCCCTTTATTATTTTATTGGCTGTCTTTCATGACTGAAATGCCTGCCTTACTTCCCCCACTCAAAATTCTTAATTTTTTTAAAATCCTTACCTTCCATCAATATTGTGTGTTGGTTCTAAGGCCGAAGAATCATAAGAACTAGCCAATAGAGGGTAAGTGACTTGCCCAGGGTCACACCAGCTAGGAGGTGTGAGATTTGAAACCAGGAGCTCCCATCTCTAGATCTGGCTCTCAAATCACTGAGCCACCTAGCTGCCCCAATTCTTAGCTTTTTTTCTGCCCACAAAGCTCAACTCCATTGTTACCTCCTAAAAGGAACCTTTCCTGATCTCCCTGGTTATTAGTTTATCCCTCCTCAAATTACATTGGATCGACTGACCTGTTTATAAATATGTTTTCCCTTTCTACAAAGTAGGCTTCTCAAAGACAGCTGCAATTTTCATTTTTGTCTTAGCTCCCCAATGCCTATCAGAGTGCCTTTCCACACAGTAGCCATTTAATAAATGCCTCCTGAATGGATCACACTAAAATGAAAGGCCATGGTGATGAAAAGGGACTAGAAAAGCATTTATCACGCGGTGTTTTCTCAAGGTAGAGATTTAGTTAGAGAGAGGAGCAGGGAGTATGAAATAAGATCATCACCTGCTCTAAAATGTCTCACGTTCTAGGCCTCAGGTCCTTCTAGTTTAAGGCGCTTCTAGAGAAGAACAAGTGTAAACTCTAGGATAGAGTCTGATTTGAATTAAGAGGGAAGGGACTTGAGGTCCAAATTATTTCCATTTCAGTGACTAGGATCTGAGACCTCACCTAACTGCCTGGAAACCATGTAACTCCTCTTCCCCTGTGGAAAAGAAATTCTACATAATTCACTTTCTAACCCCAAATCTTCCAAGCTGATGATTTTTAATTAAATGGAGGAGGCAGAGGGAGAAGACAGAGAAAGGGAAACACTGAAGTTACTATCCCATTACTAGGAACCAGGACCTTTGCCTTATTCATAGGTGTTCTCTAGACAAATTTTGTCCCAGACCAAGGACTGGGACGCTGGAGTATGTGAGAGTCTATGTCGAAAGACAGAGAGATATTTCTCCCCAGCTGCCCATTATGCAGTTTCTAGCTGTGGCCTAGGTTCTCACCAGTGGATTGGCAGTCTGTTCCAACACTAAGTCTGGACTGCCAAGGAATTGGGGACCAAGAGGCCAGGTAAGGAGATTAGGCAGGCTGCCCTCCTACCCTTGCTCTAGTGCCTTTGTTTTATGGCTAGGCTGGTGTGTTATTAAAGGGACAATTAATTGTTGTCTAATCGTTCATTTGCATTTTGCACCTGGGGCACTGAGAGCTTTCCCAGGGTTGGGGCACACTTTCCACTCTGGCTGTTTGGACTTGTGCTAATTCTCTAGGAAAGTCTTTTCAAGCCCAGACAGCTCTACTTGGGGGAGGGAGTTGCCACCATGGTGGTCCATATGAGGGTCTGGGGGATGAAGAAGAGATAGGTAGGTCTTGGCTAGAAGAGTGCTAGAAGCATTTCTTCTCTAGATAGGGCCCTTAACTCTGTGTCTGAGCCCCCAGACCTGCAGAGTGGGGCTCCATCATGGAAGCTGGTGGAGCAGAGAATCTTGGGGTTTTAAATTAGGAGATACTTTAGAAATAATTCAGTCCTCCCTCATTTAACAGGTGAAGAAATCAAGGCCAAGAGAAAAGTGACTTGCCCAAGGCTATCTGCCACCCAAGTTAGTATTTGTGTGACAGAGTTAGAATTCAAACCCAAATCCCTTGACTACAACTCCAATCTTCTCTCCATTCTATCATGTTTAGGAAATAAGATGAAAGTAGCTCAGTGCACATTAATAAGCAGCAAAGGAAAACTAGGCTCTGTTGGAAATTGCCAAGGGCTCTTCCATGTAACGTGTTCTGCAAACCTTAAGGTATTATATTAGAATCAGCTGTTATTATTAATATTACTAGTGAAACTCAGAGTAAAATGTGAGAATGGGAGTGCATTGATAACATTTTATGGAGGAAGCCAGAGCAGTCTGTTTGATGGAGTTAAAAATCAAAATCCATTCCTAACTCCTCTCACTGTGAAGATTTGGGAGCCACTTCTCTACCACATTATCAAATTAACTATTGAATCAATAAAAAAGGATTAGTAGTAATCATAAAGGATGAGACAGGGAGAATCACAGTTCCCAGTCTGCCTCCAGAATTTCAGGGGAAGAACAAGGTGAGGCAGGATTGATTCTTTTTCCAAACTTCACTCATAGCAACAGCAACAAAAAAAAATTGCCTCAATGTACCATGAAGGTCTGATTGTGACCTCATCAGTCACATAGACAGAGGAAGAGAGGTTTAATTCATCCAAAATGGCAGCACCTCATTCTGGGTTCATTCAAGGGTGAATGTTCAGTACTCTTCCTTCCCCCCAAGTCCTCAACCACACAACCCCACAAGCCCTGTTTCTACACAAAGAACATTTGGGTCCCTCCAGCAATCCCAGGGTGACCATTTGTTTCTTCACATTTGGCACAGTTGTCCCCAGTCTTTTCCTGAGAGTCTCAGACTGGGCTGGGCTATATGGGACAAAAGAGGAAGAGAAGGGAGACCTGCTGGGAGGGAGGAAACCCCCACCATCACTCCCACCCCTCCTTCCCATCCTCTTCTCCCTAGGGCTGTCTTGGGCCTGGGCTTGGGGTTAGGCTTATGCCTGCCTATTGAATACAGAGTTTCAGCCAAACTGAAACTCAGGCAGGGACTATAGAAAGAATTAGGTAGAGTAGAAAGAGTGCTAAGTTTAGAATCAGGACTTGAGTTCAAATCCTTATTCTCAGCTCTATAACTTATATTTATGGCTTTGGGGCAGTCACTTAACCTCTCAAGACCTTAATTTTCTTATCTAAAAAATTAGAGAGTTGAACTAGATAACTTCTAAGGCCTGTTCCAGCTCTAAATCTGTGATCTCTTGGCTACCCTGGCAGGTGACTGATTAGGGATGAAAGTAGGGCCAGGCAAGGACATAGGAAGGGGTTAGCTAACAGCTGCCTCCTCCCAGCCTCTGCTCAACCTAAATTATCCCCTTCACCCCCAGCCAAGGCCACCAAAGTCTCCTCTCCAGCCAGTTTTCAATCCTCCTTCTAGCTCCTACCAGAAACTCTTTGTCAGTTAATAATAGGACTGGAGTGGATTCATGGGAAGTGAGCTATGGGCATTCTCCAGGCTGTCAGAAGGGCATAGGTCACACCCCCTGATGTTTGTCACCATCCCCTGTGAGCAGGCTGGTACCGGGATGAGGCTTTTGTCCTCACGGTCCTAGCTGGGCAGCCCTGACACTCCTTGTCAGTATCTAGGAGCTTTTGTGTTGTGTGGCCTCTATCATTAGCCACTTTGCTTTCATTCATTCATTCTTCCATCTCTAGGGAAGCCTAAAACTTCTAAGCCTAAAACTGTTCAGCTCTGGGGTATTATGACTTCACTATACAAATTATTATATATCCTGTGCAAAAATCATGTAAAAAAATTGTAACTGACATTGATGTAGCGCTTTATGGTTTGCAAAACATTTCGAGATAGCTAGACAGATATGGATATATCTCTATATCTATGCCTATAGATACAAAATAATTTTAAACATAGTGTATGTACTCTATGATCCTAGGTAAAAAGAGAAGTCATTCACCCCCCTTGTGGCTAGGCATTGGGCATAGCCTGACAGAACATTCCCCCCTGGCACCAGTCTTTGGGCCACTCATTTCTTCTCTGCTCCACACAGGCTTCCTCAGTGCAGAGAGTTGGGAACTAGGGCAGACACCCCTTTCTCCTGGTGGTTGTCTTGGGGAGGTGTCACTTCCCTCCCTCTCTTCCCCTAACAGCCCAGCACTGATGGGTCTCTGCAGGAGTTTAGCCCACAAACCACTTTAAAACTAGAAAAAGTCTGCCCAGGTTACCTCCAGTCAGTCAGTATATTTACTGGTTTGGCTCCCAAGGATGGCAGTTTAATTTGCAGCAAGGCTCATAGGACAGCAAGTTCTAACTTGTGGTTAGGGTTTGTCTCAACCCAGAACTGGGAAGACAGGAACTTCTGGGAATCTGCTCCCCTTGGCTCTCTTCTCCTTGCTTCTCCTAGGCCCTCTACCTGCTCCTTGGCATTTAGCCTCCTTTAGGCCCCGAATCCATGAAATCAGTCTGTTTGCTAGAGGAAATAGAGGAGAGGCAGAAACCAAAGACAGCATCCTCCCTTAGTGGACTTGACTGCCTAGCCTCCACAGTATAGCCTGTAAATACCACCACCCAGAGTCTGAGGCAGGGTAGAGGCCCTGAAGCACTTTATAAAAGAAAAATGAAAGACTTCTGGCAAGTCACTTCCCCCTGAACCTCAATTTCCTCATGTGAAAAAAGAAATGAGGGCAGTTAGGTAGCTCAGTGAATAGAGAACCAGGCCTGAAGACCAAGATCAAATCTGGCTTTAGATACTTCCTACTTGTATGACCCTGGGAAAGTCACTTAACCCCCATTGCCTAGCCCTTACAGTTGTTCTGCCTTAAAACTAATATACAGTACTGATTCTAAGGCAGAAGATAAAGATTAACATTTTAAAAAAAAAGAAATGATAATACTTGTCCTTTCTTCTAAGGGTCAAATGAAATGATGGATGTTAAAGCATTTGATAACTATAAAGCATTCTAAAAATACAAGGGATTATTATTAGGTATTGGGGAGCCGTAGAAGGTTTCTGAACAGTGAAAGGATGTGACGATGATAATAATTGCAATGAGGGATATTTACATAGCATTTTAAAGTTTGTAAAACACTTTATATCCGTTATCCTCCAGCCTCATGGGGACTCAGAGATACAAATATTATTATCGCCTCATTTTGCAAACGGGGAAATTGAAGTTCAAATAAGATAGGGATGTGCCCATGGTCACACCACTAATAAATGTCTGAGAAAGGACTTGGAGCCAAGCCCGACTCTGTAGCCTCTATCATGAGAGAAATCTGACAGCATTATATAGAAAGAATCAAAGATGTGGAAGTAGAAAATATAGAAAGGAAGAGCCTACAATCTGTAATACGAGACAGGATATTCTTGCAGTAGTCTAGGCTGAAAGGAAAGAGCATTTTAAATAGGTAGTATACAATATTCAGAAGGAATGAAAAGGAGAAGTTAAGAAAGGCAAAACCTCATTAATTCAGACTCCTGGTTGAAGTTAATATTTATAATGTAGAAAAGTTTGTGTTTGCAATATAGGAGAGAGAAAAAAAGTTTGCTCTGCTAATTAATAGTGAAACAATTGATGGGGAGAAAATGTTGACAGGGCCCTTGGCTACCTTGCCACAGGCACACCCTGATGATGAGGGTCCTGATAGAAACCCAGGGACAAGTAGGTAGTGCTCTGAGCCTGGGGCACTAGATGGGCACATTCCAATTTCCCAGACTCCTTCTCTGGCCGGGGACTCTAGAGCAGCTTTCTAGCTGGTCACAGACATGCAAGATAAGCCCCAGGAACACACAGGACTAGTTTCCCTTCCTTGTCAAGAGGGGTTCAGCTAGAGTACAAAGATGCCCAGAAAGGAAGGTACTGATAAACCCAGATGATCAGCTTCCCTGCTGTACCAGTGACCCTCCCCTGCCCCTTTCATCTCCCTGGCACACCATCCTACTACATTGGCAGCACCAGGGGCCACTTCTGCAGTGAAATCCTGGTTTCTCCTGAGTTCTTGAGTTCACCACAAGCAGTCTCAGCAAGGGAGAAAATGCCACATAAACTATTTGAGGTGGGCTTTCATTTTTAATCTTACTGTCTCCAGTTCCTTGAGCATAGTAAGTATTTAATAAATGTTGTCAAGTAGAAATGAGACGGATTTCGAGCCTCAAAGCTGTTTGACCAAGTCTTTGGCCTTCTTTTCTGTTGGAGTTCAACCGAATTAACTTCTCTTCCTTGCTGACCTGTTTTCAAATGTTTAAATCATTTTAGCAGCACCCATGTGCATGTAGAAAGAGCTATTAAAGCAAATGGTTGCTGCTTTTTAATTTTGTGTTACAGGATGTAATTGGAAATTCCAAAATGATTTCTTCACAAATACTCTGTGATCGTTTGAACTTTTTGCTATCTCAGACTGGCCTTCCCATTTTAAGTATACTACCTGCCCACCCAAGTCTTCCCTGCCCTACCCAATCCTGCCCTCGGCCCAAGCTGGAAACTGCTGAGAGATGCCGCCTGCCCCTTTCTTCTCTTCTCCGCAGCCAGTATTGCACAATCTTGCTCCTTTGTCCTCCTTGTCTTATCTGGAGTATCAGTGACAGATAGCAGCCACCTTCCCTGCCTCCCTGTAGCCAGGACAATTTCTCAGCCTTGTAACTTTCCTTATCATCAGATCTCAAACCAAGAACATGTTTCCCAGAGACCTTTGAGCCCCAAGAATGTTCCTTAGGTGTGTTTTCCAACCTATGCAGTCTTTTAGAGTCCAGGTTCTGCTACTCAGGGATCACCCAAGTAGGTCAAGTCCCTGCTGGGCCACTTTGCGACGTGTGGGCCTGACAGAATCCTGGGAGAATTATGGAGATAGTTCCTCCTTCCTTGGCTTGCCCCCCCTGCCCAGGTGCTCCAGGTCTTAGCCACATGCCTTAGCAGGTTCAAGGCAGCCAAAGCAAGCATTAGGGTCCTACTTTCCATGGGATAGAGTGTGCCTACACAGGGTGTGAGACATCACAAGAATAACAGTATGCAACTTCCCCATGTGGAAAGGGTACTTCCCTCTCCCAGCAGCAGGAAATGGTGTGGCTTTTACCATGGTAAGAAGCTCCACAGAGCCATTTACAATACAGTGGAAAGAGTGATAAGTTTGGAGTCTTAACATTTGAGTTCCCTTCTTACATCTCCATCATACACCCCGTCTGACCTTAGGCAAATCTTCCTACCCACCTGCCCACCTCCAAGCCTTAGTTTCATTATCTGTAGAGGTGGCTCTAGCTGCCTCATGAAGTCTCTCCTCTAGGAATTCACCAACATTGTTCAGAAGGCCGGTGGGGTTAGCGTCCCAGGTCAGCCTGGCTCTGTGGCTAGTGGCTAGTAGGTTTCTGGTTTCTGGCCCAGGAGACGGAGGCAGCCTCTGGACGGAATCCAGGCTCAGTCCTTGGCCCTGACTAGTATCAGAGGATGGCTAGGGCACTGGGCCCCAGGCTCTCACTTTATTTCCCTTGTCTGTGAAATGAGAATAGTTGTGAGGATCAACCAAGATAATGTATTAAACCATCCTTATTCTTATTACTCTTCTTTTCATTATATCCTACCACCTCCAGCGAGGAGAGCTCTGAGGGCCTGGATGGGGAACCGCACCCAGGCGCCTGTCTTCTCAGCATCTCTTCCTAACTAAATCAACCAGCTCAAAGCTAATATCCTTCTCAGTTCAACTTTTTTTTTATTAGTTTGTGGGAGATGTTAGAATAGTCCTTGTGCCCTCAAGGAATTTGTCTTCTATTGCAGAGATACAACCAAATATGTATATTACAGAGAAAATTGAGGCAGAAGAGGGCACTCCCTGGGGAGGAAGCTGACCCCTGAGCTGACCTTTTAGGGGAAGACTAGGTCCCCAGAGGCTCATTTGTCTAGTTGACGCCCCTCCTCACCCACCCCTCCGGGGCACAGTACAAAATCCTCCTCTTTATATCCAACCCTTTTAATATGAGCTGTTCTGCCTGGGACCTTTTGAAGTCCATTCTTATTAAATGCCACACTTGGGCCCTCAGGCCTAGGTATCAGGAAGGTACAATTTTATAAATTAACAAAATTATAATAAAGGTAGAAAAGAAACTAGAGCCAAGTGGCAGGAGCAATAGCTTAAAGCTTTCCCTGGGTCTAGGGTGAATTTGATGCTGCTCTCCGTACTCTTTCCCCTACACAATACACACCAAATAACACAGGATCCCTTGGCAGTCCGGGTCCTGTCTGGGGCTGAAATGAATTTTCAGGGGAAGAAGAGATGGGGGTCTCCTGGGTCAGTCTGCAAAGGATTCTTAGAGGAAGTGAGTCTTGGATTAGGCCTAAAAGGCTGGGGAGGATTTTGGAGAGCCAAAGGGTGTGAGATCCCCAACATTTCTAAAGCATATTCTAAAATTTCTAAATTTTTCTAAACATTTCTAAAAAATGTTATGGTTTGACAGTGTTTTATACCATATAGTCTTGTTTGTCCTTTCAACCTGGGGTCTCAGAGGCTGCTTCTGTTGCCAGTAAAAGTACATGGGGGGAGCTCCAGATGGGGTGTAGATACTACCTCATCTTAGCTCTTATTTTGACTGGAAGGTGGAGGACCTTCCCTTCCTTTACACACCTTGCTTCCCACTCTGTTGCTTCCCAGCCTCAGTTCCAAGGAATTCCTGGGGTCATAGTCACAGAGTCTGTCCCACACATACTTTCCCTTCAGGAGCTAGTCAGGTGGGGAGCAGGAAGGCAGACAAATGTGGCCTGAGGGGGCCTCTCCTCCGGGAACCCCATGTCTGGGGAACCAGGCCCTCTCAGGAATTGGGACAGGGCATTTTGTAAGGCTGGGGAAAATAATTTTTTTAAACCAGCCTCTTCCAATTAATCGGGGAACTAAATGTGGGTTTGTTTTATTTTGGTGGAGTGACAAATCTTTGCTCCAGCGGTAACCAGGCCCCCTCAGGTGCTTCTCAGGGACTTGTGGGTTCTTCTGACCTCCACTTCCAGGGGCCTCCATGCAGGTGCAGGTGGAGGCCCCCAGCTTTCATGTCCAGGAGGTCACGCAACCATCTCCCCACTTCTTCTTCCCCTCTCTCCTTGGTTCCACCATTCCATCCCTTGACTGTGGTACAGCATTTCGTGGTGCATTTTCAGCAGCAGGTCTGAGTGTGAGAAAGGAGACTGAAGGTGTGTAAAGGAGACTGATGGAGTGTGTGAATGTGGGAGGGAAGTGAAGAGGAGAGGGCTGCAGAGCTGGCCTAAGTGCCAGTTTGCCCTCTAGGCTGGGTGGGTGCCCTTTCCTGTGCCCACATTCCAGGCACCCCAGGTCACCTTGCCCTGACTCCCCACAAGGCCCCACTGTGCTAGTTCAGGGGCTCTGGGCCCTTCCCCTCTCTCCCCTAGATAAGGCAGCTTCCTCTCCTCCCCCTTCCTCCCTCCATCCCCATCGTTGTCCCCCACTTAAAAAGCCCTCTGGGGCTGGGCCCTGAGGAACTGATGACCTTTTCACAGCAACTTTTGTGTTCCCTGTAAGCTTGTTTGTCTAGTTGGCACCCTGCTCTTAGGCTCCTTGTGGCCTTTTCAAACCGCTGGGACCAGGGGGCGGGTGTCTTCAAAAGCCTTTCAAAAGGATCCCGTCCTAGGAGGGAAAAAGTTTTACAAGCTCCCATTGAAAAATGGTTACTTTGAAGTGATGTTGCATTTTCTCCCCTTTGAAGCATACAATTAAAGGGGGCTGGGAGTGAAAGGCAAAGAGCTGGCCTTCCCTTCAGGCTGTGAGGGCTGGCTGCAATGGCAGTGAGAGAGGGGAAGAGGCAGGTCCTAACGGGGAGCAGCCTGAGCCGGGCCAGAGCCAGAGCCCTGAGGAGAGGAGGCTGGGAAAGAGGGGAAGAGACAAGGCAAAGGAGAGAGAACCGGGCAGGGGAGGGGAGGGACGGAGCAGGGAGCTGGGAACAGCCCCATCCAGGCAGGCAGTGTTAGGAAAGGATTGGAACCTCCCATGTTGTGGGCTTTTCTGGGGGGGTTGGATGAGGAATCCCAGATGGAGACGCAGGGGAAGTCCTGTGAAGTAGCTTCCCTCCTTTCAGATTAGGAATCGCCAGGACAGACCGAAGAGAATGGGGAGCCCCTGTGTAAAGAGAGGAGCATACCAAGCATTCCTGGAAGCTCTAAGGCCCAGAACACAGGCACTCACTCGGTGCAGGGGGTGAAAACCGTCACTTCCAGAAAGAGCCCTGGCCCCAAAAGCATCCCAGGAAAGGTTAACTCTTCAGGCCCGGCTCTGCTCACTGTCATTGTTCTAAACCCCCGCGGTCTGCAGGAGGCCCAGACAGGAGGGTTGGGCCCTGGGTCTGATTCCCATGGCTGCCTCTCTCCATTCCCATGGGATGGTTCTGGACTGGGAACCTGGTGCTTCAGGACTCGAAGCTGGAAGCTGTGCCCGGTGTCCACCGGCATCTCCTGCCCTCACCCAGCCCAGGGAATAGCACTCCTGTGGCTTGCCCCGCTCCTAGGTTTATGGTTTAGGATAAGGCCCGCTGGAGGGGAAAGGGAAAGATTTTGTAAGCTGCATGGAGTCAGTCTTGGGTCTGTCCTGGTTGAAAGAAACTTCTCCAGACTTGGCAGGCCCAATTTGGGCGTCTTTGCCTTTTTTGCCTACTTGGAACCAATAGCCAAGTCTAATTTGCCTTTTTTTTTTTTTTAATGTCATGGACTCCTGTGACATTCCGGTGAAGCCTTTGGGTCCCTTCTTAGGACAAAGCTTGTAAATACATAAAATACAGAGGATAACAGAGGAAACAGACTATATTGACATCGCTCTCAAGATTCCTTCCATGGCCCTAGCTAGTTGGTCTCAGGTTAAGAAGCGAGAAGATTGTAGCATTAGCTTGTCCTGAATTCCCATGGGCTACAAACATTCCTGAGAAAAATGCTAAATTTTGTATTTTGATAATGGTCTTTACTGATTTTCTTTTTTTTTTTTTAAAACCCTTAACTTCCGTGCATTAGCTCCTAGGTGGAAGAGTGGTAAGGGTGGGCAATGGGGGCCAAGTGACTTGCCCAGGGTCACACAGCTGGGAAGTGGCTGAGGCCAGATTTGATCCTAGGACCTCCAGTCTCTAGGCCTGACTCTCAATCCACTGAGCTACCCAGCTGCCCCATGATTTTCTTTTAACTTTCCTTCATGGAGCCTTCTAAGTGGCTTTGAGAGGTGGAAGATCTAAGGGGAAAGCCTTGACAGCCTTCATTCTGCACTTTCCATAACTACCTTGACCTCTTTCATTCTCTAAAAGGACTCATCATGAAGCAGCTACAATCAGATTAAAACTGGGCCAGGCACCTGCGTTTATGACAGTCTAATAATAGTAACACAAGGCTAGGACGGGGTTGCCTGAATAGAAACTGAACTATAAAAATGATAAGCAAATAAGTGCATATAGGCCTAGAAGTATTAACACCATGTGAGTTCACATATGCAGGCTAAATAGATATCTGGAGTGAAGAATAAGAGGGTTAGTAACCTTATGAATACCACTGCCCAAAGAGGATGAGAGGAGCCGCAGAGAATTATTGCACTAATGCTGGAAGGGAGGCCATCTAGTCCAACACCCTGATTTTACAGATGAGGAAGCTGAGGCCTAAGAAGGTGAAGTCATTTCCCCAATGTCACACTGGGAGTAAGCATCAGAGGAGAAATTTGAACCCAAATCCTCTGAATCCACAGTGTGTCCTTTCTGTTGTCCCAACATCCATCTGTTAGAGATGCTCTTCCCCACTGAGATTCCCTCTCCCCTCTCATTCAGTTCAATTGTACAGATATTATCTAGAACCCGTTTTGTGCCAGGCACTGTGCTCCAGCACAAAGATGAAGAACCCTTTTACTGTCATTGATACCACCATGCTAGTCAACAGAGTTTGCAGCCTTGCCATCATCTTCAACTCTTCACATTCTTGACCCCATATCCAAGTACTGAAATAGCCTTTTAAATGGCCTCTGTGCCTCTTGTCCCTGACCACCCCAATTCATCCTCCTCACATCTGTCACAGGGATTTCCCTCAAGCATAGGCCTGGCCCCATCACTCCCCTACTCCAGTGGTTTCCCCAAAGATCAAATGTAAAAGCTTTTTCTTCATCATCTAAAGTTTGCCATAACCTGCTCCTTTCCTACCTTGCTGGTTTCTTCCCCACACGACTCCCTGCCACATAAATTGTAGTGGAGCCCTTCTTGCTGCTCCTTCTGTCTGTCTTTGTCTTTGATCTGACTGTCTCCCTGTTCCTCTCCCTCCTCATCACTGCCTCCTGTCATCTCTGGCTTCCTTTGAGGCTTAGGGCAAATACTGCTTTCATAAGAGGTACTTCTTATTCTCCTAGCTGAGTGACCCTGGCAAGTCATTTAACCCCCATTGTTTAGCCTTTACCACTCTTCTGCCTTAGAACCAACACATAGTGATTCTAAGATAGAAAGAAAGGGTTAAAAAAAAGGGAGCTTACACATCCACAGATATGATAGGACAGGCAAAATAAGGCGGTCTTTCCCAGTCCCACAGCTGCTAGTCTTTCCCTCTAAATTCACCTATATGCGCTCTGTCTCGTCTGTAGCTATTTCATACACACATTGGAAATTCAGCGAGGACAGGCACTGGTTTCTTCCTATCTCCAGCTCATAACCCAGTGCCTGCAGAAGGACAAGGCCTTAGCGAATGTTCCATTGATTAATCTCAGAAAGATATGATGTATACACAAATGAGAATAATAGCAGTTAGACAAAATGCCCTGGGAAGATTTGAAGAGAGAGGGGGATCCGGAGGGTTTCCTGAAGGAGTTGCTACCTGAGCAGAGCCTTGAAGAAAAAGGTTTTCAACAGGCAGAGATGAGGAGGAGCATATTCTAGTTAGGAGGCACAGAGAGCCTGCATAAATGTCCAGAAATGGAAGGTGGAGGGAAGAGCACCCAGAACAGCCACATAGATGAGGTTGTCCAGGGCAATAGAGTAAAAAAAGGCCGTAAATTTACAGCCAAATCTGGGGGCAAAGGAGAGCCTTAAATGCCAGGCTAAGGACTTTATAGTTAACCCTTCAGGTAATAGGGGGAAACAGTGTGGGTTTTTTGAGCAAGAGAATCACCTAATCTGCCCTGCATGCATTAGGAAGATTATTTTGGTAGCATACATGTGAAAAATAGAGTAGAAAAGGAGGGGAGCAACTGGAGGTAACAGTAATAGTTAGTAGTAAGTAATCCAGAAGTTGAGGATGGAGCCATTTGGATATGAGTAGCTTCCTGGGTTTGTTTATTTTTTGTGTTGTTTTCACAGGCTGTCCAAAGAGCCCTGAAGAGGAATGGGAACTGTACCCCAAGGCAGAGACTCCAGCCTTATCAGAAACCAAGCAACTCCCTGGCTGTGCCTATAACCCCAACTGCCGATGGCTGGGAGATTCAGACCTCAATGCAGATTCCCTCACCCTGAAAAACGGGACCACCCTGCAGATCAGAACCATCCCTCTCGGTGTGCTGGAGAAAACAAACCTGTCTCATTTCTACTGCTGCACCCAATGTGGCAAAGTGTTCTGGGAAGGGTCCCACTTTGGGCGGGTGGTCTCTCAGTTCCAGGAGATCTTAGAAGGCTCAGAGCCACAGTCACAGAGCTTCTATGAACTGAACTGAGCTGGGCTGGGATGGAAGGCCCCACTGTGGCTTCCTTCCCTGGTGGGAGCCAGCCACCAACCACAAATGTGGCCTTTTAATTCTCCCAATGAAGGCAGGGGGAACTGCATCCTGTCCTATCCTGTCCTGTCCTTTCCTATCACTGTCTGCTCCTGGGTTCAAAGTGGGATGTTTGGTTTGCTATTCACTGAGATGTTTGGCTTGAGAGAATACTTGTCGTGTGTGGCACATGCTGGGAAAAAGACATCCCTGGAGAGGGAACTATTTCTATGAAACATTTATTCTATTAAAAAAAAGAATATTAACAAGGACCCTTGTTATATTTTCCCAAAAGGGCTTTTTAAATCCAAGTTTATGTTGCATTAAGTCATCTCTCCGGAATAATCTCCTCTGAGTAGAGAGGAATAGGTGAATGTTGTGGTCTAGGGTTAGAACTCCACCGTCCCTTTGCCCCAAGACAGCCTTTGCTTTGGGTTTACTCATCTGGAGACAGATTTCTACATCCAAGAAAGCTGTAGGAAGCCCTTTCTTTGAACATAAGATATTCTCACAGGGAATAAAAGGAGTGGAGATTATAGGCAGAACAGAAGAGAGAGAAGAGAGAAAGATGAGGAAATAGTTGGAAAAGGACAGTTTAAGAGAGGATCTGTGGATAATACATATATAACCTAGATCAGATTATTCACCAGTTCTAGGAGGGGGGAGGAAAGGGAGGGAGGGAGACAATTTGGATCATATCATGTTAGAAAACTTATGTGGAAATTTTTATTACATGTAATTGATAAATAAAATCTTTATAATTTAGTGGGGAGAGAGAGAGAGAGAAGAAGAAGGGAGGGAGAGAGCATCCGTGGGGCAGCTAGGTAGCACAGTGGATAGTGTACAAGGCCCAGAGTCTGGAGGATCTATTAAAATCTGGTCTCAGATACTTCCTAGCTGTGTAACCTTGGGCAAGTCACTTAATTCGAGTTGCTTAGCCCTTGCCACTCTTCTGTCCTAGAATTGATACTAAGACAGAAAGTAAGGGCTTTTTCAAAAAATAATAATAAAATATACCTGCTGCATAGATGCTGAAGATCTCTAGGGAAAGGAAACCCACCTATTGGATAATTCTAATTATTTGGAAATTTTTCCTAACCAAAAAAAAAAACAAAAAAAAAAACTGTAAACCTGACTCTCTACAACTTCCATCTATTATTCCTGGTTCTGGTCTCTGGGGCCAAAGAGGACAAATCTATTTCTTCTCCCATCAGAGCACTCTTTAGCTACTTGAGAACAACTCTCATCTCCCCTCATGAGTGTTTTCTTCTCCAGACTGAACATTGGCAAGCTCTTCTGGCCTTTTCCTCATGCTGGTAATCTTCCTGTGGACTCTCTCTAGCTTATTGATGACCTTCCTAAAATGGGACATCCAGAATTACAGCTCGTGTGGTCTAGCCAGGCCCAAGTACAATGGAACCATCACGTCCCTTCTCCTAGATACCTTGCTCTCTCCAAGAGGACCATCGTCCTTGTCTCAGTTCTTGTCCTCACCTCTTTCTAGCATTTGACAGTATTCACTGACTCCCCCCAAGGCCCCTTTTGATACTCTTGGACTCTGTAGACTCCGTGACATTCATCCCTCCTCATTCCCCTAACTCTGACCCAGCCTGGCAATCCCCAAGGCACACAGCACAGGGCTTGGCACATGGTAGCCCCTTAAATGTTTGTTCCCTTCCTCTTCCCCAATCCTTCGATGACTCTTCTTCATCTCGGATTTATCCCCCACAGTCCAGCCCTCAGCCCTCAGTTCACTTCTCATAGCCTCAGCGAACCCCTTTTTTCAGGCACACACCGCCACCGTCCCACCTCGCACTGGCAGCTCAGCCGGTGTTTCCCGCTGCCACCAGAACACTTCTCCCTGGAGGTCCCCTCCTCACCCAGGCTCGGGCAGCCCCCTCCGGGCCTCATTGTCCCCCTCTAAGATGACCAGCTAACATCTGCGCCTCTTCCCCGCTTTGAACCTACATCCAAAAGCAAACTCCCCCCCAGTAGAGCGTCTCACGGACTCACCAGCTCTCGGGAAAACACCTATGGAGGGCTGACCTGGTAATGCGCCCCCTTAGCCCCCCGCGCCGGCCAGCCCGCCAGATCCTGACCCAGAGGAGCACTGGGGCTCTGTGGCAAGCTGGCAGGTTGTCTTGTTTATCTAAAGCCCAGATCTCGTAGGCATCAAAGGCCCGAACTTCTGACACACGATTCAAAACCCCTGGGAACAGCCGGCATCCTCGCTTTGGCCGCCTTCTCCCGGACCTCAGCGCTTCCTTGTCCCCACCATTACTCATGGCCACCCCCAGAAGCCCAGCCCGCTCGGCACATGGTGCCACATCTGCAAGAGAACCAATTCACCCCGTCTCCTCTCCGTCGAGCCACACGAAGGAAGGAAGGACGTAGCCTGGGACCACCGTCCCTCGTCCGCGTGCAGCCTACCTGCCAGAGGGCTGGGCCTGCCCAGGGTCCTCCACCCGCATCGAGGCAGGCAGGGAAAAGGCTAAGTGGCTACCTCTAACGACCCCTCCGATCAGCCAGGATAGGCGGAAGAGCACCATATGTTCCTCCGGCTCTGGGTCATCACCCCATTGGGTCCATTTGTTCCCTCTCCCTCTGGGGAGAAGCCCAGGCCAGACTGCTGTCTCCGAACTTTATTGCCTTCGGTGATCGCCTGTCTCTGGGTCACAGGGAAACACTCAGCCATTTGCCAAGGAGGGCCGGGTCGAGGGAGTCTGTCCTTCCGGGATGGGGGAGGGAGCAAAAGGGAAACGTGCTTTGTGTAAACCCTTTGATGCACTTGGTGAATGGAGATCATTCTCCATTCCCCTGTTCCGGGGGCAAAAAGGGCCTCCGGAGCCAAAGCTGCATCATCATTTGTCCTCTGGTGCGGGCCCAGGCTGTGGGCAGGGTCAGAAGTCAGTCTATGGTCCAACGGAGGGCTGAGTTGGTGGCATGCCAAGGTTGGGGATCGCCGTCTGTGGCCACGTTAGGGCGCAGGCACAGGCGTGACGCTCCAAGAGCAAAGGGACGGTCTCATCTAAAGTCGGCGTCCCCTGGGTTCACTCCGGCCACATGTTAAGTGCCTGGGGTTGCCAGGACAGGCCCTGGGGGCGAAGCTCCAAAGACAGATGAAGCAGGCCCTTATCTCGAGTCTATCAAGGATGGCAACACGGAATGTGTGAATATATACAAAAATATGAGATAGTGAAGAGGGGAGGCACTCGCGACTGGCGGGACAGGGCAAGTGCTGCTGAACTGAACTTTGAAAGGAACTAGAAATTCTAAGAGGTTCGATTTCAATTCACTTCCACAAACATTTATTAAGTGCCTGCTGTGTGCCAGGCACTGTGCTAAGTGCTGGGAGTACAAAAAGAGGCAAAAGACAGGCCCTGCCCTCAGGGAGCTCACAATCTAACGGGGGAGACCATATGTGAACAAATATATGTAAAACAAGCTCTCCACGGGGAGAAATAGCAAATGATTAAAGGAGGGAAGGCCCAGGAATGAGGAAGGGTTAGGGAGGCTTCCCATAGCAGGTAAGATTGTATTATTATTTTTTGTTTTCATCTGCATTCTGACTCCAACAGTTCTTTCTCTGGGGCCGGATAGCATTCTTTGTCCTAAGTCCCCCAGAATTGCCCTGGATCATTGCATTGCTGTTAGCGGCAAAGTCTATCACATTTGATCATCCCACAATGTTTCAGTCTCTGTGTACCATGTTCTCCTGGTTCTGCTCCTTTCACTCTGCATCAGTTCATGGAGGTCTTAGGTTTAAATCCAGTCTCAGACACTTCCCAGCTGTGTGACCCTGGGCAAGTCACTTGACCCCCATTGCCTACCCTTACCACTCTTCCACCTATGAGCCAATATATAGAAGTTAAGGATTTAAAAAAAAAAAAAACAACTACAGGGAGCTCATCTAAACCACTCACGTGGAAGCAGAAGCATGAGAGGGAGGAGAAACCAAAACTATATACAAACAACGTAAGGATGCACATACACGAAAGGGAAAGGGAATTATGGGAAACAGTCCAAGGGTTCGAGTCTAATTAATAGATACAGCACGATGACCAGTGCACCAGGAAGGGTCCCAGGATGCTGGCAAATAGGGAGGTGGTGGTATAGTCCTGGGCTCAGGAGGAAAATGCGGGCTGGATGGAAGGCCCAGGAATCCTTTCCTTTTGGTTATTAAATAATGTGTCTCGTGTATTTCATTTACAAAGAAAACAGACGGGCGCCCAAAGAGAAAGAATAAAAACGTCTTTTCCTTCAGGGCTGTTGCTTTTTCCTGGCAGCCAGTACAAATCCTTTAGTGAGCATTTTATGGCAATTCAACATATTGAAACTACATACAAACAACTTAAGGAGGCGCGTACACAAAAAGGAAAGGGAATTTCAAGAGGGCGGGCACGGGGCACCTGGAAGGCTGGGCAAGATGACCTCCCCTGAGACGGCGGCGTTCGATTTTCATTTGTTCAAAGTCAGACATCTAAAGAAACAGCGGGATGAGCTCTGGTCCTACACATCTGCCTGCTTTCACAAACCACTGGCACCTAAAGACTTCGAATTAGGAAAGGGCCTTTCAGAATGCAAAATGAAGACTCTTTTGGGTTCCGAACAGTTTGGGTCCGGGGAGGCGATCGGATCCCCTACCAAATACACCCTTCTTGCAGCCTGGGCAGGGCCTGCGTACGACACAACCTCTGGTCGATTCATTGTGAGAACTTCTTTCATATTTCTCCATCTTCTGCAAAAGGGGGAGGAGGGAACGCGGGACTGGCCCGTTTAGAGAGGCAAAAAAACCAGTAATAAAGAAACTGATGTGTGATAGATTGGGCGGAAGAGGTGGTTCAGACCGTACGAGCTGCTCGGAGGGAAAGCAATTGCTTGGGAAGACGGTGGATTTCCCATCTCAAGAGGCCTTCAGGAGAGGCTGGAGTTATTGTAGGAGGAAATTCCTGTTTAGACGTGCTTTGGGCTCTATGACTTCTGCCGCTGGAATTCCATACAAATTCTGTCATTTTAGAAAACATTCATAAATTCTAGGATTTTGTGGAAATGAATTTGACACCAGAGTTCGGTGTTGGTGATGATTTGGAAGGATTTGGGGAAGAGAGCAGGGAGGACATAGAGATAAGGAAGAGACAGATGACCACCAAGCTGGGCCGTCCCGAGGACTCTGGGGACTCTTGCTAGACAGGAGTGCAGCGCTCACGGGAAACAAAGTCAGGCAGGGCTACTCGCAGTGGGAGGGGAGTCCGCAGGTTAAGAATGTTATAATGGAGGAAGAATAGAGTGAGGGAAGAGTCCTGGCTCGAGTCAGAAGACCTAGATTCAAATCCTGCCTCTGATATTTATTCCCTTTTGTGATATTAGGCAAATTAACCTCCCTGGGCCTTAGTTTTTTCATCTGTAAACTAAGGGGAGAGGGGGGAATTAGGCGTCCTCTGAGGTCCCTTTCGCCTCTCAATCTATAATCTTAAGATGTTTTAAAGTTAACAAAGTTTTGTTGTTTAGTTGTTTTTCAGTTGTGCACAACTCATCATGACCCCTTTGGGGGTTTCCTTTCTTTTTTTTATTTCTTCTCTTTAAATTTTTATTTTTTTTTATTAACAAATTTCCACAGAAGTTTTCCAGAAGTCATATGATCCATATTGTCTCCCTCCCTTCTTCTCTTCCTGCTCCCAGAGTTGACAAGCACTTCAATCTGGGCTCTCCATATATAAAACATGTTTCCATATTATTCATTTTTGTCAGTGAATCATCTTATAAAACTGGAACCCTTTGGGGATTTCCTTTTTTTTAATTTTTATTTCTTAATCACAAATTTCCACATAAGTTTTCCAAAGTTGTATGATCCAGATTGTCTCCCTCTCTTCTTCCACCACCACCCCTTCCCGGAGCTGACAAGTACTTCAATATGGGTTATACATGTGTTATCACACAAAACACATTTCCATATTATTCATTTTTGTAAGTGAATCATCTTATAAAACCAAAACCAAGATTTCTTGGCAAAGGTCGTGGAGTGGTTTGTCATTTCCTTCTGTAGCTCATTTTACAGATGAGGAAATTGAGGCCCAACAAGATTAAGGGACTTGCCCAGGGTCACACAGCTAGTACATGTCTGAGATAGGATTGAAGCTCGGGAAGAGGAGCTTCCCAGCTTCAGGCCCAGCACTCTCTCCATCCTGTGAGATGGGCCACACTCCTATTAGCATCCTCCCCCACAAGGGAAGCTCCTTGAAGACAGGGACAATTTTCATTTTTGTCTTTAGATCCCCTGCTATGTTCATTGCCTGCCGATCGGTGCCTGTTTTACCAATGAAGAAACTAAGGAGAAGGAAGCCTGGCCTGCAGCCACAGCCACGCCAGAGCTCACATCTGACCCGTGGCTCTTGCCTGGAGTCAGACACCACATGGCCTTCTCCCCTGTGATGCTGAAAAGGAAGACGGAGGCTACTCTGGCCCTCACAGGACGGAGGCCAGAGCCGCAGAGGCTTGGGGGGGGAGGGGGCATTTCTTCTCCAACAGTTGAGTGAAGGAGATACCTGCACCCTGACCGCTCTGGGGCCTTGGTAGGACCCCACCTTAGGCGGCTTGTCAGAAGTAAGTGCCTGGCTCCCATTATCTGCCACAATAAACAGGGCTCCGGAGCCCAGAGCCAAGGAACTTGGCCTTGATCATCCTCAAGGAAGTAATAAATTGTCTAGATTTGAATAAGGGGTAAACATCAAAGGGAGTTAGCCTTCCCTCCTTAATCGGGCTAATGTTAGTAAGATGGGATTGGTTTACACTAAGGCAAGGCCTTGAGTTTTTCTTGTTTGTTTGTTTTCCTATGAAAGGAATCCAGCCTTCAATGGGACAGGGTAAAATAATATTAATAGCTTAGGCTTACAAAGCGCTTTATAAACCCTCATGGCACAAGAGGTACATCATTGTCTAGTTTTATAGATAAGAAAACGGGAGGTTTAGAGAATCTTAAGTCTCTACGTGGACGTTTTATGACCTTAGACAAGTCACTTCCTTTCCTTGGGCCAAAGTTTCTTCCACTGCCAAATAAGGTTGAACTAACTGATCTCTGAGGTCCGTCCTAGCTTTCTAGATCAATTCTGTGAACTAGACCTGGAATTCAAGCAGAGTTTTTTGGTTCCTAATCCAATGTTTCTTTTAAATGTTTTCTTGAAGTTCTTAAACCCCCCACTGTCTTTTTCTATCAACTCCCTCTTTCTCCCCCTAAATTGAACATAGAAGGGCATATAGTCAAAACAAGGTAGATAATCATGATGATCCCACCTCTAAAGCTAACGTTACCTTTGTGCCACTTTGGACAAAGTCACCTAATCTCCCTGCCTCGGTTTCTCCTCATCTATAAATGAATTGGTTGAACTAGATGGCTCCTGAGGTCCCTCCCTGCTCTGGAGCTCTGATCCTAGGAATGGGCATCCTTAGCATTCTTTCTTTTTCTCTTTAATCCTCACCTTCCATCTTAGACTCTAGCCTGTGTGTTGGTTCTACGGCAGAAGAGCGGCAAGGGAAAGGCAATGGGGTTCAAAGGGACTTGCCCAGATCTGAAAGTAAATGTACTGGTGCCTCCCGGCTCACTCCTAGGCCATGTCCCTTAGGCCGAGGGGCAGGAGACTCGCTTCCCTCTTGGTCATCTGCATTTGCGGCTAGTCATCGCTTCGGTGCTCCTTACCCCGAGCCCCCCTGCCGCCCCAGATGCCTCTCGGGCCTTGTGGTCCCCCTGGCTGGGTCTCTGGAGGATCATCAGCTCTTTTTAGAGATGCTTTTCCAGCCTAAAGTAAGGGTTTCTTTGCAAAGCACCTCGTGCCTTCCAGAGGGTTCTATTTGTTTGTTTGTTTTGTTTTCAGAGGGACTGACTCTGGCTCTTTTAGAATCTGGGAGATGCTGGAAGATCCGTTGCCCAGGAAACGGGCATCCCGAGCCTGAGGTGACGGGGATGGAACGGCCTCTCCCAGATGAGCTTAGCCCAGCTTCCCGCAGCAGCCCTCCGCAGGTCTCCCCTGGAGCCCGGTTTGGCACGGCTTCTCAATGCACTTTACAAATGAATGTACAAACACCATTTCTCATCCACCAGGAATGTGTCTCCTCTCCCCTCCCCACACATCCCTTTCCGGGCACACTTCCTTCCTGGTGTAATCTGGATCGGAAACAAACCTCGCTGTGTACTTGGCTGGCTCCCCAGGGGGGGAGAGAAAGCCTCTTGGCTTTCTGTTGGGTCAGTGGCTTAATAGCTCGGCCTGAAGTTACCTTCCGTGATTCAGCCGATTCTCAGGGGACTCAGACGGAGGGAGGGAGGGAGGACCAGCACTTCCCTTGCTGGCGTTCCCAGTGAACTGTGCGCTTTTTACTGAGCAAGACTTCTCAGGTGTGGGGCTTAGCTCCACGTCTATGAATGTGTAGAGGAGGGGCCCCCACCCCCAAGAGTTCCCTGAGGGCTAAATATGCCCCTATATACTGGGAGAGAATTGAAAGGTACCTACCCCTGAGGGTCCCAACTGGCCACTGACTAGATGACTTTAATGGAATCATTTATTAATATTAACAGATTAGAATTCGCACCTTACACAGTACTTTTAAGGCTCAGCAAGCCCTTCCCACATAGATGATCTCATTCAGTCCCTACAGAATGCCAAGTGGTACAAGTATTATTATCCCCATTTTGTAGATGGCAAAATTAAGGCCTGAACTGCTTAAAACCTCTTGGCCAAGGGTCAGACAACTGGCCCGCCAGAGATCTGGGATTCCAAGCCCAGCATTCCCTCCATTCCCCTACAGACTGCCTCACCTCCCTTCAGGTCCTTGGGCCTCAGTCGTCATGTCATTTCCTCCTACCTTTTTATTAGGAGTAGTGAAAAGGGGCTTCTGGACAAGAGGAACGCTGACTTCATTTTGCCCGCTGCCCCAGTCATCCCCAGGGGGAGAATTACCTCCTTGCTGCACACCAGCCCAAGACTAAGGACCAGAACTTTAGAATTAGAAGGAACCTCAAATAGCATTTAATCCCAACCCACACCTGAACTGGAATCTCCCCAAAAAGTGCTTCCAGTTAGACCCCCAGCCTCTCTCCAAAGAGACTCTACTTTTAAATGGCCCTAATGGTAAGGGATTTTCCCCTCCCCAATATCAGTTGGGATCTAGGTCTGGGGAAACCTGAAATGGCTTCTCTGCCATCCACTGCTCCTGGTTATCTTCTCCGGAGCTGAGCAGAATGAGCCTGAGTCCACTTCCTCTCCTCCATGCTTAAAGAGAGCTGTCCTGTCCCCTCCAGGGACCCGTCTTCTGTAGGCTCAACACGTCCTGTTCACAGGGTCACAGATCCAGAGATGGAAGGGGCCCTTTTTTTTTTTTTTAATGGAGGAGGAAAAAGGAGGTGCTGAGAGATGACTTGCCCAAGGTCCTTCAGATAGTGGCAGTGCCAGGCTTCAAACCAGGCCTTCCCACTCCCCTGCTTCCTCCTAATGAAGGAAGGAAGGGGCTTTCCCAAGGGCAATTGCTTCAGCTTAACTTCCTACGGAATGGTCTCCAGTTTCCTCACCATCCTGGCCACCCGCCTCTGGACTAGCTTCCGTCCTTGTCCTTCCTAAAACCCGGTGCCCCAGAGTGAGCACAGTATTCCAGATGTAGTCTGACCCCTCAGCCCTCCGCTCACCGTGAGTAATCCCATACTCCCAAGGGAAGGGAAATGGAGACAAGAAGGATCTTTGAAAGAAGAGCCGGAGGAAGAGGGAAAGACAGGGCTGAATATTGGGAATACTGTAAAACCCGACTCTCCATGTGCACTCTCCTGTGTCCTGAGTGTCCACACACATACCCAAATGCTCCCTAACTGATCCAGATGGATTTTACCTACTCTTAGACTTAGTCACCCTGAGAGAAGACGCCGGCGTTAAGAATCATCCCTAACTTCTCATTTCTCTCCCAAAACAAGTTTTTTCATTTGTTTTGTCCTTAATTGTGTTTTCACCTTTTCCATTCTGAGTTCCTTGCTTTGGTCAGACGGCCCAGCGTCTTAGGACCACTTTTTCAAATAATCTGGACTGACCCAAGGACGCTCTTTACGATAGAGGCTCGTAACGTTTTAATCTCGTGCCGCTTCTCCGGTTATAAACCTTTACCTCCAGCTCTCCCCTTGTGACAGGAGAAAGGTCTGTCTGTCCAAACAGCTCCTTGACTGAATATCAGGAGGAAATTGGACTGAGACTCATTCCCAACAGCCATGGCCAACTAACCAAGTAGAAAAAAAAAAGCCAACTTCCCCCAGCTGCATCCTGAAAAGGCTCTGCTCTCGCTGTGACCCGGTCTGGGCCTTCTAAACCTGCTTCTGGATATGGCTGGGGACCTTTATTCCTAAAGAAGTCGGAAGGGCTGGCCAACCACTCCGCCTCCTCAAGACTTAGTTTCCTCATCCGTGGGGTGGGGGGAGTGGGGGGGACTTATTTCGTTCATCTGTAAAATGAGAGTTAGGCTTGACCTCTCCAAGGCTCCAGGAGTCTGCTGTTCTGTTCCGTAACTCCTCAGTTTCCTCATCTGTAAAATGGAGATAATACTACAGCATTACTTACCCCCACAGCTTTGTTTTGAAGAAACTACTTTGTAAACCTTAGAGTGCTATAGAAATGGGACTTCTTTTTTTTTAAACATTTATTAATATTTATTTTTTAGAAAAGTTTACATGGTTACATAATTCATGCGAGACTTCTTTTTAACAGCAATAATAAGTCAAATTATTTTTAAGATTCCTTCTATCTTTTCAGTCTAAGTAAATGGTTTTTAATGTGATTTTTAGATCACTAAGGTGTTCAGGAATTATAGGCTGTTCAGGATGCCAAACATAGTGGCTTTTTTTTTTTAACCCTTACCTTTCACCTTAGAATCAATACTGTGAATTGGTTCCAAGGCAGAAGAAGGCTAGGCCATGGGAGTTAAGTGACTCGCCCAGGGTCACACAGCTAGGAAGTGTCTGAGGCCACATTTGAACCTAGCACCTTCTATCTCTGGGCCTGGCTCTCAATCCAATGAGCCGCCAGCTGCTCCCCCCTCCCCTTTTTTTTAAAGGCAAATAGCATTAAGTAACTTGCCCAGGGTCACACAGCTAAGTAAAGTAGGTCTTCTTGACACCAAGCCCAGCAACACCTAGCTGACCCCCACCAACACTTCTGAAAGTGGCACGACCTTTGGAGTAGGGACCAGACAGAACAGGCTTTGATCTGGGCCCCACAAAATAGTGTCTGGCCTCTCTTGAAGGTCTGCAAAGGGCTTTACAAATGTTCTCTTATTTGATTGTAAGATAGGTAGTATTATTATTTTCATTTTATAGATGAAGAAACAGAGGCAAAAAGATGTTAAGTGGGGGCAGGCAGCCGGGTGTCTCAAAGAATAGAGATCCAGGCCTGGAGATGGGAGGTCCTGGGTTCAAATTTGGCCTCAGGTACTTCCTAGCTTTATGACTCTGGGCAAGTCACTTGACCCCCAACTGCCTAACCTTTACCTCTCTTCTGCCTTGGAACTGATACCGGGTACATAAGGCAGAAGGTAAGGGTTAAAAAAATAAAAAAGGACATTAAGTGACTTACCTAGGGTCATCTGGCTAGCAAAGCATTCAGGACTAGATTTGAACTCAGGTCTTCCCACCTCCAGGCTCAGGGCTCCCACCACTGTACCACCTAACAGCACATATATTTATTTATACATGTACCCTCAGTCACATTCATCTTCATCATCATCACTCCCCACATCATTTGGACAGTTTTTCATACGTGATCTCAATCCCATCCTTTCAATGAAACTGTGAAGGAGATCCTACAGCCATTAGTATCTTTATTTTGCAGATCAGGAAACTGAGTCTTGGAGAGGCTTTAAGGATGCCGATCTCCATCTCTCCTGACTACCTCTCCCATCTACTCCTCTGCCCACGCATACCTCAGCACACATCTCTTTTCTTTTTGAAGCCCCTCCTTCCATCTTAGTAGACAGCACCAGTGGCTTTCAAGGGAGAAGAGAGGTAAAGGCTAGGACATTGGGGCCAAATGACTTGACCAGGGTCACACAACTAGGAAGTGTCTGGGGTCAGATTGGAACCCAGGACCTCCCCTATCTAGCCCTGGTGCTGTATCCTCTGAGCTACCCAGCTGCACCTTCACACACATCTAATTCCTGCACACACACCGGCTACAGCCATCCACACATCACACTCTCCTAGGGCTGAACGATGACTGTCTCCTCCCGACAAAGCGTCATGGAGCTGCCTCACAGGGCCAGGGCAGCCTGGCGGGATGCAGCGCTAGATGGAAGAGTCAGGAGATTTGGGCAGTGAGTCAGTAAGCATGTATGTGCGCCCTACTGTGTGCCAGGCACTATACCAAGCACCGACAGGGACGGAAAGCCAGCCTCTACTCTCCAGGCCCTCACATCCTAATAGAGAAGGCAACGTGAAAACAACTCTGTACAAACGGCATGTACTGGATAAGTCGGAGGCGATTTCCACCATCTAGCATTGTTCGGGACTGGGACAGCTTCTTGGAGATGGAATTCTGGGGGGAGGGGGGGCCTTGGAGGAGGCTAGGAAAGCCAGGAGGTGGCAGATGAAAAGAGAGAGGTTTCCGGCATGGGTGACATCAGGAAAAATGCCCGGAGTCTGGAGTGTCTTATGGGAGGAAGAGCAAAGAGGCAGGTGCCACTGGATCCTAGGCAGACTATGTGAGAGGAAGAGGTGGGGTGCAGTAGGAGAGACGGGGGAGGTAGGAGAGGGCCAGGCTTTGAATGCCCCACAGCGGATGGTCTGGAGACCATAGGGAGCCATTCGAATTTATCTAATGGTAGGGAGGGCAATTCGGTCACTGAAGATCATTTTTCGAAATATTTTAATGTAGGAATTTCTAAAGCGATGGGCTGGCTCTGATCTCCCCTGGGTAATGCCGGCTCATCTGCCTCACTTTCCTCATCAGTAAAATGGGACTTCTGCCCTTTCCCTGCCTCCTCCCACCGTGCTGCTGTGGGGAAAGTGCTTCCAAATGGGAGCCACGCTGATGACAAAGTCTCGCGAGCGGCTGCCACCTCCGGGCTCGCTCGGGCGGGCGCTGTGGGGGAGCCTCGTTCTCGTTGGAGCCAGCCTCCCGCCCTGGGAAAGCCGGACCTCCGGGGGCCAGTGCCCCCTCGTCTCCACCCAGCCTCGATTCCCACACTCTAGTGTTTTCTGAAACCTATTTACAAGTGTGAAATCTGGATCTGACGCCCGGATCGGGAGGTCAGCGCCGGGCCTGGGGGCTCACTCCCCCAAAATGCCCGGGGCTGCCGGCCCCAAGCCCCCTAACCCCTGCGCCTCGCGGGGCCCAGGAGTTCATCCTCCGTCTGGACCAGTTTCCTGGAAAGGCGGGAAATGAGTGCTCAGTGTTTCAAAGCCCAAAGGCCACGGAAGGAATGTCCCCCGAGGCACAGGGGCATCATCTTCGAACAGTTCCCTAGCCTAAGCCCCAAGGGGCAGCGGCGGCCCGGCCAGCCCGTGGTGGGGCAGGGGAGGGAGAGGCCGGGACGGCCCAGGTTGGGGTCTGGGGGCACAGGGCAGGGAGCGGGGCTTTGCCAGGCAGGGATCGTCTGCCCCAGCTCCTGATCTCCGCCCAGTTCTTCTTCCTCTCCGGGTTTGCCGCTCGGAGCGGAGCCGGTTTGTTATTTGATCTCTATCCTCTCTCGGCCTTTTCTACCGGGTTTCTGTGCTGCTGGGAAGAAAAGCTCTCCTCTTTCCCACGCTCCCCGACACATTTTAATGAATTAACTGGAAGCCCCGCCCCCTCCTGGCAGCCTCGGGCCCCTCCCCCAGTGGCAGAAATCCTTTAAGGTGGCCTGCAGGCCTCATTGTTCGCTCCTGGCTCTTGTCCGGCTTCTCTTCTCCGGGGCTGGTTTTTGTCTGTGTGGTCTGAGCCCAAAGTTTTGCAGAAGGAAAACAGAGCAGAGGAGGGAGGGTGCAAGGTTCACAAGGCAATTCCCAGCAAACCGAGCGCTGGTTTCGGCAAAATTGAATTCTGGGTTCTAAAAAATAATCTGAGGAAAAGGCCTTTCGGGCCCCTCCTCCTCCAGAATTTCAGTCCAAACCGCCCGTTCTCTGGCCTTCCAGGGGTCTGCTCAGCAGGACTCCCCTCCCACCCACTCTCCCCCAAGTGGCGCCTGCCCTACCCAAGGCTGTGGGCTACTGGCATCTGTCTGGGCATGACGAGAATTCGGCAACAATTTCACAAACACGTAGGAAAGGCTTATTGCAGCGCGTTAAGGAAGGCTCCGTGCTGAGCGCGCAGGCTATAAAGACAAGGAGTGCCGGCAGCCCTGTGCTCAACATGCTTCCAATCGAATACATTCAACAGTGTGCTGTCTCCCTCCACACTGAGCTCCTCTAAAACGGGGGCCTCAGAGATCTGCCAGGAAAGGCCCTCCACTCCGTCCTTCCTATCTCCCAGCCTACCCTGCATTTCCGGGCTTCTCAAAGAAGGCATTTCTCCTAATTCTGCCCGCACTCGGGCTTCTCTGTCCCTGCTGATGCTGCCCCTGGCACCGGCCCTTGTGAGGACGATGGCATGGGAGGAAATCAGTTAAAGGAGTGACTCCAGCTTAGAAAACCACCTCAGAGTGCTCGGGGAGCAGGGTGCCGAAGGACGTCTCTGATCAGAGGGGATAGGTCAACAAACCTGAGTATTTAGGGACCAAAGATGGACTGGAAAGAGAAGGAAACTTCACATATAAAAATATAAAATCGTTCACCAGGAGAATGTCAAAGCCTGCCCCATGCCTGGCTGGGCAGTGGCCATTTCTCAGGGTTTCATAACTGGAGCCACCAAGCCCATGAAGGTTCAATAGTAAGTGGTAAGAAAAAAAAACAAAAACCAAGAGGTTTCCACTTCTGGGTTCCCGTTCTGCTCTAAACTAAGGCCTCCTGGAATGAGGAAACTGTCCCCAAAAACACAGCTGAGGTTTCTTCAATGTCCTGCTCTGGACTCCTGGGAAAGCAGTTTGGAGTCTCCATATTTTCAACCAGCAGCTGTAGATAGAGGTAAAAACTGCTTCTGCCCAGCAGTGAATAGTTCTGGGAATCTGAGTTCTCCATCCTCATGGGCTACCTAAGCAGGAACTCCCCTCTAAGAGTTCTTCCTTGATGGCCTGTTGATGGGGAAGTTACTCTCTTTTCCAGGCAACTGATTCCACTTTTCAACAAGGCTATGTTCCCAAAAAAAAGTACTCTTCCTGCCATTTCCACCCTTGTCATTCCTGGTTCTGCTCTGAGATGCTGGAAAAGAAAGTCTATTCCCAACACAGCCTTTCATATACTTGAAGCCAGCTGTCATGGACTCCTCCTTCATCCCAGGTCTTTTCTTCTCCCCGCTGAGTTTCCCAGGTCATATAGGTAGAGCTCTTGCACCATGTTTTTCCTCATCATTGTGGTTCCCACATCCTCTGGACACCCTTACCAATAGCCTTCCCCAAATGTGGCCCACTGAACTGTTCTCAACTAAAAGTAATACATTTGGGGTTCATAATTGAGACTTAGAGCTGGAAGGGATCTTAGAGGCCCTCCTCATTTTACAAACGAGGAAAGGAAGCCTCAAGAGGAAGAGATCACTGAGATCACATACAGCTAATGAGTGGCAAAGCCAGGATAGGAACCAGTTCTTTGCCCAAACCGTCCTCCTTCCACCATATCACTCTACAGGGGCTTTTGTTAATGGTCTTGAGGCTGAAAAGGTATCAGGATTCCTAGAAGACTGAAGAGCAAATAATGAAAAAGCAAATAAAAGGTCCACCTCCCTGTGGCCCTTGTGCCTTTGGAACAAGTCTCTCCTTTGGACCTGATGCTCCCCAGCTGCAGTCTCCTCTCTTGTGGCCGGCCTCTCAGGAGCGGCTGCTGATAGTGTCCAGTGGGTAGGAAAACCAAGGGGCCCGAGCCTGACACAGGCTGTTCCCTCCAAGTTATGCTGGTCAGAGGTTACAAATCAGAACCATGGGATCCTCTCCTGGAGAGGTGGAAGCTGAGAAATGCAATAAATTACCCCAGGGGGCAGACAAGGGAGGTGGTAGGAGACTCAGAGGAGCCTCTTGTCCCTCGATGATCCATCCCATCCCCAGATTAATTCTATTCCTTCCCGGCTCAGGGACTCGCAAGAACTCCCCATCGCCTACCAACTTCAGTTTAACAATGATTTATTGTGTAATCTGTACTAGGCACCAGGGAGGCGAAGGAATAAAAGCATAAACCCATTGGCCTAGTATGCAAGGCCTTTCCCAATGTGATCCCAACTTGCCTTTCCTGCTCTGCCTCCCGCTGCTCCCCACACACACATCCCACACTCTTAGCTAGAATCTTACCATTCCCTGAACATCACTCATGCCTTCCTGCCCGCCTTTGTTCACACTGTTCTTCTGCCTGAAATGCCCTCCCTGGCCTCCCACTCACCCATCCCCAACTCCGATGCTCTCGAGGCCTGCCGATTCTTCAAGGACCAGCTCAAATGCCACCGCCTTCAGGAAGGCTCCCTGATCTCCTTGGATAAGGCGTTGCTCCAAACCAACAGTCTGAACTTCTCTTCCCACTCCCATCAGGTTATCCATTTATTTAGGGAAATATACAGATATTATGTTGATCCCACTACCAGGCTGCTTGCAGACAGGAACTAGGCTTCCCCTTCTGTGGCTAATTCACACTTGGGAGCAAAATATTCAGTCTAGCAGGCTGCTGGGGATCAGCTGGGGATTTCAGTGGACAGAGAGCCAGGTTTGGAGCCAGGAGGTTCTGGGTTCAAATATGGCTTTAGACCCTTCCTAGCTGGGTGACTCTGGGCAAGTCACTTAACTCCCATTGCCTAGTTCTTATAGCTCTTCTGCCTTGGAACCAATACTAGAGTCTAAGACTGAAAAAAGGGGTTTTAGGGGGAAAAAAAAGAAAGAAAAAAGAATGCTGAATTTGCAGCCAAAAGACCTAGGTCCAAATCCTGGCTCTACCACTTATTAATTAAGCTTTGTGCCTCAGTTTACTCCTCTATATAATGGGAGTAATAAACACGCACTCCCTTCCACAAAGTCTTGTCAACTGCAGAGCTTCATAGAACTGTCAGCTGTTATTATTATCATCATCTCTGAGTTGGCAAGAGGGGCCAATATTGGGCTTCCTCAGCTTTTACTGCTGATTACGGGTCACACAACTGGATCTAGGGGGATCCATGTGGATCAGCCAGGCCTTGACCCAGACTGTGTGGGCTTACCCAGATGGGCCAGGCAGGAACATCCAGGAGGAGCCAAGCCCCTAACTATTGCATGCCAGAGCCAAGGCACTTTAGCTGGGAGACCTCACTGATTTAATAGCCTGAGTTTCTGTAATTGTCAGTGACAGTTTTTTCCCACACTGAGATCACAGAACAGCCTTTGTCTGCAGGCACCAATTCTGCCCACCCCAGCATGGACCTAAATGGAGTTTTTCTCCCCTTTCCCAATTTTCACTCAAGCCCTTAGGAAGAATCTTCCAGAGTGTCCTCCTCCTGGTGAGAGTGACCTTTGCTCAAACTGAATACTGAGTTCACTTGCCCAGAGTATGAGATTCAGGGGGGGTGTTTGTTCCTTGCTTTGTAAAAAGTGTAAAATTATGTGACGAACCCTGCCATAAAAATAAAGTTCGTAGTTGCTAGACAGTTTTCGTTTTATTCGTATTTTTTATTTTTACATTTTAATTTGATTTGTTTTATTTTTTCATCCCTACTGTTCATCTTTGTAAGTGAGTAATCTTATAAAACCCAAACCCTAAAACAAAAACCCAGATAAACAAGTGGAAAACCGTCTGCTTTCATCTGCTAGGTATTTTTAAATGACTATTATTTGCTTCATTTCTGAAGATGTCACCATGATTTCATCCCAAGTCTACTAAGCATGATTCTAAACACGTTTTCCTTTCTGTCTGCTATCCAAGGGGTTAGGTTTGCCTTTGTGTGCCATATTTCTTGTGTCCTTCACTATTTGGCCCTTCCCACACCTAGCAAGGACAATCTGATTGCTTATGGGAGGGCTCAGTGGCAAGGCATGGCAAGGCAACAGTCATTTATTAAGCAACTCTGATATGCCAGGCACTGGGGCGGGCACCGGGAATACAAAGACAGGCCAAAAAAAACCCCAAACAACCACCCCGTGCTGGCTTTCAAGGAGCTCACAATCGAAAGGGGGAGACAGCATGCAAAAACGCTTCTGCCCACACAGAATGGAGACGGGATAAACCAGGAGATACTCTCAGAGGCCCAGGGAGGGAGGCTTCCTGCAGAGGCCCTCATGGGCAGGTGTGCCCTACGCATTTAAGCATCTACAATGGGCCCGGCAGTATGCTAGGAACTGGGGAGAAAAAAGCAAAAGAGAAACAGACCCTGCCCTCAGAGAGCTTCCATAAGAATTGGGAAGATCTAGGAATCTAGAAGACCTGGGTTCAAATCCCACCCCACCCAGCTACTTACCCTCTCTGTAACCTTGAGCAAGCCCTGAGCCTCAGTTTCTTCATCTGTTATTTGAGGATGATACTAGCACCTATTTTCACAGGACTTTGTGAACATCTAACGAGATGATGTGGGCAAAGCAGCGTGATATAAAGTGTTAGCCATTATGATAATAGGAGACTAGCCTTTTTTACGGTAGAAGCAAAGAAATGGAGACAAAGTGGATGGCTATCAGTGCAGGCTTTGGCAAATTAATTGTGGTACATGACCAGGATGGGCTATTGGGAGAAATGATGACTGTAGAATGCAGAGAAGCTCAGAAAGACGGGAACAATTGGAAAGTGAAGTAAAGCAGAACCTGGAAAACAATAGGTAGGATGCCTACTCTATAAATGGGAGAGAAAAAACAACATGTTTTGTTTTGACCAAGCTTTCCCCAAAAAACATTAGAAAATTCACTTTCCTCCTTTATTGGCAAGGTAGGGATCCTGGGGGTAGTAGTAGCCTCAACTAATGGGTTTTGCTGCTTTTTTCCCTTCTTTGAAAAAAATCATTTAAAAAAGAAAGGAAGAAAGGCTATATTTGGTATTAAGTGTGAAGTAAAAACAAAAGATATCAATTAAAAAATCTTAATGAAAAACTACAGGAAATAGGGAGCAAATGGCAATATTATAGATCCGGAGATTATGGACACACTTTGTAAACAATAAAAACTAGCATGTATATAGCATTTTAAGGTTGGAAAAGCCCTTTAAACATATTAACTTATTTGATCCTGACAACAACCCTGAGGTAGGTGCTATTATTATCCTCATTATACCCCATTTTACAGATGAAGAAACTCAGGATGAGAGTATGACTTGCTCAGGGTCATACAGCTAAATGTCTAGGGTAGGATTTGAACTCAGGAACTCAGGTCCAACACCCTTTCTTACTGCACCAATGCCTTTCTACTGCCACATGAAACGATATGAGCTGGATACAGAAGAAAGCAACTTCAAGAAGCATGGCTCATGCACTGGAAAAGAAAGCCATCTCTGGATTCAAAGAAGGACTTCTAGTAACCTGGAGTTTTGAGTTTACCCTCTGGCTCAACATGTTCTCTACATGTGTGCCTCACCCACAATTGCACCCCTAAGTTTAAGTCCACTTTTCCCTTGTACTTTGTTTTGGTGGGACAGTACTCCCCAGATTTCTTAGGGATATTCTGCACCAACGTCTTACTGTTCACAAAATACCCTTTTATTTTATTTTAATTTTTTAAATTTAATTTTTAAAATTTTTATCCATGGTTACATGACTCATGCTGTCTCCTTCCCCTCTTCCCTCCGCCCTCCTGGACCTGACAAGTAATTCCACTAGGTTAGACATGTATTATCACTCAAGGCCTGCTTCCATATTATTTATTTTTGTAATAATCATTTAAAACCAAAACCCCAAATCATATACCCAAATAAGCAAGTGATAAATCCTATATTTTCTTCTGGATAGGAAATCTTCTTTTTAAAAACCTACTTAAGTCTATCCAACTGTCCATGGAAAGTGTACTGGTGGGGGCTCGTGAGTGCCAGTACTAGAAAACAGGCCTCTCCAGCTCATCCTTAGAACCTGGAGCAGCGGAAGCAGCCGCCCTTTGGGAACACCAAAAAGCAAATCCAAATGGGGGGAGTGGACAGAGAGGGGCTCCTACATGAGGATCTGAAGAGACGTTATTGTATGTATTTCACAACCTGAGATGTTTCCTAGGGCAGTGATGGCAAACCTATGACACATGTGTCAGCACTGACACACGTAGCCACATGACACAGGGCCACATGCGGCCGCATTCAGAGAAGTATGGGGCCGCATGCCAAGGATGAAACATTGCTATAGTGTAGTGTAGACACTCTGTGCACTAGAGATGACAATTCTACCTATATTCACTTACCTATTTTGGTTTATTAAATACAGTTATATATTACAATTATACATTTTTGTTATTTAAACTATAAATATTGTGAAGTTATGGTTTTTTTTCTTGAAGTGACACATCACCCGAGTTATGCTCGGTTTTTTGGTGAATTTTGACACACTGAGCTCAAAAGGTTGCCCATCACTGGCCTAGGGAGAAAGCTGGGGAGTCTTAAGGAAGCCAGAGGTATTCACAGCTCCAGTGGAAGGCTTCCCCCTTTGTCTTCCTCAGGGCCAGTGCCTCAGCATTCCCTCATGGTCCCTCAAAGAATTAAGTGGCCAGATGCTTTTCTCTTCCTCTCGCTCCCCTGGGTATGCACTCAGCGGGTTCTCAGCCTCCATTAAACCCAGGAGTCTCCTTTGATTTCAAAGAAACCCCCAGACTCAACTTTTTCAGAAACAGATGCTCCCAACCAGAAGAATCCTTAATACACCAGCCAGGCTCCAGGGAGGGATTCGTAGGTTTGCAAGGCAGTTTGGGAGCTCCCAGAGCCACATTGAGGTCCCAAAAGATTCAGTACTCTTCCACCCAGGCCAGTAGCTGGTTGACTATACTGCCCTCTTTTTTTTTTTTTTTAACCCTTCTCTTCCATTGTTAGAAACAATCCTGTGTATTAGTTCCAAGGTAGAAGAGCAGTAAGGGCTAGGCGATGGGGGTTAAGTGACTTGTCCAAGGGCACATGTCTGAGGCTACATTTGAGCCGAGGATCTACCCTCTCCAGGTCTGGCTTTCCATCTCCTGAGGCGCCCAGCTGCCCCCTATGCTTTTAGCCCTCATGTTCAAGTTGCTCCGTGTCCATTTGGCCTGGAGGAGGGACTTGCTCTATGTGACTCTGAGGGCATTGGGGCTCAGAGGGCTGGTGCGGATCATCCTGGGTTCATTCTCTAGTTGTTAGCCAGACTATCCTAGGAGGAGAGGTCTGATCGGTTTCTTCCCAGGGCCTCCATCATCATATAATGATAACGCAGGAATGGAACTGGGATAACTTGAAACCAAGTCACTGCAGCTTCTTTCAGTGTTGGGTAGCCCAGGCTAGGACAGCTCGCGAGGCCCTTTGGCTGTTCCTCTAACCCGGCACTCTCAGGAGGAAGAAATCTTCACAGGCAGAAGCATTTTCTACTGGGTTCTCTGAAGGTTAACCATTTCCTTTTTTAATTTGGATTTTTTATTTTAATAACAAATTTCCACATCAGTTTCCATATTGTCTCCCTCCCTTCTTTCCTCCCCACTCCCAGCACTGATAAACAATTCAGTCTGGGTTATGTATGTATTAGAAGGTGAACCTTTTCCCCTCATTTTGGACTCAAAGAATACAAAAGCCTGGTGGTGGGAAGTTCATGTCCCAGCTGATACTTGTGTTAGCTTGAACGTCTTTTCACTGTACTGAGATTCAGTTTTCTCCTCTATGAAATGGGGCCACTAGAATAAAATCGAACATATCTCCAAAGGTTTTCACTTCAAAGTTCTGTGATTTCACAGGTAAAGAGATGCTCCACGCCATCTCCCTCTCCACTCTGCACACGCGCGCGCGCACACACACACACACACACACACACACACACATCTTTGTGGGCTACTTCATGGCCTTGTTGTGGTCACAACACAAATCGTCAGCCAGCAGCTAACTTTCTGGCCTCTCCGCTCTTTATGGAGGTTCGCCGTCAGTCTGTGGTGGAGCCCATCCAGGAAGCCTTTGGGCCTGGGACGTTGAATTTGGAGGACAGATTCCTCCGAGCCCAGGCTGGCTCCCCCCCGCACGCAGAGCCATCAGAGAAAGGCAGAGTGGAGACGAGAGGCACCAAGCAGCTGCCAGCTCAAAGCAGGAGCGGCAGCCCCCTGCCTTCCTTAGGACAGCACTTTGGTAGCTTCCGCTAATAGGCCCTTTGGTGCAGCCAAAGCCTCCCTCTATTGCTGGCTACTGTTTTAACCACTGGGGGCCATTGAGGCCCACAGGTTGGTAAAGGAGGATTAGAAGAATAAGACACCAGGAGCCAGTTCTGCCCAAACACAGATAGGAAGGAGCTGCTGCGACATGATGCAGATGATTTTCAGACTGTCAAATGTGGGGGGCAGGAGACTGAGGGGAGAAAACTGTTGGCCATTAAGGTAATCCAATCACTGGCCCTGGGAAAGGGAAAAGTTCTTATTTGTGCTTGAAAACACAGCTTGTGAAGGTAGCTAAGGAGCTTGAGCCAGGTCTAGAGACTGGAGGTCTCTGACATTTCCTAGCTGTGTGACCCTGGGCAGGTCACTTAAACACAATAGCCTAGTCCTTATCTGCTCTTCTGCCTTGGAACCAATACATAGTATTGATTCTAAGATGGAAAAGGAAAAGGGAAAGGGAAAGGAAAGGAGAGGAGAGGAGAGGAGAGGAGAGGAGAGGAGAGGAGAGGAGAGGAGAGGAGAGGAGAGGAGAGGAGAGGACAGGAGAGGAGAGGACAGGAGAG